>NW_005871155.1:1172869-1249641 GCF_000147115.1 Myotis lucifugus
TAGCTTTGCTGGGTAGACTAATCTTGGTTGTAAGTTCTTGCTATTCATCACTTTGAATATTTCTTGCCACTCCCTCTGGCTTGCATAGTTTCTGTTGAGAAATCAGCTGACAGTCATATGGGCACTCCCTTGTATGTAACTAACTGTCTCTTGCTGCTTTTAAGATTCTCTCTTTGTCTTTTGCTCTTGGCATTTTAATTATGAGGGGTCTTGGTGTGGTCCTCTTTGGATTCCTTTTGTTTGGGGTTCTCTGCTCTTCCTTGACTTGTAAGTCTATTTCTTCCACCAGGTAGGGAAAGTTTTCTATCATTATTTCTTCAAATAGGTTTTCAATATCTTGCTCTCTCTCTTCTTCTGGCACCCCCATAATTCAGATGTTGGTACACTTGAAGTTGTCCCAGAGGCTCCTTACACTATCTTCATATTTTTGGATTTTTTTTCTTTTTGCTCTTCCAGTTGGGTGTTTTTTGCTTCCTTGTACTTTAAATCTTTGACTTGATTCTTGGGATCCTCTAGTCTACTGTTGAATCTCTGTATATTATTCTTTATTTCAGTCAGTGTATGCTTAATTTCTGACTGGTCCTTTTCCATATTTTTGGCATTCTCACTAAAATCCTTAAAGGTCTCACTAAGTTCCTCGGAGGTTTGTAGAAGTTTCTTGAGTAACCTTATAACTGTGGTTTTGAACTCTATATCCAGTACTTTGCTTTCATCCATTTCTTTCACTTGTGACATCTTTCTTTGTCTCCACATTTTGGCTGCTTCCTTGTGTTTGTTTCTATGTGTTGGGTAGCTGCTAAGTCTCCTTGAGTTGAGAGAGTGTCCTTGTGTGGTCAGATGTCCTATAGGGCCCAGTGGCTCAGCCTCCTGAGTCACCTGAGGTGAACACTCTTGGTGTACCCCTTTTTGGGATGTGTGCACAGTCTTGTTGTAGTTAAGCCTTAATTGCTGTTGGTATCACTAGAAGGAATTGACCTCCAGGCCAATTGGCTATGAGAACCAGCTGTGTCTACAATGGAAGAGTTGCTGTGCAGGAGACACCCTAATGGGGAAGGACTTGCTTCAGTGCAGCTTTGGTGCTCACTGAGTCTGCCCCTTGAGTGTGTCTCTTATGGATGTGAAGAGTTGTAATCTGGTATGGTCTCACACTGACCATTGGGTACACTGGCTCTTGGATCTCCAAGGAGGTGCAAAGTCAGTCACTGCCTGGGGCCACCCAGCAGGAGCTACAGAGAGATCTGCAGATTCCTCCTCTTTGTATCAGGTTTGGAAGTGCCCAGACAAGGCCCAGCTGTGTAGCAAGGCAGGCTGCTGCTGCTGCCTGTTTGACAGGTTTTAGGCTGAGAAAGGACAGGCCATTCATATGCAAAAGCTGCTGCACACAGCTTGGGTGGGGTTGTAAATTGGGTGGAGTGGAGGTCTCAGAGAATCACCAGGACAGAGCAAACAGTAATGGCTGCCAGTCAGCCCTCCACCGGAGAGGTCCAGGGGCAGGAAAAATGACTACTGTGAGCACCTTCCTTCTCAAAGAAAGCTGCCCTCGGGTTCTGGCCCGATGCCAGACAGTCCAGTTTCTCCCCATATGTGTCTGGGTCACCAGAGTCTCACCGGGAACTGGAGTTCAGAGCAATCAGGAGCTTGTATCTCCCTCCTGATTAAAAAAAGCAGCGCACCCTTTTGCCAGCCCATTGTGCATGTGCCTCTGCACATCCTACCAGTCTCAATGTGCTTTCTTCTTTACCTCTAGTTGTAGAACTTCTACTCAGTCAGCTTTTCCATGGTTCTGGACGATAGTTTTTCTGTCTTTTAGCTGTAATTTTGATGTGGTTGTGAGAGGCAGCAAGTACAGGTGTTTACCTATGCCGCCATCTTGGTTCCCCCCAAGCTATGAGTTACTTGAAGGCAGGCCCATGTCTTGTGGACTGATATATCAAAAAATGCACAGGAAAGCTCAGGGGAATTTTCAGATACACAGTAGTTATTGAATGGACAAATAAGTTGGATCTTTTTGAGCTCTGATTTCTTCAACTAAAAATGAAAACCACAGAACTGACTGCCATTCCCAAGCAGGGATGAGGCATATCCTATCTCATAAAAGAGAAACATGGTAATTAGCCATACCTCCGCTACCCTTCCCATTGGCTAATCAGCGAGATATGCAAATTAACTGCCAACCAAGATGGCGGCTGGCAGCCAGGCAGCTTGAAGCGAACAGGAGGCTTGCTTGCTTCAGTGACAGAGGAAGCCAACATTACCCGCCTGCCTTGGCGGCCTCTGAGCTTGCAGTTTAAGAAACAATGTTACAAATATAGAAGCTAAACAAAACCCCAGAAACCTGCTTTCAGCCAGCCGGGCTTAGCCAGCAGGACCGCAACATTGTTTCAATTATAGAACAAACGCAGATCCCTGCTTTCAGCCAGCCAGGATCTCAGAGCTGGAGTGAGCAGGACCGCAACAGTGTTTCGATTATAGAACCCAAACAAACCAGATACCTGCTTTCAGCAGCCGAGGCCTCAGAGCTGGAGCCAAGCCTTAGAGCTAAAGCTGGCCCAGAATAAAAAAAAAAAAAAAAAAAGAAAAAAAGGACAGGTTGGGAGCTTCAGTCACCCGCCAGCCTGAAAACGGCCCTCAGCTCCTCACCCAGACTGGCCAGGCACCCAGTGGGGACCCCCACCCTGAAGGGGGTGTGACCAGCTGCAAATAGCCATCATCCCCTCATCCAGGCTGGCCAGGTACCCCAGTGGGGACCCCCACCCTGAAGGGGGTGTGACCAGCTGCAAACAGCCATCATCCCCTCATCCAGGCTGGCCAGGCACCCCAGTGGGGACCCCCAGCCTGATCCAGGACACCCTTCAGGGCAAACCAGCCGGCCCTCACCCGTGCACCAGGCCTCTATTCTATATAGTAAAAGGATAATATGCCTCCCAGCACCGGGATCAGCGTGTCAGGGGGCAGTGACCAAACCCCCTGATCGCCCTGCAGCTCTGTGTGTGATGGGGGCGGGGCTACAACCTCCCTATCCGCCCTGTTCTGTTTGTGACAGGGGAAGGTGCCCCAACCCCCTGATCAGCCCTGCTCTGTGCCTGATAGAGGGAAGCTCCCCAACCCCCTGATCTCACTGTGTCTCTGTGTGTAACAGGATGCGGCGCCCCAACTCCCTGATTGGCCCTGCTCTGTGTGTGACAGGGTGCAGCGCCCCAACCCCCCCCACCCCCCCCATGGGCCCTGCTCTGTGTGTGACGGGGTAGAGCCATAACCTCCCCATCGGCCCTGCCCTGAGAGTGACAGTGGCGGCGCCCCAACCCCCTGATCGGCCCTGCTCTGCGTGTGACAGGGAGCGGTGCCCCAACTTCCCTATCGGCCCTACTCTGTGAGTGACAGGGGGGAGCTCCTCAACCCCCTGATCGGCCCTGCTCTGTGCGTGACAGGGGGGAGCTCCCCAACCCCCTGATCGACCCTGCTCTGTGTGTGACAGGGTACGGAGTCCCAACCCCCCTGATGGGTCCTGCTCTGTGAGTGACAGGGGGCAGTGCCCCAACCCCCTGATCGGCCCTGCTCTGTGAGTGACAGGGGTGGCGCCGCAACCTCCCTATCGACCCTGCCTTGAGTGTGACAGGGGGTGGTGCCCCAACCCCCCAATCGGCCCTACCCTGAGCATGACTAGGGGTAGCATCGCAACCTCCTGATCCACCCTCCTCTGTGCATGACAAGGGGTGGCGCCCCAACTCCCCAATCAGCCCTGCTCTGAGCCCAACCAGGGGCTGCACCTAGGGATTGGGCCTGCCTTCTGCCACCCGAGAGCAGGCCTAAGCCAGCAGGTCCTTATCTCCCGAGGGGTCCCAGACTGCGAGAGGGCACAGGCCGGGCTGAGGGACCTGCCCTCCCCACCGAGTGCACAAATTTTTGTGCACCGGGCCTCTAGTGTTATAATACTAGACAACTTTGCTCTTAAAACTTTCCAAACCAACTCTTGAGCATATTCATTTAAATTCCTAAGTGGGAAGCTGATTTCCTATAGCTAATACTGTCTTCAATCATGGATGAAAATGCGTCAAGCAAATGGAATAAAACAAACACACACACACACACACACACACACACACAACTTGGCCATATATTTTTTAAAATTTTTCTCTCCTCATTTCTCCCTCCCCTAACCCTCAGTCTCCACTCCATACAACAGTCACTTCCTGGACCAAACATTCATGACAAATTCAAAACAGTTGCCTGGGGTTTGGCTACTGCTTAACAGGTAGTTATAAACTATTCTGTGGTGATAACCGATATTCCAGCTAACTGAGATGGCGTGAGGAAGCTGATTAAAGTAGTCAAGAGATTGTTTAAACATGAAAATGTAAACATGGCCTTTATTGGATAGAGTAATTAGAAATTACAGCTGTTTGTTTTTTTGTCAGAACCATCTGTGGTTTATCAAAATTTTGACACATGGCATAACCTGCCACTAATCAAAAAGAAGCCAACAAGCCAAAAAGAATGAAAGAAAGAAAGAAGAAAGAAAGAAAGAAAGAAAGAAAGAAAGAAGAAAGAAAGAAAGAATAATCTAAGACTAAGTAGGAAAACAGACATGGAAAACCTCCATCTTTCCAAGTGGGAAAAATATTTAACTTGTTATTTTGGTCTGTTTTGGGACAAAGTCAGCTTCTCATTTGTTTTGACAAATGTGCCCTCTCTCCATTGTGAAGAATCCCACAGTGGACGGCCCAGGCAGCTCAAAGTGAGAAAAGAAGCCATGAGGATATAGGTGAAAGAACAGAGCTAACTCTTACCAAGTTGCCAAACTCAAGTAATTTATTTAAATGAAGCCCAAGCTTGGCTTTTTTGATACATCTAGAGTATCGTTGATTTATGGAGATTATTCGATGGCATTAACCTTCTGGTTATATTATATAACTAAATTATTTTTTCTAAAATTGACACATTTAAATTTATACTGCTTAACATCTAATGAAAAACCTTATACTTTAGCTGATTAGTGTAATAGGATATTAGTACAGGGACATTTTGAAAAAAATATGTACTGTCCATATTACTCCTCTACCTCTATCAATTTATTAAAAATATTCTGCACTATAAAATAAAAACTTGGAAAAAAGATAATTCTACCCAAAATCTACAACAGTTCTTGATGCGTACATAACATGTACTCTAGAATGTTTTTTTTTTTAAGGAAAGAGAAATAAAGATTAAAAATAGAGTAACTTGGTATTTTCACCATGAATATTGCTAATTACACTTAGGAATGCAATATGTGGATGATGATTAATATAAACGTTCTTGTTATTGATGTATTGATAAATCTCAATTGCACAAAGCATTGGCCTGAGTATATGTTTCTTTGTTTAAATGTGATGTCTGCTTATGGCAGAGTATTCCTTAGCATGGTATAGGCTAACTCAACATTTTTAAATAAATGGCATGTATCTGAATTTCAGAGAATTCTTACTGCAAATCAAAACAAAACAACACACTAGAATTCACAAGAGTGAAACAGACAACATGAGAGGAGTATAAAGATGAGGGGAGCACCCAGCACAACCCTTTCCTTGCCTCAGCGTTGGAGCAGGAAGGAGCAGGAGCATCAGGTACCACTGGTCATCTTGGGAGCATCTATTGCTCATGCCCGCTCCCTCATTTCTCACCCTGTATGCCCCCAAGTCATTTTCTATGTACCAGCAAGGTGTGGGAAGTAGGGGAGAGAAGGAAAAAGCAAAGGACTGAACTTATAACAACATCACTTGTCACAAATAAAAATAGCAAAAATGTAAATACTGCTTACTTATTTATTTGTGCCAGGTACTCTTTTAATGCTTTACATATACTAACTTATCTAATTCTCACAACAACCCTATGATTATTCCCATTTTGCAGATGAAAAAGCTAAGACACAGAAATGCAAAAGAGTTTAAAGGGTAGAGGTAATTCAAACCTGGGAGCTGGGCTTCAGAGCATATCCACTTGTCTGCTACTCAAAAGTACAGCCAGAAAAACACAAAGGTCTTGGGACTAAGTAAGTTTCCAATTCCCTTCCACACACTCATCACATTTAAGTAGGAGAGTCTCCATTTGCATACCTAGCCCCTAGCAGGGTGCCTAACACAGGGTACAGGCTCAATACATACTTGTAAAATGGAAGGATGTTTTGTGTCAACTTATAGTGGAACTCTGGAACATATGGAGCCCATAAAGCCACAAAAATCCCAATTTGGTTGGCCTTAAAATAGACTAATTTTTGCCTCTATGCAGCATCGAAAGGAGTTTATGCCAATTAGAAAGTGCATTCCACAGAGTGGTATTGCATTAATAGTTAAAAGATCACCCGTCTTTCTCAAGGTAGCAAACAGTATAGATTCAAACTAGATTTCTTACCTGTCCCTAAACTACAAATCGTCCACAGTGTATCAGTTCTGACAGAGAGAGAGAGAGAAAAAAAAAAAGCTCCGAGAGGAAACGAACTGAGACAACATCACTTCACAGCACCGGAAGGAAAAACACACACACGCTTACGCCACTCATACTCTACGTGTGTGGTTGCTCAGTAGGGAAATGCTTGCAGCTGCCTTTAGAAGCAAGGCTGGTGGCTGCAACAAGAGAATTTTGATCATGATTCAGAACTGAGCTACCACCTCCTGCCTGCTGCCCAGAGAAAGGCAAGGATACCAGGGAGACCAGAGAAGCCACCAATGGTGCTGCCCTGGGTGAGTTCTCAAACCCTTGCTGTGAACTGAGGGGAGAAGTGGGGAGACTCACTCAGACTCTGACTTCCTGAGTTGGTGTCAGACATCTGGTGGTGTTTCCCACCGTTAACACCCCTTAAATAGAGGTGGGAGGGACTCAACATGCCCCAGAGGAGAAACAGTGATTCCAGGCCTCCTTCAAGTTGACCTGGAGGCACTGGCTTTAATGCAACTTAAAGCCTCTGTGATTCTATTTTTTTAAAATCATCCTGGGCAGGTACTTCCTGGTGTGTAAAGTAGATGGCTCCTCCCTCTCCCTACCGTCCTCAGAGAGCTTACCTGTGATAACCTTGAGCTTTTGCTTTTCCTAAATTATTTCAGTACTTCAGAGTGTGGGCTGTCACTTCCACTTAGTGATGGATTAGAGTCACTTATGCTGCCATCCATATTCAGCTTCTCTGGGAAAGACTCCTAGAGGGGCAAGAAATGGTGATTGAGAATTGAACTCAGTGTGTGTCCCAGGTCTGCAGAGAACTGGTCATCAGCATCCCCTCTAAGGGGTTGGGGACAACTTGCACTTGTTCTATGTGTCCATACTGGGCCACACCAACAGCTCCATTCACACTTTTCTCTATATTTATTAATTCATTTAACTCATTCATCCATGCAATGGCCTTTCTTCCACAAAGGATTCAAGGGCACTTTTTGTCTTGTTGAAATTATTTAAAAATAAAGAACATATACAAATTCAAAGGGGGAAGCTATTCTAAAAGGGTTATACATTAGTTCCCCCATCTGAGGTTTTACTTTCGTGGTTTTAGTTACCTGGCCATCAACTGTGGTCCAAAAATATTAAGTGGAAAATTCCAGAAATAAACAATCCCCAAGTTTTCAATTAGGCACCGTTCTGAGTAGCACAATGACATCTTGCACTGTCCTGCTCCATCCTGCACGGGATGCGAATCATCTTTTGGTCCAGCATCTCCACATGTATCTACTCCCCACCTGCTAGTCACAGTAGCCGGCTCAGTTATCAGATTGACTGTCTCGGCATCACAATGCTTGTGTTCAAGGAAACCTTATTTTATTTCATAATGGACCCAAGTGCAAAAGTAGGGATGCTGGCCATTCAGATATGCCAAAGAGAAGCTGTAAAATCCGACCTTTAAGTGAAAAGGTGAGTTCAGTAAAATAAGATATTTTGAGAGAGACCACACTCATGTAACTTTTATTACAGTATATTATTATAATTATTCTATTTTATTATTAGTTATTATTGCTAATCTCTCACTGTGCCTAATTTATGCATGAAACTTTATCATAGGTATGTGTGTATAGTAAAAAAAAATTCTATATAATAAAAGGCCAGGCACCATAAGCGTAATGACCAGAATGACCGCTCGACCAGTCGCCATGCGGTGCATTGACCACCTCTCGTTTCCCCACCCACACACACACACCGGCCTGCAGGCTCCGATCTCAGCATGGCAAACGGGAAACCACGGGGAACCGGTGGGTGGCAGCAGCGGCCGGAGCAAAGCAGCCTGGGAGGCCAGAGCGAAACATCTCAGATCCTGGGTGCCTGGCAGTAGTAGCTGGAGCAAAGCAGCCTGGGTCCTGGGTGCCGGAGGGAAGTCGGTGCTGGCAGCTGGGGGAAGGAAGGCCTAATCTTGCATGAATTTTCATGCATCGGGCCTCTAGTAGTTTATATAAAGTTTGGTGCTATCCCAGGTTCTGGCGGTTTGGAATGTTATCTCCCATGGGTAAGGGGTGACTGCTATATGCTGAAGGCTGTGTGGAGGGCAGGCAGTCTTCTCCCCGTGCTGGTGACGAGAGGTGGAGTGGGTGCTCCAGTGCTTTTCCCTCCCGCAGGAGAGCCCTCCTTTCTCCGGGAGGTGGTTTCCCACCCAGAAGTGTGGGTGAGGAGCAATGTCCATGACAGACCCTGGGAACCAGCCCCGCGGTTTTCCTTCTTGCTTCTGTTTCTTCCCCTGTTTGGTTATTTTCAAGGACATTCCTGTTGTAAGGATGGGGCAGGTGGAGCAGTGGAAAGGGAAGGACATGAAATCAGTTTTGAGTTAGAGCTCCACCATTTCCCATTAATTAATTTAACAGACATCTAGTAAATATCCACTTTTAAGTCAAAACTTACATAAGTTGAAGCAAAACTGACATTGCCCCATCTCCTCTCAAAAGTACAGTCCAGACGTTAATTAGTAAGTACGCAAATGTGTCTGACTAGCATGGCTAGGTGGTTGAGCATCGACCTATGAACCAGGAGGTCACGGTTTGATTCCTGGTCTGGACACATGCCCGGATTGTGGGCTCGATCCTCAGTGTGGGGCATGCAGGAGGCAGCCAATCAATGATTCTCTCTCATCCTTGATGTTTCTATCTCTCTCTCCCTCTCCCTTCCTCTCTGAAATCAATAAAAATATATACTTTTTAAAAGTACACAAATGTGATGAGGACCAGAACATACTGTGGGGGACCTGATCTCACCTGGAGTTGGGAAGGTTTCCGTAAGGAAGATGGATATGAGAACTGTAAAAACTGTAAGTTCACAAGGCGAATGCTCCAGACCAAGGGAACAGTGTACCATGCCCTCAGATAGGAGACCACAGAATTGTCCAGCACAATTAAGGCCAGTGGCCAGAGGGAAGAGGGGAGTAGCTCAAAATGAGCCTAAAGGGACAGCATTAAAAATGTTGCTTGTTCTGAAAGGTGAACACGCTAGAGGTTCTGTGATCTCTCCTGCATTTTAAAGGAATCCCTCCTGGTATGGAATGGAGAATGGATGAGAAGGGCCTTGTCTGTGGACAGGGAGACCAGTTAGATCAATAAAGTCAGCTACACAAGGACGTCTATAGGAATACAGACAAGATAAGAGTGGTGACAGTGGAGACAGAATATACAACTAGAAATTAGTCATCTTAGAAAGGAAAATCAACAGGACTTGGTGGTGGACAGCAAGGATACCCAGGCCCAGATGGTAATTGAAGCCATGAGTACAGGTGATACATACAGTCAGGCATTGATTAACGATGGGCATATGTTCTGAGAAATGTGTCGTTAGGCAATTTTGTCATTGTACAAACACTTGGGGGCCATGATAAACAAAATAACATGAAATTAAATCAAGCACAGGAAAAAATTGTTCAATCAAGAGACACTGCAAACACCAGATGTATAAGGCTACTGCCGGTATATCACAGTATACTAGTTTACAGCAAACTTTTTTAATAAGTAGGAAGAGCACACTAAAATAATGATAAAAAGTGCAGTATAGGAAGTACATAAGCTAGAAACATAGCCATTAGTTCTCCTTATTGAGTATTATTTACTGTACATAATTGTAAGTGCTATACTTCTATATGACTGGCAGCACAGTAGATTTGTTTACACCAACATTGCCACAAACACGTTTGTAATGCATTCTGCTTGGATGTCATCATGGCTACAACATCACTATTCAATGGAAAATTTGCAGCTCCGTTATGATCTCATGGGACCACTGTTCTACATGCAGCCTGTCATTGACGAAACACTGTCATGCAGTATATGACTATACTTAACAGCACCAAATGAGAAAAGAGAAGGGTAGCTTAGAATTGAACCTCGAGAAATTCTAACATTTAAATAGAGGTACAGGAGAATGAGCGCTTCAAGAAGACTAGGATAGTTTCTTGAAAAGTTAAACACAAAATTACGCCATGGCCCAGCAATTCCACTCCTAGTTATAAATCCAAAGGAACTGAAGATAGGGACTCAAATAAGTACATGTACATGCATGTTCATAGGACCACTACCCACAATAGCAAAAAAGTGGAAACAATTTAAATGTCCATCAACAAGTGAATGTGGTGTAACCATACAATAGAGTTTATTCAGCCACAGAAAAGAATGAAGTACTGACACATGCTACAGCACTGATAAGTCGCAAAAACATTGTGCTAAGTGGAAGAATCCAGGAACAAAAGGTATATGATTCTATCTATATCAAATATCCAGCATAGGTAAATCAGCAGAGGAAGAATGCAGCTTGATGGTTACCAGGGGTTGGTGGTAGTGAAAAATGGGAAGCAACTGCTTAATGGGTATGGAGTTTCCGTTTGGGGTGATAAAAATGTTTTCAAACTAGATGGAGGTGCTGATTACACAGCATTCTGAATATATTGAATACCACACAACTGTCTCTTTAAAAAGGCTAATGTATGTTATTGGAATTTCACTTCAATATTTAAAAAAAAGGAAGAAGAAGACTCAGAAGGTATAACCAGAGGTGAAGGAGAATACAGGATGTATACTTCGGTCAATGTTATAATTCCTGGTGCCTCTTCCTCTATATGAAAATAAGGGAAATAGCTATGCTAAGGGCTGTGGTAAGGATTAAATGTGATAATATTTTAAAGTTACTAGCAGAGAAGAGTGTCATAGAAGCAGTTAGGGTCCTACCTACAGTCCTTCAGGCCTCATCAGGACTGGGCTGACTCCTAGCAGCCTGAATCGGGACCTGAGGACTTTCTTTAAGCCAGGCAGCACCACTGTAATTGCCCAAAGGCAAATGAAAATGCCCCAAAATTAACTCTCCAATGGGCTTTAACAGTGGTTCTCACTGTGGGGATCATGCCCCACAGGAGGGCAATTTGATTTTTAAGGGGGGGCAATTTGAGAATGAGTTATTAATAGTGAATTTTTTGCATTTCTTATGGTTCTAGGGGCCTCATATACAGTATGTAAATATGCATTATGACATATTTATACATTTCAGTTCTCTATTATATGTTTTGAAACTGTATTTACTATTTTTTCCATACCACTTCCCATTATTATTTCTTTTTAACAACTTCTTAATGATTTCTTCCTTAGTACTTCAACTGTCCTTTCGTTCTTTTATTTTTCTCTTTCATGGATGCCATGTTCTTTGGAAGCTTGTTTAGACCAAGTTAAAGGCCTTTTAGGCTTCTTCCACATGAATAGGGGTTTACTTTTTGGAAAACTAAGAATTATATGTCTCGGGGGGGAGGACATTAGGATTTTAGAGATGCTTATGTGGGGCATGGCCAAAAAAAAGGTTGTGAACCACTGGGCTATAAGGATCCCAGTTCCCTCAGGCATGAGTGGAATAACTCTTAAGATACATGTCTGACCTTTTCCCAAAGTTTCCACATGGGTTTAAGTTCCAGTTGTCCACCATAGTTGCTGTGCCCTTCATGGCTTTCCTTTCTCCCCTTTCACTTCCCCCACTGCTAACTCCCCACCAGGGTGTCCTGGGATCACTTCTTAAACCACATGCACTTGAATCCTGTGTGAGGGCGGCTTCTGGAGGAACTCAAAACCACCTGCAACACATGCTGTGGATACTCAAGTTGGTTCATCCTCTGTTCTCCAATGACCAACTCTTTGACCTTAGGTGTCTGCGTTTTGATATTCCTCATGGCCATCTCAAGGCCCTATGGGGGAAGGTCCTCCTCCTCCTCTCAGAGATCCCCTGGGAGGAAGGACCCAGGTTAACTATTACAGGGAGAGCTCCTTTCGACTCAACGTGCCTTGCATGAAGCTGTACCCATGAAGACACATCCTACTATTCCCCTCCAGTTTCCTTCTGCTTCTGTCCCCCTTCTTCTCATTTCATCAAAATTTCCAAAGTGTGGGGCACCATATAATAATTTTATATGGTATCCAATACACAGATATGTTGCCTCGCTAGTTTGGCTCAGTGGATAGAGAGTCGGACTGTGGACCCAAGGGTCCCAGGTTCGATTCCTGTCAAGGGCACGTGCCAGGGTTGCGGGCTCGATCCCCAGTTGGGGGTGTGCAGGAGGCAGCCGATCAATGATTCTCTCTCATCATTGATGTTTCTATCTCTCTCTCCCTCTCCCTTCCTTTCTGAAATCAATAAAAATATATTTTAAAAATACACAGATGTGTTATTAAATCACATTGAATTACTAGACTTTGTCACAGAGAGAAAGCGTTTTCATTTTCACTCTTTTAATTTGGGCCTGATCTTAACATCCTCTATCCATTGTCATTTACTTTTTTAACAAAGAGAAAGTGGATCTCAGGCTACGAGCCGTTGGTAGGCAATGGTAGCTAGCTAAAAGGTAATAGCATGGTTTGTGGGTGGTTTTTTATTTTGAATTTATTTTTCATGATTATTTGCTAGTAACTGCAATGGCACTGTTTTTATTTTCAGGAGTGGTATAAATGTTTTTTTCTTTTAAATAGAATTGTCTTTAAATAAAAAGAAATGTGGGACAATTTATATAAAGGAACATGTTTCTGGTTGTACTGGCAGCACAATGGCAAACACTGGCAGGTGGGACTGGCATGAGAGAAGATGGGCAGAGCCCCGTAAGAGCTGTTGGAGAGCATGGCTGTCTTACTCATCCAGTGCCTGTCCAGTGTGTGCCACAGGGCTAGGAATGGTGTGGTCCAGGGCAGAGGATGTCCAAGCTACCCTTGCTTGCTGTAGGCCTTTTTAGTCATCCAAACACATAACTTCACTCTCCACATTGGCTCCCAAATATCCAGGCAGCACTAGTATAGACTACTGAAAAGTGGCACACCACAAAGCTTCCTTATATGGTAGTTCTAGTTGCATGGAAAAATACTCAGGGTTTAGAAGTCACTTGGCAATGGTGAAATGAGGTGACAGGCGGAGGTGTCACTGCCTCCACATTCCTTTTCACAATCTCCTCAGGTAGAAGGTTTGGTTCACAGAGGTCTATAACTCAGTTAACTTTGGGTTTAATTTCTCTAAGCTCCTGTTCTTGTCCAAGCCACTGGCCCGTCCACTTTCCAAGGAAGGTGATAACAAAGGGCTAATAATCCGGGTAAATTTCAATTTAAAAATTTTAGAAGTATCGTGAAACATTTCATACTACAAAGAGGATTGTATAATGTCTATGCATATTCTACATAATAGTGGAAACAATAAAACAAGTACATGATCATCTTACCAACCCTCAGTTGAGCCTGCTGCACGCCCCTAACCGATTGTGCCCGTCTGCACCCATGCCTCCCACAAAGGAAGGGAACTGCAGACTTAAATTTTGTGTTATCCACATTCCCTTACTTCTTTTTTTTAGATTGGCACCGTATGTCTGTATGTACACATAAGTGCATATGTGTATATGCAATTTTTATATATTTCCCTACAAATTAATTGACATATAATTTATGTGTATATGCAGTTTATTTTTGCCTGTTTGGTAAATTTTCACTAATGTAATCACAACATATTTATTTTTCCAAAACTGGCTCTCGGGCTCCACATTATTTTGGAGGATCATCCATGCCGATGCAAATAGATGTGAAGTGATAGAAGTGATAGATGTCTTATGTCTGAACAACAGGATACCATTTTCCCGGTATCCTATTGGGCAGACATATGACATCTATCACCTCTATCAATGGGCAGTGCTCGGTAATTGCCAGAGATGAAGCCTCAGAATGTAACTTCAGGAAGGCACAATGCTCTCCAAATTTCTCCTTCTCTGACGTATTAAATATTACCAGCACAGGCAAGAAGCTTTGTCTCATGCTAGAAATAGGTTTTAACTGTGGATAAGAAGTGAATGAATCAAGAACTTGAGGGTCAGAAGAAAAAAAACAAAACATCTGCCCTAACCGGTTTGGTTCAGGGGATAGAGCGTCGGCCTGCGGACTCAAGGGTCCCAGGTTCGATTCCGGTCAAGGGCATGTACCTTGGTTGCGGGCACATCCCCAGTGGGGGGTGTGCAGGAGGCAGCTGATCGATGTTTCTAACTCTCTATCGCTCTCCCCTCCTCTCTGTAAAAAATCAATAAAGTGTATTTAAAAACAAACAAACAACAACAAAAAAACATCAAGAGAGGGAAGAGACCTGAAACAGACAAGGAAGGGGTATCACGGACTCCTGAGATGAAACGTACTCAGGGATGAAAAATCGTGTTGATTGCCGGCACACTCAGGAAAGCTTTCACCCTCCCAGCCCACTTCCCCTGCCACAGGAACCCGGGTAGAAGGGTGTCTATGAAAACTCTTTATGAACACATCCTCCTCCAGATGGGCAAACAGGCGCCGCCAGGGCCCATCGCTTTGCTGAATGCGGAAGAGGACCACATTTCGTACCAATGTATTTTTAGAGTCATCTTCTCCTTACAGTGTATGGGACTAATTAGCACAGTGTTTGTGAACCCTTTGTAACCTTCTGACTAGTTTCCATGACTCTGAAATTCCCCACCCACAGCTTCACTCGTAAAGAGTGGAAATATTTAGAGGAAGTGATACCATCAGCCACTCAGCTTCACCATGGGAAGTATTTTCCCCTAAGAGGCCAGTGGGGAGCCAGGGCCTCACCTGCCGCCGTCACAGCGTGGCTTCATCATGCGCAGGGCTCTCGGCACCTGCTTCTCTAGAGAGAACATGTGCAGGTGCTTTGCATCACTAGAGAAACGAAACAGTGAGGAGGTAACACTCTGCCTAGTGGAGAAGTTGAAGTCAATAGCTGGTGTCAGGGGTTGTGACTGGCTTTGGTGGGTGTGGGAGTTTGGTGGATGAGTGTGATTTTTGGGATGAAATGTATTGATTGATTCATTGAAAGAGTAAATAACTAAGGGATACTGTATGGTTAGAGGTTCCTCTGAGAAACAGAACCACTAGGATGTGTGTGTCTACAAATACGTATACATAGAGATTTATTTTAAGGAATAGGTTCATGCATTTATGGAAGCTATAAAAATCTGCAGCCCAAGCTGGCAGGCTGGAGACCCAGGGAAGAGTTGATGTTGCAGTTGAGTGCAAAGTCTGCCGGCAGCATTATAGCTCAGGAAAAGTCTGTCTTTCTTCTCTTAAGACCTTCAACTGATTAAATGAGGCCAATTACCTTATGGAGAGTTATTTGCTTTACACAGAATTGACTGACTTTGTTACTCTTACCTAAAATATAACTTCACAGCAACATCTAAAATAATGTTTGATCAAATCTTCGGGTATCTTAGACTAGCCAAGTTGACACATAAGATCAACCAAAGGACTTGTATGCATGCATAAAAGCATAACCAATGGACACAGACACGGGGAGGGGGAGGGAGAGGGGGGAGAAGGGTATGAGTGGGAGGATGGGGGGACAATGAGGGCATAAGGACACATTTGTAATACCTTAATCAATAAAGGAAAAAAATTAAGAAAAGATAAACCAGCACAGATACCATGTCTCATTTCAGAAAGTAAGTTAGTTATTTGTTCAACATTTGTTAAGGGCCCGCTATGGGCCAGACACGGTGCTAGGTGTTGAAGATTCAGTAGTGAAGCCAAGCAAAGTCCCCATCCTCACATGCAGGAAGTATCCAAGTAATTAAAAACATGTGCAGTAGGTTCCATACCCTCAAGAAGCACTCGAGCCAATCAAATCCAATTTTTCCTTAAAATATGGTATTGGAATATAGTGAGGTTGTGTCTTTATGGACTTTATGATTGACAAGGAACCTCAGATGTAAATTATACAATTAAAACATATTTCAACAATTATGCACAAGATGCTATCCATTACACAGCTTTCCAAAGCACATATAATTCAGCTATAACTGACAGTGAGGATTAACAGATTGCACAAAATTGTATTTAAAATAAAATAAACTTAGGACTGCTAGATTGGCATTCATTTTTTTTTTGGTTACCTTAAATTATTTACTTTATTGGCCTCTCTCTCTCTCTCTGTGTGTGTGTGTGTGTGTGTGTGTGTGTGTGTGTGTGCTGAAGCAAGGGGAAGCATTAGAAATGAAGGCAACAGTTCAGTTGTTTAGAACTAATAATTCATTTCCTAAAATGATGGGATAATTTGTGCCACTTGCTGTTACGTATATATGTGGCCATGGGCAGACTTGCACCAGTGCACTATGGGACCTGCGAGCTGGTCCCTTTGCCAGCGAGCTGAGTGGGAGCCATCCTCTTGCACACAGGACAAGTGGCTGCAGGTCTGGCAATCCATTGTGAAAGTAAGAAGCCCACTTTATCTGGCCGCACAATCTGTAGCAAAGACAGACTTTTCCTCAGGAAAGCAATTTTGGACCTGCTCCAGTGTTTGAATAGCAGCCTGATTGAAAACAGAGTTCAACTCAATATAGTAGAGCAAAGACTATTTTTGGCCTAAGCATTTTTCAGAGAAGATGTTGCTGACAGCTTGCTCCAGCCATAGGAAAACCTCAGTAATGCTTCCATATACTATCTTACTCTAAGCAGGCCTGTGATTGGTCCCCTTGTGTCCCTGCCAGGATGGACTAACAGCAAAATGTGTCTATTCCATAGTTAAATGTTGCATAGGAAAAAGATTTTTCACATAAATCATTTAACTTCCCAACAATATCCCCAACAATACTAAGACAATTTTGGTCACTTCTATGCCATTTTTTTTTTCTCTGCTGCATAATTTATCATTTTTTAAGAGCCTTTTGGCCCAATACTCTCTATTTCAGTTCAACCCAGCATGGGTTTCTTCCTTTTGAGGCAATTTAAAATGCAGTTGTGCATGACATTGCAATCATGAACACAGTCCAAAATCCATCAGTAGGGTTCTTATTACAATTTGGCAATTCACACTTTGGAATACCATGCTACTGTTAAAAAAGAATAAAACTGATCCATACACAGAGACATAAAAAGATGTGAACTAAATTTAAAGCACCAAATACAATAGAACAAACAGTATAAGTTCCTTTTCTAATAAAATGATCATAATTATCACTTTCCTGTTTTTTTTTAAAAAAAAAGATCATTGGAGTTCAGGAAATTGGCAGATCTAAGAGCAACTGGTGGGGTGCTTAAGAGGGCAGTTCTGGAGCCACTGCCTGGGCTTGAATCCCACCTCCATCACCCACCGGCTATGCGCTGTTGAGAGTGTTACTTTACTTTTCTATTTCTTAGTTTCTCATCTGCACAAGGGAGGTAAAACAGTCTTACCTCACTGGGTGGTTTTGAAGGTTTTATGAGTCAATATATGGTCTTGAGCATTCTGTGAGTTGATATACACAAGGTACCTAAAATAGTATCTGACAGAATAAATGCTGGATACACATTAGCTAGTAGGAGGAAGACAAGGAGAGAGAATAAGTTTTTATAAAATACAAGAGGCCTAAAGAATGAGTAGGGGCCCTAGCTGATTTGGCTCAGTGGATAGAGCATTGGCCTGCAGACTGAAGGATCCCGGGTTGGATTCCAGTCAAGGGCACATGCCCAGGTTGTGAGCTTGATCCCTGGTAGGGGGCGTGCAGGAGGTAGCCAATCAATAATTCTCTCTCATCATTGATGTTTCTATCTCTCTTCCCCTCTCCCTTCCTCTCTGAAATCAATAAAAATATTTTTTTAAAAAAAGAATGAGTAGGGTTTGCTCAGCCAATGTGGTTCAGTGGTTGAGTGTCAGCTAATGCACAGAGAGGTCACTAGTTTGATTCCTAGTCAGGGCACATGCCCAGGTTGCAGGCTCGATCCCTAGTAGGGGACTTGTGGGAGGCAGCCAATCGATATTTCTCTCTCATTGATGTTTCTATCTCTCCCTTTCTCTCTCTCTCTAAAAAACATAAATAATATTTTTTTAAAAAAAAGAATGTGTAGAATTTGACAAGAAAAGAGAATTTCAGAATAGAAGACCATGGAAAATGAAAAACAAATCTATATATATATAAAAGCCTAAGCGACCAGAATGACCAGTCACTATGATGTGCACCGACCACCAGGGGGCAGATGCTCAATGCAGGAGCTGCCCCCAGATGGTCAGTGCGCTCCCATAACCAACCTCCCCTAGCCAGCCAACCTCACGAGATCCCTTCCCCAGGCCAGCAAGCCCTGATCGCCTGATCTGGGCCTGCTGGCCAACCTCCTGCAGTCCCTTCCCGCGGCCGGGCCCCTGTCTGGGACAGGAAACTAGGGGTGGGTGGCAGTGGATACAGCACCTTTCCCAGGGCGGACAAGGGCCAGCTCTTTCCTTGGGGCTGACAGCCAACCTCCCATGTCCCATCCCTCCCCCTGGTCAGCAGGCCCTGATTGGCCTGCCGCCCACCAGTCACGGTGGTGGTGTGGCAGCAAGGGAAGGAGGAGGGGGAGACAGGGAACTGCGTGGTGGGGGGGTGCTGACAATGGCGGTGTCAGCATCCGGCATCCATTCCTTCCATGCTTGGCCTGGCAACCATCACTTCCTCTCCGGCCTGGGCCTGATCAGCCTGACCCTGATCAACCCTGATCGCTGGCCAGGCCTAGGGACCCACCTGTGCATGAATTTCATGTACCGGGCCTCTAGTAAACAAATAAACGGGGATGAATGAAACAATCCAATTAAGTTCAGCTCAACCACTGTAAAGATACTTAGGTGATAAAGGGGAGCACATAGTACAAATATTAAAATGAAATACAAGGATAATTTTTTAAAGTTTACTTTCCTTGCCCTGGCTGGGTGGTTCAGCTGGTTGGAGTGTCACCCTGTACAGCAAAGGATTGCAGGATCCATCCCTGGTCCTACGAGTATAGGAGGCAACTGATCAATGTCTCTCTCTCTCTTTTTCTCTCTCTCATCAATAAATATATTCTCAGGTGAGGATTAAAATAAAGTTTTCTTTCCTTTATTTTCATGTAGACCAATTTGTGTACTAGTCATCAGTCTGACAAACATTTATGGAGTGTCTATAGTACGTGGGAACAAGCTCATCAGTCCCTGCCAGCATGGAATTTTTTTGAAGTTGATTTAAAGTAGGAAAACTATTGGGATTATTTGTTTCATTGTGTGTTGATTTGTAATGTACCCAAGTGTTATAGTAATTACCTCAGTGTGACTCATAATACAAAGAAAAAAAAGTTACAGAGAACTCTTGATTCTGTGCTAATGAGGAATCAGGGGAATAAATATAATTCATAAATTAAATTGTGTTTATTTTATTTGTAAGTTAAATAAATCATCATTGTTTTACTTTTTAAGTTGAAAGCCTTTCTCCATCTGTTTGGATTTCTGGTTAACCTCCGTGCCCATCTCTCTTTATAACTTTCGAATGGCCTTGGGGGCTGGGGAAGAGGGGAGTAGCTGTCAGGTTACCACAGTAAGTTCTAAGCAGCACCTTGGTCACTGAGCTGGGCGACCTTGCCAAACACCGTATCACCTTCAACCAGTAAATTAAGTGCAAGTGGGTCCCTGAAACACTGAGGCTTTTGCTGGCTACTCCTGACCACACTGACAGCCCAGATCCAGTCTTGTAACTCTCTCAGAGTTCAGACATTTCATAGCTCTGCAGAATGTATTCACCATGGTGCTGTGTGGAAGGTGCCAAGATAGTGAGTAGCTCAATTTAAGAAATTACAGTAATTAGTTGATCCAAAGTGGTATCATTCACTCTTTAGAGTCCCATTGCCAAGGACTGAACTGGGGAGTATGGTCTATGGAAGAGTTAAAAATCAGACAAAAACCATTACAAAAATTTCCACTGAAAAATAAGTTCCTTGTAAGAGAAGCTGAGAGACCTACTAATTGCAGCTTATTCTGAACCTGATGACAGTCTGCAGCATTTAGGAAGAGAGCACAGGACGTTTGAATGACTGAAGGGAGAGGAGACTCCACGTGGATGGACCTGAATCTAACCGGCACGATGAGTGCTTTAGAAGGTTGATCCATTTCAGAGTGAGCTGCAGTGGGGATGAGTCACATTTGCTTTCTCCAAGATTCTTACCAACAGTAAAGATTGATAAAACACATTTGTGCTGCTATGTTTTTCAAAAGTTCAACCGTCTAATAACTTTAGCAGGCACCTCATACTACACTGCCTACATTTCAAACCTTTCCTTGATGTAGGATGATCACAATGGAAAGGAATGTTATGCTTATCCAGCCATCAGTATGATTTTGTCTTTCTTAATCCTAGAAACTAAATCACTGGCTACTTCAGAGGCTCTGAGCTAAATCTTAATTGATGCCCATTGCCTTTTTAGACCACTGTGAGTGATGTCAACCAGACACACCTTGGAGGAGGGGTTAAGGCTGCTGCAATGAGGGAGAACTAATATTTTGACCTGTTTATTGCAACACCCTTTTCATTTGTAATTTAGCTTTATAAGGCTCTCCTCTTGAGGTGACCCTCTTTTCTTAATGTTCAATATGGTGGGAACTAGGTTTTTATTTTGTTTGATTTTTCTCTTCAATCTGGGTGCTAGTTAACATCATTGGATCAAAATATTAATTGCTAACATTTAGGTACTAATTTATGATTCAGTCAGCACACTGACTGCATGATCTTATTTAATGTTCACAACAGTCCTGGGAAGTATTACTATATCCCCCACTCCACAGAAATTACACTGAGAGACTGCAGTGGAATAGATGAGGTGACTTATGTAGGGTAGGGCAACTGGTCAAATGACACAGCTAAAACTGAAACCCAGGTCTTTTTTTTCCCCCTATAATTCTTTTTAAAAAAATAAATCTTTATTGTTCAGATTATTACAGTTGTTTCTCTTTTTTCCCCCATAGCTCCCCTCCACCCGGTTCCCACCCCACCCCATGCCCTTACCCGCCCCCCACTGTCCTCATCCATAGGTGTAAAATTTTTGTTCAATCTCTTCCCGTACCTCCCACACCCCCTTCCCCCCGAGAATTGTCAGTCCACTCCCTTTCTATGCCCCTGATTCTATTATATTCACGAGGTTATTTTGTTCATCAGATTTTTTATTCACTTGATTTTTAGATTCACTTGTTGATAGATATGTATTTGTTTTCACTTTGTTGTTTGTAATTTTTATCTTTACCTTTTTCTTCTTCCTTTTCTTAAAGAATACCCTTCAGCATTTCATACAATACTGGTTTGGTGGTGATGAACTCCTTTAGCTTTTTCATCTATGAAGCTCTTCAATTCTAAATGATAGCTTTGCTGGGTAGAGTAATCTTGGTTGTAGGTTCTTGCTATTCATCACTTTGAATATTTCTTGCCACTCCCTTCTGGCCTGCATAGTTTCTGTTGAGAAATCAGCTGACAGTCGTATGAAACCCAGGTCTTTTGTTTTTATTCTTTGGTTAATTCTCACATGAGGACTTTTTTCCCATTGCTTTTCAGAAATTTTCCCATTGCTTTTCAGAAAGAGTGGAAGGAGAGAGAGAGAGAGAGAGAGAGAGAGAGAGAGAGAAAGAGAGAGAAAGAAGAGAGACACATTGACAGGTTGCCTCCTGCACTCACCTGGATGTGAGTGGGGGGTGGGCAGGGAGTGAACCTGCAACCCAGGTATGTGCCCCTGACTGAGAATTGAACCTGAGACCCTTCAGTGTGCAGGATGATGCTCTAACCACTGAGCACACAGGCCAGGGGGAAACCCAGGTCTTTTGACTAAGTCATTTGCTAAAACATTCATCCAATGACTGGGCAGCTCTGCAGTGGATCCTTAACAGTGTAGATATTTTTGGTGTAAAAACATTGCCTTTTCTTAGATAAAAAATGCACTTTTTTTCAAGATAGGAAATTGTTGGGTTTTTATTCTACCTCTACCATGTTGCTCTTAAAGTGCTGATCACCAAGGGCCAGGATTTTCCACAGAAATGTCTACTGTTTACTGTGTGCATGAAGTAGCCCTTCAATACATCAGGTTTTTTCCTATATCACATTTCCTTTTTGTGGCATTTGTTTTGACTAAGTCCCCTTTTGAAGCACCTAATATCCAGGGGTTCCTTCCAATTTTACTTTATCAAAATGTGTTTGTAAAGAAGAATTTGTTCTCATTGATTTCAACTGGTTTATCACCAAGGCACTACTCCCCTGCTAGTTGCATTTTAAGTCACATTTCTTACTGTGAAAGAAGTTTGCTTCTCAAATAAAGTGGGTTTGGGGGAGTAGATGGAGAAGAGGAAATTTTAAATCAGGGACATCTTCCTTACCCTCCAGAGTAATGTGCTTTAGCTTTAGCCAACTCAGTTCTAACTAGGACATCTTGATCTCCCAACCAAGGAAACATAGCACTTGCCACGCATTTGCTATGATGTACAGCAAGCAGGCATTTAGCAGGAAGAGTTGTTTTTCTTTGAACGCAGTACAAGAATGGATTTGGGGTCATATGTTTCCTCATTGGAAAGAAACAGGATGATGTTTCTACATTAAATATAGGCTGTCCCAAAGTTCACACATGATTTGCAATTCAATTAAATTGCAATTCTTGCATGAATTTTGGGACACCCTATAGAAGGCTTGAAAGGTAAGAAGGGGTGAGGATAATTATGAAATAATTTCAGCAAACAGAATCTTAAATATGCTATTGTAAAACAAAGTGCTTCGATTTGGGGGCTGGGTGGTAGGAGATATGGTTACCACAATGAAGGGGGCTCAGCCAAACTGCCCACCTTCTCCTATGTCTGCCTCAGTGCTTCTAAAAACCCAGCCTGCTTTGTGACTTTACCACGGTCACCACAGTTCCAGCTGGACACAAGGAGACCACAGGAGACACAAAGGAAGAAGCAAAGAAGTATAGAGGCTCCATTTGTATAGAAAAATCATTGTAATAGATATTATTGTTAAAAAAATACATAGATGATAAGTTCTGTACCATTTTCCTGTCTTTTCCCTCCTCATAAATGTTTCAATTTATTGGACACATTCTGCTTATTATTGGAACTGTGGGAAATATATGGTAGATTTCCTGGTTAGGAGGTGGAATTGATAGAGAGCTGGTGGGTAATGATATAATAATAGAGCTTTAGTGAATACTTGGTATATCCTAAGCAAACACACTGCCTTTGACTTACAATCACCCAATGAGGGAGGTATTATTGCTATAATTTCAGAGTCTCCATAAGGGCTCTGGAGCCAGCCTGCTTGGGTTCAGATCTTGGTTTGCCGTGAGCCCACTGGGTGATCTTAAGATAATTACTTAACCTCTTCATGAATCAGCTTCCTCACCTTTAAAACTGAGACCATAATACGGTCACACACCTGCATCAGAAATCCCCCAAGTCCACCCCCAGGTTCGATGAGTCACTAGGAGGACTCACAGGGCTTGGCATATAGTCATATCCTATTACATCAAATGGCTACAGAGGGAAAAGTGCAGGGGCAAAGTCCAGCGGAAACCAGGCACAAGCTGCCAAGCGTCCTCTCCCAGGGGAGTCACATAGCACACGCTAATTCCTCCAGCAAGGAGCTGTGGCAGGTGCAAAATGGTGTGAGTAGAGATTCAGTGCTAGACTTTTGATTGAGGGCTGGTCACTTAGGCACCCTCTATCTAGCACGTACCAAAAGTCCAGATTCCCAGAAAGAGAGCAGGTGTTCAGCATAAACCGAATTGTTTGAACTAACAATTGGGTACGGTGAGTAACTCTTTTCAGGGAATGATGGAAACCCCCCTGAAATCTAGGTTCCCAGTGCCAGCCAGGAGCCAATCTTGCATGCAGGGCTTTCTAAGGATAGTAGCTTTGGGCCTGTTAAGTCTTTTCTGTATATCACCTCATTGGATTCCTGTGAAATTAGATGAAGTAATACACATCCACAGCAGTACCTTCTACTTGGGAAGCCCTAAAGCTTTTTTTGCCATTACTATTAAATGAAAAAAAAAATTACTCAAGATTGGAATAACTACAGAGTTAAGATTGGCTTAACTGGAATCTGAATTCACATGTACCTGACTAAAACAACATGCATGCATTTATTCGCTTCACACAAGCCTCAGCAAAATAGTAACCTTCTTCAAACCCCAACTGAGAATGGAGATGGTGGACCCCTTCCTTCTCCAGCTTACAGTGGATGGAGCCTTTAAGGGTAGCTGCCTGTTTTTGAGATATAGCTACAAGCTATGTCTTAAGCTACAAGCAATATCACACTGTGTACAGAACCCTACACCTAGAGTGTAGACATGGTCTAGTTACAGTGGTTCTCAACCTTCTGGCCCTTTAAATACAGTTCCTCATGTTGTGACCCAACCATAAAATTATTTTTGTTGCTACTTCATAACTGTAATGTTGCTACTGTTATGAATCGTAATGTAAATATCTGATATGCAGGGTGGTCTTAGGCGACCCCTGTGAAAGGGTTGTTCGACCGCCAAAGGGGTCGCGACCCACAGGTTGAGAACCGCTGGTCTAGTACTTTAATGCCCCAAAGGAGCATAGTTTGGACTTACCATAATCTTCCCTCCTACTCAATTAGGCATACTTTGTAGAGGTCCCTCATTTTTCAGGATATCCTATATACTAAAAGCCCAACAACTGAAACGGCAGAATGACCAGAATGACCAGAGGCCAGAACAACAGCAGGCCCCTCACCCTGGCCGGCCCTGCCCCCCAGCCGGGACACCCTCCTCCCCACCCCGATCGGGGGCATGGCTGGCCTGAAAACCCTCAGTTTCCCCTCCCTATTCCAGCCCTGCCCCCCCGCAGGGACCCCCACCCTGATCCGGGGCCCCCATCAGGGCAAGTCAGCTTGCCCCACCCATGCACCAGGCCTCTATCTTTTATAATAAAGGGGTAATATGCAAATTGACCCTAACAGTGGAACGACCAGAATGACTGCTGGACCAGTCACTATGAGGCGCACTGACTACCTCTTGGTCCTTTTCCCCAGCCGGCAGGCTCCGATTGCCTGATGGCAAATGGAGAAATGGGGGTGGGTGGTGGGGGACAAGGGCGGTGCCAGGCCAAGGCCCCCTCCCTGCTGGTTGCCCCACACACAGAGGGCAATCCATAGCGGGTGTGGGGCCAGCAATCAGGTGGTCCCTTCCCCCGGCTGTCAGGCACTGATCACCTGATGGCGAACAGGGAACCAGGGGTGGGTGGCAGCAGGGGGGCGGGGCCAGCTGGGGGCAGCCAGGGAAGATGGTCCTGATACAGGCCAGGCCTAGGGACCATACCCATGCACGAATTTTGTGCGCCGGGCCTCTAGTATATCCATAACAACCTAAGAGTTTTCTTTTACAAGATTTAGATAGCGAGTCTTCACATGATAATTGAAATCATCCAATTGTAAATCATCCAATTTTTAGGCTTAAAAATATCTGACAAAGAACTTTCTCCTGTTCACTCTCTCCTAATACAAACCAGTGTAACAAGCTCTTGAAATCATAGAATT
Organism: Myotis lucifugus; assembly: GCF_000147115.1. Taxonomy (NCBI): domain Eukaryota; kingdom Metazoa; phylum Chordata; class Mammalia; order Chiroptera; family Vespertilionidae; genus Myotis; species Myotis lucifugus. The sequence continues at coordinate 1,198,620 of NW_005871155.1, forward strand.
CTCTCTACTTCACCATCCCCAGGTTTGTGTGTCTTTGGCTATGTTAATGGGATGGGCAGCAGATACATCCAGCAGCTAACTGTGAATGCACTGTAGACAACTGTGGCACAAATTAACTTAGTTGAACCAGAGAAACCTCTGTATTGAGAGGAATGCTTGACTGCAGCCAACTGAGGAGTAGTTTTTAGTTTAAAAGAAAAAGGATTTAGAAATGGGACAGGGCTTACAGAATCCTTTGGATTTTGTCTCAATATTTAGATTCTATAGGAGAAACTTTGCAAGGAAAATATTTTAAGTTAAAAAAATTTGCATTATCAATGACGATTGCCATATTGTTATAGAGTATGAAGAAACAGAGTCTTAGGGCAATAGTTTGTTTCAACATTAGCAGAATTAGTTGTTATACATCTGTCTCTTCCAATAAATGAGGTTTTTGTAAAGTTCTTAGTCATTTCTGTCCCCTAGAGTGCCTTGCATAGAATTTACAAGTGGTGAAAGGTCGATAAATGTCTTTTCCTTTAACATTCAATTCCTAATGTATGGTCATGTAATAAAAGAGATTCACCTTTGGGCAAGGTGGTGTATGACACATCTCAAGTGTGTAGGTGGGTATTTATTGGATGACTAAAGTCAATCCAGTGCCAGATTTTGACCCCTACGCAAATCTTTCCCTCCAGTGACAAAAGCAAGAAAGGAGAACTAAAGTTAAAGAATAATGTGAGGTTAATATCATAATTTAAAGACTAAATAATGAGATCTAGAAAAATTAGAAGTGAAGCTCATAGAACATGGAGGTCAAAGTATTTATTGAAGCTCTGGTTGCTAGTAGCTGGGCCCAAGGTGCTACTTTGAAAGGCTTAAGACATGCAGAAGGGAAGCAAGATAGAACACACAAAACAGGGAGAGAGAGAAAGAGAGAGGTGAAAATAAAGAACTGCTAGCATAATGCCTTTCATTAAGACTTCACTTTTTTCCTGTTATCTCCCAATATTCCTTGAATTCATTTACCATTGCTCAGACTAATCTTTTCGTCCTATCCACCTGCCAGGCTTAGATCACATATCCTTATTTTTGGACATCTTTTCCCAAATACCCCAGCCCACCCAAGCCCCCATGGCTTTCTTCCTCCTCCAAACACATGTAGCTTCTGTTGTAATGTTGAATATTGTTCCTTAAAATCGCATTGATATTTAGGTATAGATATATGGATATAGATATAGATATAGATATAGATATAGATATAGATATAGATATAGATATAGACATATAGTATAGATATAGATATAGATATATAGTATAGATATAGATATGTATAATTTTATAAATGTGTGTATATAATTAGATTATATATATATATTATAAAATATATAACATACACTTAACTATATATAAATATGTATACATATTTACATATTTACCATACTATACATATTTACCTCTGAGTTTTTTAAACAAAAGTGGCAGGTTTTTTGTTCTCTCATCAGCAACAAACACTTGTCAACTACCTACTGTAAGGTAAAGAAAAGGTACCATGTATGGTTTAGTCCAATTTTGACAGGGCCACCTTTCTTCCAGTTCTGACCCCACAGCATTGCTAACTATTAAGCACAAATATTTCCTTCAGCAAAACCCAAAGCCAGTTTTTCCAAAGGCTGTTTCCTTCTCTTCATATCAGCTGCTTTATTGTGGAGACCACTCCTTCACAATTTCATTGTCTGATTCAAACTTGAGGATCTCAAAAGTCGATGGCAATAAGCAAAAGCACCACACACACATGCACACAAACAAGCTGACATGTGGGTACCCTTTCTGTCCTTTCTGCCACACTGCTCTGCCCTGTGAGGGTCTGCCAGCTTCTCTTACGAGAGGTCCATGCAGGCAGGGACTGATGCCCTGTGGTCAAGCCATGTGGCCACACAAATCCTCCCTTTGATGATTATTTTGTTTTCTCCTCTTCCCTGCAACTTTCTTTACAGTTTTAGCAGACTCTTTGTTGTTATTTTGCCAATCTGTGATGTACTTTGTATTTTAACCCTTCCTCATGAGTGGCAAATCTTCACCCTAAGGTCCGGGGTTCTTTTGCTTGATCTCTTTTGAGTCTCTCCATACTTTCTCTTTTGGGTGGCACTAGAGACTGAGTCTTCTTCCAACAGCAGTTCCCTGAAAGCACAGAATTGGGAGCTGAAAGGGACTATTTCCTCTCCATTCTGGGATACACCGACCATGGAAGCCCTCAGAATTCCACCACACAGCGGCCAGTTCAGTTATCAATTCCACACGACCTGTGCTGACAGGACAACGTCCTCCTTCTGCCGTGATAGGCAGAGAGTTCAGAAAATTATTTGATAAGACCTTCCTTTCCTGGACACAACTGTCAATTACGCTGCTTCTAGATGTGGCTTGTCCTCCAGTGGCAGGAAACAAGTCTCAAGGGAATACCCTCTGGCCCTAAAATGGTGCACCAACAAGTTAACGCTCCCAGACAGAGAACAGCGTAATGACAAGGACAGTGTCTGACGGATTGGAGGCCAACCTTCCGCGATGACTCTCCCTAAGCCCTGGGTTAGCAGCCCGTGGCAATTTGTATGGATATTATGAAAGAAAAATGTTCAGCTCTGCCCAAGAGTTGAGGCAACTCTTGAGAAATTGCCGTAATGACAGCCAACCATCAACAAGGAGGAAGGTGTCCAGAGGACGTGAGTTAAAAGTAGAGAATGGGGGGAACTTACAGATAACTGAACGGGCATAAGTGTGTGCTCTCTTTAATGTGAACTCACCAAAAATTAGCCAATGCAGGCTATTGTGAAATACAGACAGGCGGGCACTGTTCTCTAAAGCCATGGGTGTGTCTTCTTGATGCCAGACCGTTCGGCAGAAGCTTCCTCCACCCTCTTCCTCAGAGAAATCCAAACACAGGAGAGACCCCTGCGCGCTCCTGGGCAAAGGCCCATTTACTCAGGATTCCTTCAAGTGTAAACACGTGGCTGATGGACAGTTGCAGCCTGCTTCTTCAACAGTCTCCCTGCACAGAGATAAATACGCATGCTCCCCTCTGTGCTCCTCCCACCCGTCCCAAGTGGACTCCTTTCAGCTCCCTCACTGTACCTACTCTGACCTAGACCCTTGGGAACCTGCCCTCCATGTGATGGGAACTTTCTAGTCCCTGTCAGTGACATACAGAAGCCCTTTCACATTTCTCTAAAGCTTTTTAAACTCAATATGCCTCTCGAGAAATATTTGTTTCTGACCCCGCCCCCTTTAAAAAAATGAACTCAGAAGATTGCCTGGTTTCCCCCTCAGTAGTAATAATATGCATAATTAAGCCATGATCGCCTGTCATGGTGTGAACTTGGCCTCAGTATTGGAATTTTCTCGGTCTTTATGAATGGTTAGAGTTGTCTTAAATTTCTCCTTGCACCAACCTTCCCCCACCATCCACATTTTGTAAAGCAGAAAAAAAAATTAATGTCCTGATTCCAAGTCAAGAGGCAATTATTATTTTTTTAAATATATTTTTATTGATTTCAGAGAGGAAGGGAGGGGGGGGGTGAGATAGAAACATCAATGATGAGAGAGAATCATTGATTGGTTGCCTCCTGCACGCCCCCTACTGGGGATCGAACCTGCAACCCGGGCATGTGCCCTTGATCAGAATTGAACCAGGGACCCTTCAGTCCATAGGTCAACACTCTAACCACTGAGCCAAACCAGCTAGGGCAGTGATGGCGAACCTTTTGAGCTCGGCGTGTCAGCATTTTGAAAAACCCTAACTTAACTCTGGTGCCGTGTCACATATAGAAATTTTTTGATATCTGCAACCATAGTAAAACAAAGATTTATATTTTTGATATTTATTTTATATATTTAAATGCCATTTAACAAAGAAAAATCAACCAAAAAAATGAGGTCGTGTGTCACCTCTGACACGGTGTCATAGGTTCGCCATCACTGAGCTAGGGCAAGAGGCAATTATTGAGAGTGACATGCAGGTTGTGCTTCCACTCTCCTCCCACCTCCCCTGCCCACCACCACCCACCGTGCTTCTGAGAGCCCACAAGGCAACCTACAAGGAGAACAGCCAGTCTCCCTCCAGAGTGACTGACTCTGGAGAGTCAGAACATTAAATCCTAAACTTTATTTATTGTCTAACACAAAGTTTTCCTGTCAGACAGGTACAGGAGGTGTTTCCTGAAACATGGATGACCTAACCCAACACCAAAAGGTTCAGGAACCTTCCAGGTTACACATGGCCAAGCCTCCCAGGCCAGTTTGCACTAGAGAACAGTTCTGCCCTTGCAGGCATTTCTGCCACTTAGGGCATCGAGGGAAAATGCTTTGCTCCAACTCTGCTGTTGATGTTAAAGAACAGCAGAGGATTGCTTCTCGGTTGTTGACTAGTCATCTTGGAGGTGAGACCCACAGTGACTGCCTGGGTCAAGGGCAGAGAAGGCTGTTTTTGCTCCACAAACTTGGCCATTCAGCCAGGCTGATGTAGACTTGATCTAGGAGAGATTATTTCTCCATATGCGTAGGCTCTGGTGATACTTAAACCTTCTTTCCAGGCAGGAGTTGGAGAGGCACTCTGTTTCCTGCCAGCTTGGGCACACATCTTGTTCTCTCAGGGGTAACAAGCTTGTACACCAACTAATCAATTCTTTGAAGTATCACTGTGGTAGTAGGAGTCTGAAATAGAGAGGGAATCTTTAAATTCTACTATTGTTACTATTATTTGTGTTTTTCCGGGTGCCGATTCTTATTTCAAGTAGTTATATAAAAGTTGCAAAGCCACTGAAACACCATCTGAATGTTCCTGTAGAACGTGGACAAGGCACTCCCATCTTTAATGGCCAATAATGGTCAGTGGCTTTTTCTTTCTTTCTAACTTTTTTGGGGTGTGTCTGAGTAGAGGTCTGGGTTACAGCCATGTGTACGTCTCTGTAGTCCAAGAAACATTGCTTGTATTAATGAAGATGGGTGGGAAGATGGTGCCAACGTGCCCACAGCTGTTCCAGCACCAACAGAGATCAAACACATGCCAAAGGACACAAGGGTGATTAGGGGTCCCACACAGCCTGAGCAGAGAGTGGAGCAGTCATTCTTGGGCCTCCGGTGGGATAATGACAAGTTTACCCACAGGAGTAGTTACTAGTAAGTTAATGTGCTTGAGTAATCTCCCGACAAATCAGTTTAAAACTTAAATATGAAGACAAGCTAAAGAAAGCCAAAAAGGAATTGGTGGATGAAAAGTGACAAACAAGTAAAATGGAGTCTTTGAGAGAGTCCAGTGGGCTTGGCTAGAGGCCCCAGGACAGAAGGCAGCAGTTGCGTCATTGTATTCAGCACAAAGTCCCTAAAACTGGGAGCAGGAAATCCTGCTGTTCCCACCCTGTCCTTAGCTAAGCTCCCATGAGACAGTATTCCTCAGATAAAGAACAGAAACCTTTTCTGCATGCTAAGGGTGTAGGTCCCAATACTCTTTAGAAAGTTGGTGGAAAGGTCACTGTCATTGAAGCCAATCAAACATTTATACATATAATTAGTCATCAATAATTTATTAAGTTCTATCAGTATAGGGGTGATGAAAGGGATGCTATAATGATTACAAAGGTTCGAGACCAGACAGGACACTTCACTGAGCTTATGGATGGTCTACAGTCATGCTACTAAAGTCTTCTGATGCTTCCCCCCATCCCATCCTCGGAAGCGGCTTTGAATGCCAGTTCCCTGTCTCCCCAGTCCTACTGAAGCAGAGGCCCTGGGGGCATGGCCCAGCCTTGTTTTAACAAGCCCTCCTGGTTCATGGAAAGTTTAAGACGTACTGGAACATCGTGTCCCGAACAATGGTGTCTTGCCATTTGTGAGGTGTGTGGAAAGTGATTTATTAATGATAGTTAACATACAACATTTATGAATAATTTATATGTATGTCACCTGCAAAGATTTTTCAAAATACAGATCTCTGGCTCCACCTGAGTCTGCCTGAGTTGTGATCTCCAGGTGTGGTAGCGAGAATATATATCATTTTAAAGTTCCCTAGGTGAGTCATGATCAGCCAGGTGTGGGAACCACCAGTCTATAAGCGCCAATTGCCCTGTAATGAAACACACAAAAAATCATGGAATTCCAGTGGCCAGTTCCTCCGAGGGCAGGCTTCCCCACCCTCAACAAATCTTTGGTGGACTCTGGTATTGTAAACATCTAGAAGAGAAACTCCATACCTGAAATAGAAGAGGTTAACTCAGCACCCCTCCCCCTTCTGCAGTGGCTGCTGCGGTTCTTTATGAAAACCTGCTCCCCCAACTCATGGCATGGCTGACCTTCCAGGTTTGCTCAGGGCTAACTGGGTTCTAAAACCTCTGGACTTTTGATTTGAAAACAGGGACAAAGCATTTTACACACCAGGAGGAGTTGGTAGCCCTTGGTCAGAGCCTAGATGAAACCCACACTTCTTGCCTTTGGGATGGTTCTTTTCATTGTTATTGTTATTATTATTATGCCATATTATTGCAAAATGAATTCAGGTTACTGTTTTTTCACTTTGTTTTTATTCCCTAATTCCAGAAGGATTTAAAGGAGTAGTGCCATCATTTTGTGTTTTCAAGTACTCTAAGTATTCTAAAATGCCTTGTCACCATAGTTGGGTCTCCATCTTTTCTATCACATAAGCCCTGAGGTTCAATTTGCCACGTGCATACAGATTGGATCTTCTCTCTGGCTTCTGTGTATTTTTGTGGTATCTGTTGTGGTCCTATTGCGCTTGCTGAGGTCTGAGTATTAGTCAGAACTCTTTAGGTTGCCAATAAAAAAAAACTAACTTTTAATGGCTTAGCAAAACAAAAAGCATGGAACATACTGGCTCATGTAACTGAAAAGAGCCTTAGGCACAGCTGGATACAGGGGCTCGGGCTCGTCAGGCGTGGTCTCTCTCCACCCCTGAGCTCACTCAGGCTGGCTCTTCCAATGTGCTAGTGAGATGGCCCTCAGCACTTGCCTTCTTTCAGCAACCCAGCCGACTGCCTCTGTTCCCAGTAGTTTTTGTAAAAGTTCCTACCTAGGATTGACTCTCTTTGGGATGACATGTGCTGTGTGCCCATTCCTAAATCAATTACTGTAGCCAGGACAATGGAATGTCTTGATTGACCGGGCCAAGGACAGTACTGCCCCTAGCATTAAGGACCGAGAAGAGAAAGGTTGAGACTCCAGAGGAACATCAGAATCTAGTCCCAGAAATGGGGGAGGAACAGATGTTGAGCAACTGAAAGTCCACTAAAGTCTTAAACTGAGCCATCAACCACCACAACCCCATCAGATCTGATCAATCCATCAACAGCGTGTACCCCAGGTTCTTCTTCTGTCCCCACCTATCAGAGATTGAAGTACTATTTTGCCCTGAAACACCATGCTGCATGAGTCCAAGGCCATCACCATGAGTCCTAATTTTTAAGACCTGCAACACATTTGGCTGAAGCTCGCTGCAGCCCCAGGAACCAGAGGACTCCTGCAGAATAATGGCGAGCTTTGCTGGGCTCCCAAATATGGAGCTCCTGCAAGTTGGGAGCTGGTGACTCACACCCCTTGTGTCCTGTCTGGCCCCACGGTTTCCAGCTGGGCCTGTGACATATGACTCGGTCTTTTCTTCAATGTGTCCCATAGAAAAGGAATAAATAGGCCCAGAGCTCTTTCTTTTTCTTCCTTCCTTTCTTCCTGTAATTCATACCCTGGCCAACTCAGCTTTGTTCAAACCACTGCATCTCACGCTGCCTGCAAGTCCTGACACAGCTGCCTGCTTTATTCTTTTAATCCTCCGCTAAAGCCAGGAGTAAAGTTGTACCTTGTGGCTAATTTTTAGTCTGTAGACCTTATCCTTTGTTAAACTGAAATCTTAGAGTAATCATGAGACCTCTGAATTATGGCCTCATATTGTTCTTCCCCCTGATGTTCATTTAAGGCCCTTCCAACCTTTACATCCTCCTTCCTCTTATCCATCAGTAAGGTGGTGTTTTGAGTCTTTTTTTTTATTTGAAGGAGAGAGAGAAGAAAAAGAGAGAGAGAGAGAGAGAAGAAAAAGAGAGAGAGAAACATCAATGTGAGAGAGAAATATTGATCAGGGATCAAACCCAAGACCTAGATATGTGCCCTTTGTATATGGGACAATGCTCCAACCAACTGAGCCACCAGGCCGGGGCTTGAATCTTTTTAAGCAGTTTTTTTCCCTTCTTTACCAGCCGGCTCCTATTCCATTTGATCCATTTTATTTTATACAGAATTCCACAATATATCCCTAATTTGGGTATACAACTTGTCAGTTCTAAAGATGTGTTTTAAGAATGTTTATTTTACATATTAATAACCCTCTCAATCATGTGACTGTCTAACAATGGGGCCAGTATGTTAGTTTCCCAGTTATGATGTAAAAAAAGTACCAAAAACGAGATGACCCTAAAGGTGTGCTTTAAGAATGTTTATTTTACATATTAATAATCCTCTCAATCATGTGACTATCTAACAATGGGACCAGTGTATTAGTTTCTCAGTTATGATGTAAAAAAGGTACCAAAAACGGGATGCCTTGAAATGACATAAATGTATTCTCTCACAGTTCTGAAGACCAGAGGTCTGAAAGCGAGGGTTGGTAAGACCATGCGCTCTTTGAAACCTCTGTGGGAGGATCCTTGCTTGCCTCTTCTAGCTTCTGGAAGGTATTCCGTGGCTTGAGGTGGCAAAGTTCCAATCTCTCTCCATCTTCTCATTGCCTGTCTTCTCCCATGTGTCTCTGTCTGCACATCTTATCTTCTCCTCTTATCGGGACAGCAGTCATATTGGATTAGGGCCCATCCTAATGACCTCATCATAAATTGATTAAATCTGAAAAACCCCTATTTCCAAATACAGTCATGTTTACAGGTCCTGGGAGTTAAGACTACAATATGTCTTTTTGAGGGGAAGAGCAGGGGAACAATTCAACCCATAACAGGCAGAAAAGAGAGAACTAAAAAAAAACAAGGGACAGAAAAATGACTCTTTGATCTTGGGCAACCAAAAAGGAGAGCCTCATCTCAGAGGTTGTGTTCCCAGAAGCTATTGGTAACATTTTGAGACGGAGAGAAAGGTCTAATAACAGAAGTGATAGGGGAAGAGGGTCCCCTGGGGGGCAAAGAGGCAGGGACATACCCGTGCTCCAAGAACCTGATGTGTATTTTATACAATTATCACACTGATCCCCCAAATACCTCTACCAAGTAATGACTATTAGCCTCATTTAATAGATGTGAAAACAGACTCTGGGTAAGTAACTAGAAGTACCAGATCATCATTATTATTACCATTGCCATTTTCATTATTAATAACCATCAGTTCTCACATGCCTACTGTGTACCTAGGGCATTACCTAAATTAGCTCAGATCTCAGCTCTGAAGAATACACATTGTCAGCATTGTACAGATGAAGAAACTGAAGCTCAGCCAGGCTAAGTCACTTGCTTAAAATCATGGTTATTAATTAGTTGAGATAAAATTCATACTCAGGTCTTTTTGACTCTGAAGATTGTTTTTACCACTATGTCATGCTGCCAAGGGGCATTAAGAAATCCAAATTAAGATTGACTTAGCCTCAGAAAAAGAAGCTGCAAGAAGGACTAAATACTTACATTTGAAGCTTAACAAAATAAAGCAGCATTAAAGAGTACCTTCCTGGGGGAATAGACTGAAGAGTAGGTGGTCAGCCAGCTGATCGGTGATAGGAGAGTTAATCAAAGAAGCAAATGCCAGGTGTTGATTGTTATAAGGCCAAGCAAGCTGGGCTCAGTGTCCATGTAAATATGTATATTGCCCATGAGGAGAGGATTCATTGGGCATTTATGATGTACACGACTCACTTCTCTAGAGCAGAGGCAAGAGAGGAAAAGGTATTTGTCTAAGCCCCCTGCTTTCAAGAAGAAACTCTCTTGGGTCTCATGAGCAGTGGTGGAATGAATTGGGCTTAACCCTGAAGAAGAGGACACTCGGAAAGCAGATGGGATAAGAGAAAGTCTTTGGATATCTAGAACCCTGTACAGGGAAGACAAGCCACTAGTGAGGGCAGGGCCAGGCCCGTGTTCTTGTGATGGAAGCTTTTGATCCCATTTGAACACACATTTTGCTAACATGTTGACCAGCCTCACAGTGGAATGAACTATCTGCCAGTGAACCACTGAAGAAACCTTAGAATTCATCCAGTATAATCTAATCACTGTGCTGTTTAAAACTTTCAGAGATCCCTGATTTTCTTTGGAATGAAGTTCTAACTCCCAAGCAAGGTCCAGGAGGCCACTCCTGATCTGACCCATGCTTATTGCTCCAGGCTTATTGCCTTATCTCCTACCACTCCTCCCCTTGAACTTCACACTCTAGTTGCAGGCCTCTTGCCAGCTCCCTAATTGTATGAGGAGCTCAGTCACATCCCCATCCTGGTCCACTCTGACTGCCTTACTTCACCCGCACAGTCTCTTCTTTCCTTCTTCCCATTTCTTTTCCTTTCTGGTCTCCATGCCCTAGGCATGCTGTAAACTCAAGCTTGATCGTCTTCCTTCCACCTTTTGATCTTCTTCAGGCCTACTCCTTTTTTTTCTAAAGACATTGCCTCTCCCATAAAGCCTTTTCTGATTTCCCCAACCCTGGGAGACATTCCTTTCAGAGCCCCCCAAGTGTACAACTACACTATATTTATCCACCAACTGCTCATCTATTTGCTTGCCTCCTTCCTGGGGAATTAGCCATAGTGTCTTTTTCAGCATCTTGGCCATATCCCCTCTAGCGTCTGGCACAGAGTAGGTGCACAATAAGTATACTGACTGACTGACACCATTGAAAGAGGCCAGGCCTGCAGATCTCTGAAGTTCTCATCTACTCCAAGAGTCTGAGTCTCAATTTCTGCTCCAACCGTTGATCACAGGAGAGGAAGTTGCCAAAGCCAGATGATGAGACTTCTGTTTGGAGTTGCCCAGGTCTGCTTAATCTTTGTAATTTGTGATCAGTGTATTGAAAGAGAAACTGAACCAAGAGAAAAACATAGTTTTGATGAGGCAAGAGTTGCAAAATCGCTAATTGTGTAACAGTGACGGCAGCCTCTGAGAATATCTTTGGTCCTGTTCAGATTACATGACACTTTGTATGGGTCAGCTTTGTCCATTGGTCAGGGGGACAATTATCACAACTATGACTTGAGTGTTTAAACCACCTTCCTCCTCAAGGTATTGCCTCTAGAGGTCAGCCTGACACCTGAAATCCTCATCTTAAATGATGTCTCCTTAAGATTAGACATACATGAAAAGATTGGATATAAATGAAAATATGTTACCCATTTGGTGTATCCTTTGAAGCCACTTTTAGCTATTAAGAGCCAAGTGTAAATTAGTTTATTGTTTAGGAAATCAAACTTTATTGCCCAGAATAGACCTTGAATAACTGTGAACTATGAACTTCTCGGTTTCTAAAGTTGGAGAAGACTTTGTACACCGTTCATTATGTCTTTTGAACCTAGAGATACTCTGAGCTAGAAAGACTGAGGATTTTTACTGCAGGTTTGCAAAGAAAGAAACTGAGTCTCAGAGAGAAGTGACTTGCCCAAAGTTGCAGATCATAAAGATGAAAAAAGTGGCCTGGCATCTCAATCGTAGTTCCTCAGTGCCCTCCACCCTGCACCTCCTGGCCCTGCTCTTGTGGAGATGTGGGCATCCTGAGTTGAGCCTGAGAGGTGGGGGGACAGGTGGGGAGGGGACTGGGCAGAGCAGGCTGGATAAGCTGTGTCCTGGATGCTCCTTAGCCCAAATGGAGATCCATAAAGGGCGAGGGGGAGGGATTGGGGCATGGAAATGCAATTATGAGGAGAGGGAACAGGAGAGACTGCTAACCCTTTATAGCTCAGTGTTGGGCTGGCCCTGACACAGTAGCTCTGGGCTACAGCTATCAAGTATGGGCTTCCACAGAGAATAGAGGTTTTCACACCCTCTTCACATGGGGCCCAAGAGCTGGGACCTTACTGAGATCAAAGTCAAGGCTGCTGCCTGCAGCAGCTACTGCTTGAGTGATCAAAACAAGTTAAGTAGCCTTGAAAAGCTGAGGGCATAGCTGCTCAGTCAGCAGCCAGCCAGATACTCTCTGCAAGGCCAGTGCTCCCCAGCCCTAACTTTCTCCCCCAAGGACAGGCCAGGCCAGCCTCAAACAGAAACTATGGAGATAAGTCAGAAAGCTGAAGCCCCTCTGCCTGCAAATTTTAGTGTGTGCGTCATAATAAGATTGATTCTACCCAGTAAACAGAAGGGACTTTGAACACACATAGGGGCCTCTGAGCCTTCTTGTGAGCACACTGTAAAAGTGAACCACAGATATTTGCTTCCTTGACAAAGAGCATTGCTCTTTTGAGTGGGTATTTAACAGCTAACACTAGTCCCCCTCTTTCTTTCTTTTTTAAATCCTCACCCAAGAATATATTTTCCATTGATTTTTAGAAAGAGTGGAAGGGAGGAGGAGAGAGAGAGAGAGAAACATTGATGTGAGAGAGACACATTGATTGGTTGCCTCCCACACTCATCAGAGCTGGGGATCAAGCCTACAGTTGAGGTATGACATGCCCTTGATCAGAATCAAACTAAAGTTCCTTAGTCTGTGGGCTGACACTCTATCCACTGATCCAAACCTGCTAGGGTGGCCCCCTCATTCTTTTGTCTTTTAAGGACTGTCCCCATTGTTGTAAGAAATAGTAGGGCTGGGAGACTACCTAGTGCAGAAAAATCTTTTCTATGTAACATAAAAGATTACAATCCTACATCAACAGGCATGCTTATTCATTCAGTGAGCACTTAATGATGGCTTTCTGTATGCCAGACACTATCCTCAGTGCTGAAGAAGATGGGCAGTGGAGCTCCTGTTCTCATGGAGCTTATATTCTAACTAGTGGCCCACTGGCTTCTAACCACTTACCTGCCTGCTTGCCTGATCTCCCCTAATCACTCTGCCTGCTCGCCCCCAACTGCCCCCCTTGCTTGCCTAATCACCCCCAAATGCCACCCTGCCAGCCCGATTGCCCCCAACTGCCCCCACCCTGCCGGCCTGCTCACCCCCAAATGCCCCCCCCGCCTGCTGCCCACCCTGCCAGGGCTCTGTGATCAATGCTGCGCAGAGGAAGCCCTGCCCACCCTGCTGGGGCTCTGGGATCAATGGCAGAGTAGAGGCAGGTGTTTCCCACCCAGCCTGCGCTCTGCCATTAATCCCCGAAGGTCATCCAAAAGGTCTCCCAGTCTAATTAGCATATTACCCCTTTATTAGTATAGATAGTTGAGATGCAAATAAGCCAAATAAATAAATAGATATACTAAATCATGCCAGAGAGTGGTCAGTGTCAGATAGAAACTAGAAGTGTAGTGATGTGACATAGGAGATGCCTCAGATAGAGAGTAGGGGGAAAGAGAGGGAAAATAGAGAAGAAAGTTGTTTTTTGATGATAAGAATAAACAAAATAAGACATAAGGTACATGTTTTCTGAATTTTGGAGCTGGAGAAACTGATAATCCTGATGGGCTTGGGGTGGGTGGTGCGATATTTGCTAACATCCAGTGCAATAAGCAAATGCAGTCACATGTTGGGGTGTGTGCTATGAGATCTAAGTACAGTAGAAATCAGGGAGGCTGAGTTTGCCTTGAAGGAGGTGGCATTGAGGTCACACACTTCAGAGCCATCCGCATGGTTCTGTATGTTGGAATCTTACTTTATCAACTAAACTATGACCTGGAATAAACATATCCTTATCTGAAACTTGGAATCCTGTTTGCTCTTCTCTGGAAGGGTGTAATACATGGGACAGAGTGTGATGTTCTTGGTATTTTGTGCACAGCCCCTTCCCACCTTTCCCCATACCTTAAATGAACCCTCTCTATTCAAGGTAAATATCTTCACTAGGGTGAGACTTCTAATAGGCTGGATCAGGTGGATTTTTTCAACTGTCTGAAATTTGATGTTAAATGAGGTGCCTAATTCTTTAGAATTGGGACTACATTCATATTTTAATAATTATGTCCATCACAAGCACTTTTTTATAGCCAGAGATGTGGCCAGCCCAGCTATCCTAAGATCATTACACTTAAAAGAGTTTATACTTACTAATTCTTGAAAGAACCAAAAAGGTGGTAGATCTCAGGATGATAGATAGCAGCCCACCCACCCAGGTATCTTGCAAATTACAGCCCCACTTACCTTCCCCTTATTATCCTAACTTCCTAATTATACCACTATCTCTAGTGGGCAAAGCACAGAAGAATATCTGAGGTTATATTTATTGGAAACATCCATAATTCATCTGAGAGCCTAAGTAAGGTACTCACATGGGTACTAACTACATGCACATGCATTTTGTCTACATGTAATACCTTTTTAAATCAGGTTTACTGACTTCTAACTTTGAGTTAGACTAAAATCTGCTGTCTTCAGTTTCACAACATATTAATGAGGTATTATTTAAGGCTGTCTACTCATCTTACATTTGATAATAGCAAAGGAAGTCAATTCATTCATTCATTTATGCATTCATTCATTCATTCATGTAACATTTATTGAAAATGTATTATGTGCCAAGTACTGTTTTTGGTCCTGTTAACAACAGTGAAAGAAATGGACAAACGTTTTTACCCACATGGAAGTTACCTTCTAGAAGGGAGGATAAAAGCAGATAAATAAAATATATAGTGTGTTAGACAGTGATATGTACCACAGAGGAAACTAAAGATAGAGAGTATTAGGGTGCATGCAGGTTTAAATGTGTGGGAACCTCAATAAGAAATAACAAAATGTTTAACCTACCTTATTAAGATATAATTTAACTGCTGTAAAATTCACAGATTTTAAGTGTTTAAATTGATAACACTTGACTAATGTATATACCCACTACCTTAATCAAGTTAATAGAAATGTCCATCTCCCCAGAAAGTCCCCCTTTACTCTTTTATAGTCACTCTCCTACCCCTACCCCAAGACACCATGGATATGATTTATGTCATTAGTTTTTCATGTTTTAGAATGTCATATAATTGAAATCATATAGCATGAAGTCTTTTGTATGTGGCTTATTTATTCAGCTTAATCCATGTTATTACATTTATCAGTAGTTATTGCTTTTAATACTGAGAATTAATCAATTGTATGAATATACCACAATTTGTTTATTTAATTATTTATTTTTTCTGCTTGTTTTCACCTTTTTTGTAGTTTCCATTTGCTATTACTGACTTTGGACAGAAGGACATCTTTTAGCATTTCTTTTAGTTCAGTCTGCTGGTGATGAATTTTCCCCGATTTTGTTTATTTAAGAATGTCTTTATTTCATCTTAATTTTTGATAAATATTTTTATTCAATATAAGATTCTGGATGGACAGGGCTTTTCATCTAGCACTCAAAAGATATTGTCTCTTTATCTTCTAGCTCTATTGCTTCTGATGAAAAATTAGCAATAATTCTAACCTTTGTTACCATTTATGTAATGTGTCTTTTTTCTTTGGCTGCTTTCAAGATTTTTTCTTTGTGTTTAGTATTCAGTAGTTCAACTACGATATAGGGTTTTCATTATCTTTCTTATTCTTGAGCTTCTTGGATTTGTAAGTCATTTTTCAAAAAATCTGAGAAGTTCTTGGCCACTTTTTCTTCATATACTTTTTTCTGCTCTCACTCCTTTCTCTTTCTGGGATGTCAATCACCCATATGTTGGACTGTTTGACACTGTTTCACAGCTCCCTGACCCTGTGTTCATTTTTCCTTAATATTTTTTCTCTCGTTGATGGTTTCTATTGATCTGTCTCCAACAGCAGTGATTCTTTCTTCTACTATCTTCACTCTGTGAGCCCCTCCAGTGAATGATTCACTTTAGGTATTGCACAATTCTAGAATTTCCATGCAGTTCTTTTTATGGAATCTAACCCGCAACCTTTCGGTTGCATAGAATGATTCCCAACAAACTAAGCCACACTGGCAAGGGCTATGAGTTTTACATTTTTAGAGACTGTTCAGTAGAACTTCCTGCATTGAGGGAAATGTTCTATGTCTGCACCATACAATAGGGTAGTGGCTATTGGACATTTGAATATGACTGAGGAAATGAAGTTTACATTTCACTTCATTTTTGTTAATTTAAATACTCATATATTTACCCCCATAATTGCTCAACCTCTATTACATATGTTTCTATCTCAATCCCATAGCAGTTGATATGTGGTTAGCCTTGGATTGCTTTTCCATGAACATGTACAGTCCAGTCCTCAGCCATGTACTCATGAAGGGCCCCCCTCCCCGCCGGACATATACACAAACTTCTAGACTAGGGCTTTCTTTCTGGGCACATTCCAGTCATTTCAGTTACTCTGAACGCTGATGCCTGCCTCTTGAGCTGAACAGAACTACAATGCTCTGCTCAACTTCATGTCCTCAGGCAGGGAGCTGAATTACTGTGGGACTCACCTCATGCTCCCTTCTGCCAGGGACTGCGTTCTTGTGCTGTTTATTTTCCATTGCCCGAACACTATCTTAACCTCACATATCTTGTCCAGTTTCTTAATTATTTACAGGGGATAAGCTAGTCTGAAACCGGTTATTCTGTCCTGGTCAAGCAGCCTGAGAAGGTTGCTTTTAAGTAACAGTCTGAATAAGATGAGGACTAACTATCTGGGGGAAGAGCGTTCCAGAGGGCGGGACACCAGTGCAAAGGCTGTAGAGCAGAAGCATGCCTGACCTGTGAGTGGAACAGCAAGGAGGCAGCATGGCCGGAGTATGGTGAGCAAAGGAGAACAGGAAATGATGTCAGCGAGATTAGGGGTGGGAAAATACATTATTCATTTTATAAGTTATTATAAGGACTCTAGCTTTTATGTGAGGGAGATGGGAAGCCATTGGGAAATTATAACTGACTTGAATTATAACAGGACCACACTGTCTACTGAGAACAGACCTCTAGGACAAAAGCAAGGGAACCAGGATAAGCACCAGAAGCTGAATTAGAAGCCATTGAAGTCATCTATTGACTAAATTTGCAAATTAATTAAAATTCTATATCATAAAAGTTCGACGGCTTGATTTTTAACAGTTTCATAAACTTTGGGGCTTGCTAAGAAATAGGCATCTTATTGTCTAAGAATACATAATCTAAAGTCGAATTAGCTGTGTGACTTTAAGCAAGTGGCTTAAAATGTCTTTTCTGTTTCTATAAAAATGGAGATAATAATGGTATCATATAAAGAATATCATGGCAATTAAATGAGGTAATTCATATAAAATTCTTTTTTACATTTATTTTTCTGTTGAGAGTATTACAGATGTCCCCCATTCCCCCTCTTTCTCCCTTCACTCGGCTCCCACCCCACCCCAGGCTCTCACCTATCTATTGTCTGGGTCCATGGGCTATGCATATATGCATATAAGTTCTTTAATTAATCATGTAAAATT
Organism: Myotis lucifugus; assembly: GCF_000147115.1. Lineage (NCBI taxonomy): Eukaryota > Metazoa > Chordata > Mammalia > Chiroptera > Vespertilionidae > Myotis > Myotis lucifugus. Next base: position 1,216,078 of record NW_005871155.1, read on the forward strand.
CCTTAGATGGCACTATATGCATATGGAGTGAGTGCTCCTTAAATGTTATCTGAATGTGTGATGATCATCTCGACCCAATGGGCTGTTTCTTACTCTGTGAATGAGGAAGAGCTTAGTAAAGGAAGCCAACATGGAAACAATATCTTAACACTAAAGTAAACAAGAGCTAAGTAAAGGTGCCCATTCTCATCTCTTGAATAAGAGAGAAAGCTATTCATTCAGACTGGAGAGCTCTTTGGAGACTTCTGGGAGGCAATCAGTTAGACTTTGAAGGATGAATGAGACACATATTCTGAAAAGGAAGGGGATTTATATCATGCCATAGCTGCTTGGCCTATTTGAAAGTCACAGACCCACCAGAGATGATGTTCCAGACATATATGGCTTCTGAGAACTACCTGAATCTGTGGCCATGGCTAATGTTTAAAGAGCTCCTTATATTCAATGTGAAAAATAATGAGTTAGACGTGGCCATTGTCTCCTTAAGCTCAGATTCAGAATCAACCATATGGAATACAATGTGATAATATTACAGCTGAATAACTTTATTAACTTGTGTTCAGAAATTAGATAATGGATGCATTCAGTCTTGTTGAGCCAGAAGCATTTCCTAATTGCCTATGAGAATTTAGGAAAGGTTCAAGAAATGCAAGCCGAAGAGAACTCAGGTGAGCCCTGAAATCCCAGAGCCAGTGGCATTTGGGAAGTGAATGATGATGCACTGGGCACAGGAAGGCAACAGATACATTACTCAAAGGTTTTGATTAATGCATGTGGTCTCACATTTCACCTGGCCCAGTATGCATTCCGTTGATCATTTCTAGTGTAGCCCATGGGAGGAGGAAAACTTGAGGAAATAGAATCTAGTGAGCCAGGAGGGCCAGTCCCACACCAAACATAGGCTGCTGTGCTCTGGAGAAATCTGCATAAAACCTGAGGAAAGCCAGCTTTTCACGGAGCTTAAAACATATATAACAACTTGGGTGGCAAAGAGAGTAACCATCTCCCTAATGGGGTAAAAGCAGTGGGCAGGTTCATCCCCATCCAGGCTCTGAAGGGCACTTTGGGAAAGCTTTGTTTATTTTGATTATGAAAAGTCAGCTAAGAATTTATTAAGAATGGGCAGAAAATATTCATCAAAGAAATACTATGCAGTCATAAAAAAGAATGAGGCACATTTATGTATTCTAACAGAGAATTATCTTTAACATCTATAATTAAGTCATCAAACCCAGGTACAGAACTATGTGGATAACCTATAATTATTTATGTAAAAATAATATATACATACATACACATAACAGAGGTTGCCTCTGGGAAGAAAAACTGGGTAGCAGGAACTGAATCAACATGGGACTAATCTTTCAGTCTATCCTTTTGTCTTTTGAATTTAGTTCTACATGTAGCTAAATTCAGATAGGTTGCTTTTTTCAGTTGAGAAATTTGTAAAGTATAGGAGAAAGAGAAAATAACACCATAATGTAGTTTTCAAAAGAGCTTCCCTCTCTCACTTGCAAATGGAGCTATAACCATGCCAGATGGTTATGATAATTCAAAGGGGATGTTTAGGATATAGTCCTTCCTTCTGACTGAGGGGTCCCTGAGTGTTTGTTTGCTAGGATTGCAGTAAAAAGTTTCCACAAACTGAGTAGCTAAACAAGAGAAAATTATGATCTCACAGTTCTGGAGGCTTAAAGTATGAGATTAAGGTGTCGGAAGGGTTAGTTCCTTCCAAAATCTCTCAGGAAGAATCTATGCCTCTCCCTTAACCTCTGTGGTTCGCTGACAATTCTTGGTATTTCTTGGCTTGTAAAAACATCACCCTGTCGTTGCCTTCATCTTCATGTGGTGTTCTCACTGTGCGGGTGTGTGTGACTCTGTGTCCAAATTTTCCCCTTTTATAAGAACGTCATATTGGATTAGTCATCATGCATTGGGGTGTCCACCCAATGACCTTATTTTAACTTAATGAATTACATTGGCAACAACCCTATTTCCAGATCAGGTCACCTTCTGGGGCACTGGAGGTTAGGACTTCACCATATGAATTTGGGGAGGGGGAACCGTTCAAGCCATAGCACCTAGTAACACTTCCCTCATCCAGAATTACATTGCTTACTGAGGGGAAGTATTTTGCAGTGCCTATAAGCTACAGCAAATGTAAAGGGGGTAAATGCTGGCATGAACATTTTTGAGTGCATTATCGTCCTCTGAAGAAAGAGAGAGCTGAAATTTGGTTAATTAAGAATGACAGTTTCTATAGTCAGAGCAAAACATCAATGAAAGTAAGTTCAGATTCCCCTCTTTCTCTCCCCCCATTCATGCCAGCCAAGGGTATATTCACCCAATAATGTCTATGGAAAACACTAGTACCTGACACTGCGCTGGGAGCTGAGCACAGAGTTGGACCAAACATCTTTCTGTCCTTTAGGTGGAGAAAAGGCACACATGCAGTAATAATTATGTTGATATGGAGATCTGAGCAAAACAGAAAGAAACCCCTAACTCGACCTGAAGATGATGAGGGAGGCTTCCTGTGTGAAGTGGCACAAGGGCTGACACTAGGAAGTTGAGTCAGAGAGTGAATGAGGTGGGTGAGGGCAGCAGGAGAGGAGAAGGGGAGAAGGGCATCACCGGGGATGCCACAGTCAAAGCAGGAAAGATCCAGACAGCCTTCTGGTGGCCCAGGATGGAGACATAGGAGTTGGAGTCGAACCTCAGGTGCAGACGAACTTCTGAAGTGTCCAGTTTTCAGCCTGAGGATGTGGGACTCCTGTAGCGTACAGGAAGCCCTGGGGGACTTAGGGAAACCACTGTTTAGATCTTCTTTTTTAGGAAGAACTTTGTGAGAGAGAATGAATGAAGGGGCTGGGAGATTCAAAGGAAGGTGACATGCAAGAAAATTTTTGTAGAGGAGAAAAAAAGGAGCAATAAACTCATTGTGGTAACAGGACTAGAAAGTATAGGGAATATTTATTTCCCTCTATTTGCACAGATTCATTTCATTTTATTAACATTTTGTATTTTCGTATTATAAATTAATGCATGCTCAATGTAAAAAAATGGAAAAATGTTCGAATGCAATTCGAATGACCCTTATTTCACTTCAGGAATAAGCATTATTTATTTTTTTGTGTATCCTATTAGGTTCTTTTCAAAATTAGGTTCTTTTCAAAATTATATATAGATATAGATATAGATATAGATATAGATATAGATATAGATATAGATATATAGATATATAGATATATAGGTATATAGATATATACTAGAGGCCTGGTGCATGAAAATTCATGCACTGGAGGGGCCTGCCCCCTCTCACAGTCCTGGAGCCCTCAGGGGCAGGAGGCGACCCGGTGATCAGGGGAAGGTGACGCCCTCATCACACCTCTGCTGCTGCCACTGCTGGCAGCACAAGTCTTGGCCGGCCCTGGTTACCTGAGCCTCAGGTGGTCCTGGGTGGCTGGGCAGCCACCATCTGAGACTTGCCTGTGCCTCGGGCCAGCCTTGGGGGTCTGGGGGGCTGAGGGCGGGTTCGGCCACACCATGTGCCTGCCACCCTCCCTCTCCCCCCCTCCCCCGCAGGGCTGAAAGGACTGGGGGACTCCAGTGGGGCTGAGGGGACTGGGCACCACCATCTTGTGGCTATGGGCGCCGCCATCTTTGTGACAGCATGATGGTAAATTTGCATATTCCTTCTTCATTAGATAGAATATTCATTTATACAAACTATTTTGTAACCTGTCTTTTCCACTCTATGTATAATATTCCCCTATTCCATTAAGTCACTTAGTACAAGTTCATTTCTAATTGATGTTCCATACTAGGGGACAGCTTTGAAACTGTTAAAGAATTGTCACAGAAGCAGGAGGCGGTGGATTAGCTAATAGGGTAAGAGAGAAAGGGAGAAAACCAGGCCGCCCCAACTTTGAAGCTAAAGTCTTTCTCCCTACAGTTACCGTTTTGTTTAGGCTCAACCTGGAGGACACGGTACATGAAAAGGATACATGAATATATGTTCTATTCAGTTTCAACAGTGGTGAAAATAATCACAGTTCAGGGCATGCAGACACATCTCCAGGTTCAGAACCTGCCAGAGCATTCATTAGAGTGGATAACATAGCCTGCAATGAAATCCTCAAAGGATGTGGCAGATAAAGCAAATGCACTCCTAAACACAGCTGCGGCCGCCCAAATCCCAGCCGCTCTTGATGAGCCATCTCAGGGAGAAGCAAGTAGAGACAGCCTTCTCTGCAGGAGGGCAAACCTCTCCAGGCTGTGTGGCCCTGGCCTGGCCTCTGCACCTGTCACTCACCTGACATCTTCTGCACATCCTGGGCGGGTTGTTTGTGCCAGCACTGGCTGGCTCGGTCTTTCCACAGAAAGGAGGAGAGGAGAAGCGGCTCTTTCCAAGAGGGGCACCAATACCTGCAAGGCACAAGTCCAACTGAGATGATTAATAAAGCTTATTCATTTCTCAAAAATGAAAAGAGGAGGTACCGAGACATAAACAGACTAATTAATCACGCTCTTCATGTTTGGTTCAGTTTGGTTTCCATTGTCTCATGCAACTCCTACACGCCTGAGCTACTTTAGAAAAGGTTTCTGGGTGAAATACAATTTATGTCCTTTGACGGATTGGGAACAGAAAGATGTTCCCTCTTTAGTCTCATGGATGGAATGTAATATATTTCAGTCGCTTCTTCTTTTTGTTCGTGGACCAACTGTCAGAACAAAATATAGTCACTGGCACCTGAGGTAGACTTTCAGAAGGAAAATCCTCCCTCCCTCCCTTGCTTCCTCCTCTCCTCCCTTCCCTTTTCTTTTTCTGAAGTGTATGAACTGTTTATTTTTCTTTTCATTTGTTTTAAGGGAAACCCCGGGTTTAGAATATACCTTTAACTATGTGGAGCCGATATGAGGGGACTGCTTGATTAGCATTTGTCCTGCCTAAGAGAAAATATGGGATGTGCCCAGGTTGAAACACCCTTCATCGTTTACAGTTCATTAAAACTCACCTGTTCCATCACTAAGCACATAATGACCTGCTCGCACCTCTGTGCCTGGCATTGTGCTAGGCACTGGGAAAGCAGGGATGGCTGCAGCATAGCACCCACCCCCTGCCTCAAGGATCGCAGTTGAATTGGGAGCTAATGTCAATAGGACATGATATGGTTATAATGAAGTTAAACACAGAATACAAAGAAGAGCTTAATTCAAGGGGTGTCAAGGTTGGTTCCACAGAGAAAGTGCACATGCTTTTGAAGGGAACAGCAAGGGAGTGGAGTTGTAAGAGAATGTGGAACATTTGGAGAACTGGAAGTATCTCCACGTGACAGGAGAGAGGCGTACATTTCAGCAAGAACCCTCCGCCCATCCTGGAGGTAATGGGGAGCCCCTGATGAATGTTAAAGATTTTAAGAAGAGGGATAATGTCAAATTCAGTCAGTAAAGTCTTCCTTGACCCAGTGGTCACTGCACCAGTACATATGAGTGTTGTCTCATTAAGCTCAAAGCTGAAAATCTGATGGAAACCCTACCCTGCAATTCTTGAAATGGGAACAAAGGTATCTCAGGGTTTACAACCCTGGGATGAAAAAAAGACTATGGACATTTTATAGATCTTATTGCCTTAGTTTTTCTCTTAGGGCAAAACATACATAAAAAAGATCCTCAAATGGTGCTCACTGTTACTAACATTGCTTTTTGATCTTACATCTTTTATCATGAAAGACATGTTTTTTCTGGTTCCAACTTGGGCGAATTGACAAAGCTTTTCATGTCTGTTGACCCAGTAATCAGCCATTGCACTCTAAGACTTAGAGGGGATCAGTTTAAAAACAGCTATTAGAATCATTTGACAGGAGCCCCCATCCCGTATGTCTGGATTTACTGCTGCCACAGAGAAGCTACCATTTCCCCCAGGGAGGTGCTGTGTGTCTCAGCCTGTTCAGCACTAACATGGAAAAGCTGCTTGTGTCAAATATGGGTAAACAGCAAACTCAGTTACAAGGTTCAGCAAGAGCAGCCATTAGAAATAAAGCCAAAGGCTTGTGGCAAGACGGGTCTAGTGTCCCTCCCATTTTGGAGAATGGCACGGGGTGGGGGTGGGGGGTCATTAAGGGAAAGAGATGGAGCACCTGGCTGTGTTGATCTCGGGAGATTAGCTTTGAGCACTCCCGTTTCCTCTAGTGGAGAAATAATTTTGGAACTGTCATTTTACATTTAAACATCTTTGGAGCTCTTTATTTTGGCAGCCTTTGTCATTGGGATAAAAGGCTCTTAAATCACCTTCCTCGGCGCTACCCTGCCCCCACCACACTGTATGAAGTAACTTGCATAGAATGAATGTTTGTACCTCTCCCCTTTCCATTTATATTTTGAGGCTTAGTCCCCAGTGTGATGGTGTTCAGAGGTGGGGCCTTTGGGAGGTTATTAGATCATGAGGGTGGAGCACTCATAAATGGGAGTAGTGCTCTTATAAAAGAGACTCCAGAGAGCTCCCTTGTCGCTTAAGCCATGTGAGGACACAATGAGAAGAGGTCTGTGAACCAGGAAGAGGGCTCTCACCAGATGCCACATCTGCTGATGCTTTGACCTTGGGCTTCCCTGGGCTGTGAAAAATAAATGTTTGTTGTTCCCAAGGCACCCAGCCTATGGTATTTTTGTTCTATAGCAACCTAAGTGGACTAAGACAGGAATTGTTACTAAAAATGGGATGCTACTATAACAAATTGCTAAATATGTAAAAGCACTGGAACTGGGTAATGGGTAGAGGCTGGGAGAGCTTTGAGGTGCATGCTAGAAAAAGTGTAAATTTCCATGAGTAAATTCTTAAAGGTGATTCTCATGAGAGCTCAGAAAATAAAAAAGGTGAACTGTAGAAAAAGCCTCAATATTCTTAGAGAATATTTAAGTAATCATGAAGAGAATGTTGGTAGAAATATGATCTGTAAATGACCTTATGATGAGGTTCCAGTAGAAAATGAGAAACAAGTTATTGAAGCTAGAGGAAAGGCCATCCTTGTTGTGAATTGGCACAGAGCTTGGCTGAATTGTGTCTCAGTTCTCATGTGTGGTGGAAGGTAGTGAGCCATAAAATTGGATATTTTGCTGAAACTCTTTCTAAGCAAAGTGTTGAAGGTGCAGCTTGGCTTCTCCTGACTGCTTAGAAAAAATTCAAGAAGAGATAAAAACTTGAAGATGGGCCCTGGCTGATTTTGCTCAGTGGTTAGAGCAGCCGTGGGCAAACTACGGCCCGCGGGCCGGATCCGGCCTGTTTGAAATGAATAAAACTAAAAAAAAAAAAAAAAAGACCATACCCTTTTATGTAATGATGTTTACTTTGAATTTATATTAGTTCACACAAACACTCCATCCATGCTTTTGTTCCGGCCCTCCGGTCCAGTTTAAGAAACCATTGTGGCCCTCGAGTCAAAAAGTTTGCCCACCCCTGGGTTAGAGTGTTGGCCCAAGGATTGAAGGGTCACTGGTTTGATTACTGGTCAAGGAAGCATACCTTGGTTGCAGGTTCAATCCCTAGCCCTGAAGGGGCGGTGTATGGGAGGCAACCAATCAATGTCTCTCTCACATCCATGTTTCTCTCTCTCTCTCCCCTCACCCATCCTTCCTCGCCTTCCACTCTGTCTGAAAATCAATGGAAAAACTATCCTCAGGTGAGGATTACACACACACACACACACACACACACACACACACACAACCTTAAAGATGGAATTGTTACCAAAAAAGAAGCAGAACTCAGGTTCACAACTGGAAAGGGATTTACCTCAGGATGAATCATGCCTTGAGCCTTACTCATATATGATTTAGACAATATTTAAATGAGACTTTTGAGTTTAAGACTTTTGAATTGCTGCTCAAATATGTTATAGATATTGGGGGTTATTGGGATGAAATAAAAATATTTTGTATGCAAGAATGATATGAATTTCAGGGAGATAAAGGCAAACTGATATAGACTGAATGTCTGTGCCATCCCAAAATTCATATATCGAAACTTGATTCCCAATGTGTTGGTATTGGGAGGTTGTTAGGTTATGAGGATGGAGCCCTCATGAATGGAATTAGTGCCCTTATAAAAGAGACCTCCAAAGAGTTCTCTTGCCCTCCCTCCATGTGAGGGCACAGCTATGAACCAGGAAGTGTTTCTCATCAGACACCAAATCCGCTGGTGCCTTGATCTTGTACTTTCCAACCTCCAGAACTGTGAGATGTAAGTTTCCACTGTTTATAAGCACCCAATCTCACTCCTGCCATGTTCATTCAGACAAACTAGTAGCTTGTGTACCAGTCCATGCTCACAGCTATCTATTGTCTCAGTCATGCATGTCTCTCAAACTGTGTCTTTCTGGGCAGAAGAATTCTCATCTTTTTAGCTCTTCTTATACCACAGGCCCCCCATCTCTGTCATAATTTTGGTGGACTTACTCTTTCTGTTCAATCTCCACTGTCCCCCATGAGAATCACTAAAGCTGATGCCATCAGGAGCTCCAGTTTGAGCCCTACAGAACATTTAGGAAGAAAGGGTTTGGGTTTAGTTATTATTCTTTCCCCATCTCTAGATATATGGAAAGCTTACCAAATGAGGTTGGTGATTTCCTTCTCTAGAAATCTTTACCCTAAAGTATACAATATTTCATATGTGAACATTTTTGCAATAATCTAGTTATCCAATGGGTTATGTAGAAAGTGAGCCCTAAAGCAGTGCTAGATTAACAAGGAGGCACTTATTTGCTTAGGGCACCAACAGGAATCAGAACAATACAGCTTTGATGGACTTATCCATAATTTTATGATCAGATTAAAGGGAAAAACCATCCTGTGTCTTGTGGTTTATATTCCTTTTATTTGGCTTACCCATAGGAGGGGGCAGCATCATATTTCACTGCTTGGAGGTTTGGCCTAAGAGCTAAAGGCAGCTAGAGAAGGAGCAGAAAACAGGCTCACCTTTGTTGTATACTTTGTCTTTTCTGCCTCCCTTTGGCTCTAGTTTTCACAGAACACGTGTCTGAATGGGAATTGTGAATATTTGGCCTCTGTTATCAGCAGGGTTTATATGATTCAAGTAACCACAGGTGACCTTAGTTACCTCCAGCCTCCTCCAGTTACTCCAGATGCCTACCCCAAGTCCCCTCCTTCACTTCAGCACCAAAAATGCTTTCTGCTCCTGTCAAAACATCTTTCAGATCCATTAGTCATATTAAATTAACATCGGTTCTTTTAAGTTAAAGGTCATAGCACTCCCAGGGTAATGTCATATCAATATGAGTCAAAGTCTTAGATAAGGGAGTGTCTAACTGGGGAGGAGAAGACTGGCTTGGGCAGGCTTCTCAGTGCTTCTATACTCCCATTATACAGACCTGCACTGCCTAATATAGTAGTTACTAGCTGCATAGAATGATTAAAATTGCAGTAATTAAAATGAAATAAATTTAAAATCCATTTTGTCAGTGACAATGGCCACATTTCGAATGTGAAATAACCACATGTCTCTCAGGGCTGACGTTGGACAGCACCGATATTGTACATTTCCATTATCACAGAAAGTTCCATTGGGTGGTGCAAGTTTAGACAATTACGTTTTTGATCTATGCAGAGGCAGTCTACCCCTTGCCCTAATGCAGGGGTTCTCAACCTTGGCACCACTGACATTGTGGACTGGGCCCTCCTTTGTTGTAGGGCTGTCCTGTGCCCTGTTGGACATTTAAAAAGCATCTCTGACCTCTATCCCCTACATCAGTGGTTCTCAACCTTTCTAATGCCGAGACCCTTTAATACAGTTCCTCATGTGGTGGTGACCCCCAACCATAAAATTATTTTCGTTGCTACTTCATAACTGTAATGTTGCTACTGTTATGAATCGTAATGTAAATATCTGATATGCAGGATGTATTTTCATTGTTACAAATTGAACATAATTAAAACATAGTGATTAATCACAAAAATAATATGTAATTATATATGTGTTTTCCGATGGTCTTAGGCGACCCCTGTGAAAGGGTCATTCGACCCCCAAAGGGGTCGCGACCCACAGGTTGAGAACCGCTGTCCTACATGCTAGTACCACCCCCACCCACTCACCCAGTTGTGACCATCAGATATGTCTCTAGACTTTGCCAAATGTCTCATAGAGGGCAAAATTGCTCCCAGTTGAGAACCACTGCACCAAAGCTGGCTGACCCTTTGGGGGTTAGAGCGGACATCTGTAAGCATGCTAGTGAGCTAAATGGGTTCGGGAAATTGCGGGCTCTTAGAGGGTGGGATGCTGCCGGGGGCAGGCCACGCACATCTCAAGTGTTCTTGAAGCATTACAGATGAGAAGGATTTTAGAGTGACATTTATAGCCAAGAAAGATATTCTTCACTTGGTCTTGGGAATTCTCTTGATGCTAAATTGTCATGTGTGTTGAAGCTCTAAAGAACGGCAGGGAGGAGGCTGTAAATCCACAGGAAGGCAGAGAAAAGGCCCAAGGGACAGATTATGGGGTGAATGAACTTATTCCAGCAAAGGTGAACAGGGTTGCCCCCGGCTCCACTCTGAGATTTCCAGCCTGCTGTGCTAAGCCGCCTGTTCCCAAAGCGGCCATTCATGCACTAAATGGCCATTGCTGCTTCATCAGCAGCTTGTCGGCTGTAAATTCTAATCCCAGACTGGGTCTCTCTTCCCAGGACCAAAGTCATAAAGATGTTTGCCTTGCCCTGCCCTGGTCTTTGACATGTGTGAGGCCGAGTTTGTGTGTTCATGTTAGGGCGCTCTTGAGAGCTCGGCTCTGACCCAGGCGAGGCTCTATGTGGCGTGTACTCCCTCTGACTGCGATGTCATGCATGCCCCTCGCCGTGGAATTTCAAAGCAAGATATTGAGGCATGAATCCAAAGATGGGAGGACTTAAAACCAACAAATGTTTTTCATTATTTAAGATTTTAAGGAAGTCGAATTCTAAAATATTTATGGCCACAGCCTCCTTTGTGAATTGTCAATAACCTCTTTCCTTTTAGGAGGCATCTTATGGAGAGGGAGCTCTTGGCCTGCTCCCCCTGGGCCACTAACTCACAGCAAAGCTCAGTCGGCCATTCCAGGGGATGACTGGTGAACAGTTTATTTGCCACATACTTCTAGCTGAAATGAATGGAACCAAACTCGGGAGAAGTTCAAGTTTACCGTAGAAGGCAACATAGAGACAAAGGAGTGCTTGTTGGCTGCATACTTGCATTTTAGATTTAGCTCAAGTTGTTTTTCTGTTTTGAGGGACAATATCAGTCATCTCATAAGTAAATGAAGATGATGATTCAACAATTCTGCCAACATTAAGAGAAAAGAGAAACCACCCCACAAAATACTTTATATGCTTCAGCTTGCGGTGAGGATGAATTGCAGTGTCTTCTATGGCGATCTCTTGTCTTTCCTTTTATCCAGGGGCTCTCCGGATTAATATGTTCAATTTCACAGCTCTGCTCAATGGCCTGGCACCACAGGAAGTCATCCAGTGTGACTTGAACCTTCTTATAGGGTCTAAATAATTATTTACATGAAAGAATTAAAAGCCCATTCTTTTATTAAGTGTTTCATTGTTTCTGGGGCTTGTGCGGGAGGCAACCAATCAATGTGTCTCTTTCACATCGATGTTTCTGTTTCTTTCTTTCTCTCTCTTTCTCCCCCCCCCCCTCTAAAAATCAATGGAAAAATATCCTCAGGTGAGGATTAACAACAACAACAACAACAAAATGCTAGTGGTTCCTGCCTCCGGTCACTGTCACAACCAATCACCTCCTAACACGTGCATTTCCCAGCACCACATGGTGGGTAGCACTGCCTCCACTGAGCACATTGAAAGTTTATTGCTTTAGAAATCAGAATGTTAGCACTACCCATGGGAGTGTTTAGGCAGCAGACTAGGCCTTTATTTATTTTGCTAGCTGATTCTGCAGACTTCAGATCTGAGACCCACTATTAGAGATCTGTAGATGGGTTTTGACTGCTACATTTCTTCCCCTATAGTGAGATTGTATAAGTGGAAGACAGGAAAGAGAGTGTCCAGCTTCACAGCCATTCTATTCTTGCTCCCTGTTGATCTCCTAATACTGTGAATTCCCTCTAAGAATTCTTCCAGGTGCGGAGCAAGTGGCCTTAAGGTGGGAGGAAATTTGCACCAAGGCAAAGCATCTTCTTTTCTCTCTGCAGGAACTTTGTCCAGGTGCCTTCAGATTAGGGGATCTAACATTCTCATACAGGTCCTCTCCCCAGACCCATACTAATGGCCAGCAGCTTCAGACTCTTAGCTGGCCCTGTTTCATTTTCCATCTTCTCTCTCTGCCTTTATCCAGAGAGTGAAGCCTTAAAGTTATCAGGTAATCCAGTGATTAACTGGAGATGAGTTAATAAATCATCCAATCAAGTGGTTTTCAACCTATAGACATAGTTTGTTGATTGTGAAGATACTGGAGGAGATCCATAAGCTCTTATCATTTTCAAAAATGATATCAGAACTCTTCAATTTACTTTAAGTAAGACTCACAAGTGTATTACATATGAAGGATGTTTTTTTTACCTGATACTGCATTGACATGGTCCTCAAAACTTTTCCTTTTATCTGATTTCATTTTTCAAGTTTTCAAAACGTAGACATCCTCCAAGTTTGGGTGGCCGTCAATGACAACTCCAAGTCCAGACTACCTGAGTGGAAGAGGAAGCAAGGCACCCCAGGAGCAGGCTCTATGGGGCCTCAGTCAAGCCCACCGCCTTGCCCAAGCCCTTGTGCAGCAACCCATGTGTTCCCACATTCTCAGTGACAAAGGCTGTAGGGGGGCAAGGGCAGGAAAGCCGATGAATTTTTGTGATTTTTTTCTTTTAATGATTCCACGCTGGATTGAAAAGAAATACTATGTGAAACACCACCCGTTAAGCTATGAAAGTCCATTATGTCCAGATGACTCAAGTATGGTGTTCATTTTCTTTGGTAATACTTTGAAATCCTTTGTGAACAATAAAAGTTAAGTATAAGCAAGAAAGTGTTTCTCATAACACACTAAAATCCCTTTTCCTTGTCTGCCCCATGGGGCCCAAAATACCAGTGTCTTTAATTGGTATATCAGTACCACCCTCAAGAATTTCTTACATGCCATAAACATATAATGCAATTTTGGTCGAGTCCCGTAGCAAGCTGTAATCATGATCTGGGAGGAGCTGGGCTTGCAGCTGTGCTGGGTTTCTTTATTGCTTTTTAACTTGCACCAGAACTAAACACCTGTGTAACAAGACCTTCTGATAACAAAGCTCAATGAACTTGGGAGAAACTGGTTAAAATGGAAATTGATTCCACGTAGAGCTGGGAAATAAAAATGGCTTCTTTTTAATATAAAGAACTTTGCTAAACTATTTAATTAAGAGGCTGTTGTACAGACAAGTCTGTCTGTCTAATGAGCACTCTTTCTGACAGCCTTGGAAATACGTATTCACCAACTTCACTCATTCTGTGGTGAACAACACAGGCTCTGGGGCTAGCAAACCTGGGCTTGATTCTGCTACTATTTGGAAGCTGTGTGATCTCAGGCAAGTTTCTTAACTTTCCTTGGCCTCAGTTTCCCCAGTTGTAAAATGAGGCTACCAGTCCCCACCTCTTACTGTGTTGTTGTGAAGAGTGAAGACAATAGTGCATGTAAACTACTTAGCATAGTGCCTGGCTCATAGTAACTACCATCACTGTTATTTAATCAAATGCTTTGGACATCAATTATGTGACAAGACAGTGGGGCTTCAAAAATGAATAAGATAAATATTCTGACTTGAGGCACTTATAATCCAAGGGGGGTGGCAACTATACATGTAAATACTTATGTGAGGATATTATGTGCCATGGGAAAGACAGACTATTGACATTTGCATTGAATTTTGAAGCATGAATAAAAATTCTCCACCCCTAACTGGGTAGCTCAGTTGATTGGAATAAAAGTTTGCAGATTTGATTCCTGTTCAGGGCACATACCTAGATTGTGGATTTGATCCCTGATTGGGGCAAGTACAGAAGACAACCAATTGATGTTTCTATCTCCTCTCTCTCTCTCTCTCTCTTTCTCTCTCTCAACATCAATAAGCATATCCTAGAGTGAGTATTAAAAAGAAAAATTTCTAGGTTAAGTAATCATGTATCCAAATGAGGGGGGAAAAAATATGAGTTTTGCTTTGGTTCCAGTCCAATTCTTATAGAAAAGATTATGACTAATTAATTAAGGTAAAACAAAGCCTGTTGTTTGTAATTTTTATTTTCCTTTCCCCTACCAAAGCCAGCAGAGCCAAGGACATTGGGGCACCAGGCTGCTTGTTAGGTAAATAGAACACATTTTCTTAAAGTCTGAGCCATCTAGTCTTCACTCATTGAGGCTTGGTCTGGATCTGCCCAGAATATTGCTTAGTGGTACTGTGGCCCACGATGAACCTCTCCAAAGAGCTTTCCAAATTCCCTTTGACCTTCATGGAAATATTTTTGTATCAAAAGTTTCACTATAAACCTCAAAACCCAACATTTCTAGAAGACTCCCTTGGGAATGTCTATAGTGTTGGGTTTCCTACCCCACAACCTGTTCGCCATCTATCATTGATGCTTCACAAAACCAATGGCCTTGGCACAGACAGACCACAGAACTGGGGAGGACAGATGCGCTTGTTTTAAGTAGAATGACAGTGGTTGTTTTGAAATCTCCCCAGGAAAAACTGTAAGGAGTGAGGAAATGGGACCATGAAGGTAAAGGATCAAGCAAAGCAATGTTGTATAGAGGGTAACTTGGGTGAACCCCACAGGGAACTTGATGTTGTCTTAGGCCACATTCCAAGGATGTTCTGAAGAGCTAACCATTGGGCCTGGTTCGGCACTGGTCCTATGGAGCATCAGTTCCCAGCACCACCTTCTCTCTGTGCACGCAGGCTCATTGGTTCCTACAGCCTGAGGGCAGTGAGACCACAAAGAGATACCAGTTCTGGCATTAGGAAGTAACAGTATATAAGCAGGCCCAGGGCAAAATAAAACTGGGGCACTCTTTTTCTAAAAGCAGGGGAAAGGTGTCATTGGAGGTACCAACAAAAAAGCTTTTTCTTTTCTTCCACAGTTTCTCTTCACTTGTCATGCCTTTTCTTTTTTTAATTTTCTATTTAATGCCACTCTAAGAAAATTTAAATTTTAAATGTTATATCATGAGCATAAATGTTACCTTTCATTTCTATTGTGTGATGCCAGTTTTAAATGCAAATATAAGAGCAATTCAACTCATATGCTAATCACCAAAATTACACAATTTGCATATCTTATTCTTACCATAACAGCGGAAAAGCTTTACAAAACTAACTCAACTGCTTTTATTTAATGTTTTGATATACATACTGTACCCACAATCTCTACCTTTAGCTCAGGGATTAGTAAGGAAGGATTGAAAGAAAAGGAATTAATGGGTTGCCTTATCTCTTTCCTTCTCTGTCATCATTTTTAGCATAAGTCAAGTAGTGAGCTAGCACAGTGAAGTAGCATGAGAAAGAAAGAACATGTTAGAATTCCTTGGTTGTTCTTGTTTCTTAGAATGCCACTGCCTTTTGTATTTGGAGCAAGTTTTGATTTTAATGGCAAGCGTGACCTCTTGGGGCTGTTGACATCCCCCCCTCCCACGTCCACTTCCTTAGTCCTAGACAAAACACACTCAGCTTGTATTCACTTTGAATCTCCACAAATTCCCACACATTGCGAGTCCACTAGAAATCTGTACCCTGGTAAACACTCCATGAGAATGGGGTAGAAGCAAGGACAGAGACCCATGTTGTATGTACCTGTTCTGCACTTTTGCATGCTCTGTTGTCCCATCAGAATCACTTACAAAATACAAGTGCAAAGTTCTATTAAGAACATTAACATGGTGACAGCAGAGTATTAAACCCAGCCTGGGCTTTTCTGAGCATGGAGACCTGAGCATACAGGTCACACACCATGCCGCTGACCCTGCAGGAAGGCAGCAGGTGGGAAAATGGTGAAGAGATCCCAGGAGACCTGGGTGGGGCACTGAGAAAGGACACTAGGATGCCTGCTCTGCACACAGGGGAGTTGGACCCGAAGAGTCCAGGACAACCAAAGGTATGGCCCCAGAGCACAGGCCGTGCCAGGAAAGAGGAGTCAAGCAGAGACAGGGATCAAGTGGAGAGGGATCAAATGGAGAAAAGGCAGAAAGCTGGTTAACCAAGACACTAAACTGGAAGCACCTGGAGAGACCACAGAAGGAAGCTGAGACTCACACAGGGAAGGGGGTACTAAACCAATGACCACGTGGATCTTACTGCTATTCTGAGTGCCCTCCAGAGTCCCTGGACTTGGCTCCTTAGGTTGGACAGCCCAGCTCTTAATTCCTTCTTGCTAGGAGTACAACAGCCTAGAGCAGTGGTTCTTAACCTTCTGGCCCTTTAAATACAGTTTCTCATATTGTGACCCAACCATAAAATTATTTTCGTTGCTACTTCATAACTGTAATGTTGCTACTGTTATTAATCGTAATGTAAGTATCTGATATGCAGGATGGTCTTAGGCGACCCCTGTGAAAGGGTCGTTTGACCGCCAAAGGGGTCGCGACCCACAGGTTGAGAACCGCTGGCCTAGAGCGTTGTGTGATGCCAGTTTTAAACACTCAGGGAGGGTTCACCATGGGTACAGATTTCTAGAGAACAGCATCTCTGCTTTTCCAAAGGGCTAAACAATGTTTTTCTCGGTCGTTTCAAATGAGCAGGAAACTGGCTGCATTGAAGACGTGACATGGGAAGTGGTGACTGGTGACCTGCCAGCTTGCAGCACTCTGGGTCACGTTGTTGATCTGTGAGACTTTGAAACACAGCAGCTGGCAGCTGGCCCTGGGAGGCTCTTAGCCACCTAAAGCTCCTTCCATCACTCACGATTCAGTCTTCAGTGGCAACTGGGAGCGGGGTTTCTTTTTCTTTTCTTTTTTTTTTTTTATAATATATTTTATTGATTTTTTACAGAGAGGAAGGGAGAGAGATAGAGAGCTAGAAACATCGATGAGAGAGAAACATCGATCAGCCGCCTCCTGCACACCTCCTACTGGGGATGTGCCCGCAACCAAGGTACATGCCCTTGACCGGAATCTAACCTGGGACCTTTCAGTCCGCAGGCCGACGGGGAGCGGGGTTTCTTAACCTTGGCACAGTTTGAGCCAGATAATCCTCGGTTGTGGCAAACCGTCCTCTGCACTGTAGGATGTTTAGCAGCGTCCCTGACCGCTGCCCACTGATGCCAGTAGCACCCCTCCCCCCACTGTGACAACCAAAATGTCTCCAGACATTGCCCAATGTCCTGTGGGGGCATAACGGTCCTCTGTGAGAATGGGTGACTTAGAGCATGTGGGCTCTGCTGAGGAACACACCTGTAGAAGACATCACTTTCACCACGTGCTCTTAGCTGGACTTATTATCCCACTTTTATATTAGCCTGTGTCTGCTTTTCCAAACTTGTCCTTTTTATCACCGTGTCTTCCTTATAGCACTATATCCCCCACCGCTGGGTATGTTAGTAAGGACTTAGTGGATAGTAAAGCCTTTGGTGGGTAAGTCTCCTTGCTCTGTATCCATCCAAAACAGTTATATGAGCCTTTGAAAATTGCTGCAAATTATGTACATCTCGAGGCCTACAAAGATTTTGTTAGCTTACCATTTTCTGTATTACTGTACTAGGTTCTAATATCTAGCAAGAGCTCAGTGTTTGCCAGCCTTGTCATAGTTCTTATCTCATTTAATTCTCAAAGAGAGAAAATACTAATCCCTATACTAGTAAAATAATGTATCCATTTCTACAGATAGAAAAATGAGGTGAGGGGTTAATAAGTAACCTGTCCAAAGTCACCCAGGAAGTAAATGGATTTGAACTCCAGTTTTTGGCTGCCAATCTAAGACCCTTTCACTTCTACCAATGCTTCTCATCTTGAGTGCATGCAGGAATCACCCGGGGGTATTGGTGAACAGTGCAAGTTCCCAGGCCTCCCCCACTGAGACTCAGTAGGTAAGTCTAGACAAGGCCCCCAAATTGGGATATGAAGCAAGCATTTCCAGTGATCCTGATGCAGGTGGCCTGTGGGGCTCACCTGAGAAACACTGGACTCCATCCTGGTCCATTATGCTAGGATTTCTGACAAGCTCTCGAGGAAGGGGAGACAAGGAGAGAGGGAGAGAGAAGGACTGGGGGAAGCTGAAGGCACTCTAGGCTCCCTCTCACATCTGCAGGCTCTTCCCGGTGCTGCCAGGCAATACTGGGTCCAAAAATCCAGGCCCTGTTGAATGACCCAGATCTCGCCCGCTTCTCTGCAAGCCAAGCGGCATCTGAAAGGCTGGAGGGTTCTACCAGCTCAGGCCTCAGGTGCCAGGACCCAGGCCTACTTGCCAGAACATCACAGAGCACTTTCATCAGCTCAGTGTAGTTATGGGAATTAGCCCAGTCACATTCAGAACTTCTGGGCCTTCCCTGGAGACTTTTCCTGGAATCTTTGCCCACCCTGGCTAGACCATGGAAAACCTGGAGCAGCCCAGAAGCTGGATGTCTGCTCCCTTTAGCTTCCAAATGAGCTGGGAAAGCAAAGGGTCCGTGACACCTTGGTATGATAGGTTTCCAGTGAAAAATACTAGCAAAACAAAATAAGAGTAATATTTGGAGGGCTCGGTTCCCATTAGAATCCGGTGAAAACTCTACAAGATCTCCTGAGGTTTAGATCTAGTTTCGGGGAAAATAATGGCTGAGGCAGGTTTGAGTTTCAGACTTGAGTTTCTTTCAGTTCCCTTGAGAGACCAAAGAGAAAACCTGCAAAGAAACACAAAACGTTTCTCATTGTGCCTGCAACTTGTTTGCAAGCAATTGTATGTCTGCCCTAGAAACCTCACTGGGTTTCCTGCACTTTAAAATTAGTCTGTGATGTAACCTCCCCAGCTATTCCCCCACACAGTGTGCGGTGTGCAGGGAATTCAGCGTCTCTGAGTCATGACTTCGAGGTTGCTCTTCTCTGTTCAAACCATCGCTGCTGGTGACTCTGGTTTTTATTTGTATTTGGTGGGCTGCGGCATCAGGAAAGCGCCCATTTCTCTACTGTGGCCCTGAGCTAACACAGCTGCTGTCTGCATTATTCTGCCCTGAGCCCACCTTTTCCAGAAAAGCCAAACCCCATTCATCCTTGGGCCTCCAATCCTATAAACCATCCAGAAGACAGACTGTTGATTCACCAAGCTGGAACCTGGGAGGACCACTGTTCAGAGAAGACAAGCCTGCCATTTGTGGGTTTATACATCTCTTCTGCCCCTGGGAGGCGGGGTGCTGGGAACCGTGTTCACTGTCATTATGTCATTGTCATTGTGTGTGTTGTAACCACAGAGCTGGCCACTCACATAGATTGCATGTAACCCAAAGGCATATACATTGCAAGAGATCTTCCCATGTGTGAGATGGTCCTCTGTGAAGGAGGAGAAAGCCCAAGAGGTGTTTCATGAGCATGATCAGTGCCCTGAATCCGCGAGGGCAGATTAAGGACTGACATCGCCAAGGACAAATTCTCACCTCTGCTACTGTTTCTATTCAGCAGGTAGTTTCCTAAAAACTGGGTTATAGAAGAAGCTTTTTAGAGTAAAACAATTTTTTTTACATATTTTAAAACAAAAGCTTCTTTTTCATGAGTATCCCCCAAAAAACCATAGATTTCAGGGCTGGCCTATAGGACATATTTCACAGTGATGCTAACATCACTTTAGAAAAGTGAGTTGTTTCTTGTTTCAACATAAAGGCAAAATGGCCAGAAGGAAAGCAGCCAAGTCTCTGAGTAATCTGATTGAGGATTCAATTTTCTAAGTATGACCTTATGCTAGCAACACGTCCTAAGCAACAAGAAAACAAGCCAAACTAGGAAATCCTGCTTCTAAAAGACAAGGAATTCCAAGACAGCAAAGTCTGAGGGTTAATTCTAATTATGTAACATGAATGAGTCACCAATGTCATCAGAGATTATAGACAGCTAAACAGTCACCCTCCTTCTCCCTACATTTTCACAGCACGTACACTCTCAGGGCCTTCATTCATCCTACATTTTTTTTTCATTCTCCCTTCCTTCCTTATTTCTTATTTTTTTCTTTTATTTTTTCTTTTCCATTCTGTGCTATATTAGGGTTCTCCATAGAAATAGAAGCAATGGCAAATATATGGTTTATTATTAGGACGTGTTGGCGTCTGTGGTTATAGAGGTGGCACGTCCTAAGATCTACAGAGTGAGCTAGTAAGCTGGAGATCCAGAGAGCCAATGATCTAGTTCCAGATCAAGACGGAAGGTCTGAAAACCAGGAGAACCTCCAGAGTCGTCTGAAACAGTTCTGAAAGCTGGCCGGCCCACAGAGAGCCAATGTCCCACTTGAGTCTAAAAGCAGGAAAAGCCAATGTCTTTGGACATTCAGGCAGGAAGAATTTTCTCTTACACTTTTTTGTTTTATTCAGTTCTTTGACTGATTGGATAGGGCCCACCAACATTAGGGAGGGACAATCTGCTTTATTCTGCTTATTTAAATGTTAATCTCATCCAAAAATATTCATACAGCAACAACTAGAATAGTGTCTGGGCAAATATGTGGGCACCCCCTGGCCCAGTCAATTTGACTCATAAAATTACTCATTGAAGGTGCCTTTCTCTTCTCTGTGCACTGGCCAGCCACTATTGGGTGGGCCTAAGACCATGATCTCTCATGTTATCACTCCTGCTTCCTATTTCTCTTTATTTCTTTACAATTAACTTTCTGGACAGAGAAGTCTGCACTCACTGTCTGAAATTTTTCATTGACTGTTCGAAGCAGTGGCATTGGTATCTATCAACATCATTCCATTAGAATTTATTTCCTTAAGAACACTCATAATCTAATTGTCAAATTCTTTCCTCTTGTGTTCCCTGTAGCAACACAGCATCCTGAATTTGCTCTCTAGGGGTGGTATTCCCAGGGGCCAGCTATCGTCCTTTCTTACTTTATGAGCTCTGTCCATCCAATGTCATACATTCCCTTGCTCTAAGCTATAAGCTCATGAATCTAAAATCTGTATATTCAACATCCACTTTTCTCTAAATCCCAGACTTGAATATATAAACTGTTTATGAATTTTCTCCCCAAATGACATTCCTCACATGAAACTGATGCCTAACATGTCACATTCAATTCATCATTTTCTCACAGACTTAATTCTTAATTTTCTCTCAGAATGATGCTATCACGCACCCAATCTCCTAACCTTCCACCTGGGAGATAGTTATTACAAACTCTCCTTCTCCCTCACCTTCTAATTCCAGTCAGTTATTATGCTCTATCTATTCTACTTGCTAAATATCTACTTCCTCTCCTTTCCCTATCTCTTTCCAGGCATAACCTGGACCCTCCTCATTTTTCATCTGGATTCTCGCACTGGGTGGTAATGGATTTCTTTGCAACTCTACTCCAGCAGCCTTCCCAATTCGTAGATTCAGTGTGATTTTATGACAAGGAAATGTGAGCAAGTTTCTTTCCAGTTAAAACTTTTTAGTCTTCCCCACTGCCTTAAGACTAAAGAGTGAAAACAATCCAGTATCTAGGAGAACGAGACAGTGAGCTAAGAGTGGCAACTGAGATGCAGAGATGGGGGAGGAAGAAAGGGGGCTGGAGACCCTAAGGAACTAGAAACGACAAGATCCCATTACTGCTTAGATGTGGGAAGTGAGAATAAAGGAAGGGCTAAGGGACACCTCTCCGCTTCTGATTTGAATGAGTTAATCAAGGTCTCATTCTCTGAGCTTGGGGACATAGACCTTCCTTTCCTCATGAACAACAATGGCAAGTTGGTTACCTGGGTGGGGCACATGTCTGGGAATGCAAGGCCTTAAGGAAACCTAAAGGTCTGGGCAGAGATGAGTCAGAACCTAGTAAAAGAGAAGAAATAAAAAGTAATACCAGATGGGTGAAGGAGGCAGATGAAAGTCACTGTAAAGAGTCAGGGTTCAAAAACTCTATAGGAGTGGAAGGCGTGGCAAACAATGTCCTATCTTCTGCCAGGAGATTCCTAAAAATTTATTGGCAAAGACCAGGAAACGAATCAGGGCCGTGCACTCAGTAAGACATTACCTAAGTACAAAAAGAGTTTAAAGGACTTATAACTATGGCTTCCACCCTTATTTATTTCATGATCATTGCCATGCCCTTTTTCTTGGTCAGGGTTTTGGCTGTGGTTTGGAATATCTTGCTGTTTGAAATAAAATTTAAAACATGAGTTATTTTCTTGCTATGTCCTCAGGGTGCACATTTAGATGTGCGCATAGATGAAATAGTAGACAGTCCCCATCTCACTCTTTACTGAGTCCTACCCATTTAACACAAAGCAAAGGCTTGGTTTGCAGGTCTTTAAAACATACCTGAAAAGTCTAATTCACTTAAAAGCCAATCCCATTCAGGGGTCATTCTGAAAAAAACCCAAGGTCATTTGAAAAGCTGCATGCCAACAACATTTAAATTGGTTAAATTGAGCCAAACTACCTAATTTGACTGTTTAGCCAAATTCAAGTGTGTCCAATGCATTAGGGTACTTAAATCCCCAACAAATTCTTCTTTGTCATGGCCTGATGAGATGGCTGGTATTTATTTATTGTTTTTACACAAGTGGGAAAAACATACACCACAACTAAGAAGTTTTCATAGGTAGCCTGGTTAGAATCCTGAATGGGGCCCTCGAGAGGGCTGAAAAACACAATATTTCTGCCAAAGAGCAGCAAAAAAACCTGACTCTGCTCTGCAAGCAGGTGGCTGATGGACTGTTTTATGAAGGGTTTAATTAACTCTGTCTCTCTGTCTTAGTTACCTACCAAAATAAACTGCGAATCTCAAGGCGGCAGAAGGGCTCCATCATCGGCTGGCGGGCAACACCTTAGCAAGGCTCCATGGCCTAGGGAAATGAAATTACTAAGGAAGACAAGTTCAGTCAGTGTTTAGTTTCAAGAGGCCTCTATTTCAGGTACTGACAGGCCAGGCAGGGAACAGCCAGTGCTCTGCCAGCTTCACTCATCCCAGATTGAGAAGTGCCCTTAGACAGAACCGTGATGGGGACCCAGCTGGGTTCAGCCCTGGACTCTGCTCTTCCCTCTCTTGGTGTCCTCCTCTGGGGCAATGCTGCCTGGCCCTCGGATGAGGGTCTTTCTGACACTTTCTTCCATAAATCTGACCCAGGTCAGGCTCCATTCCCTCGGGGCACTACCCAGGTGGTAAAAAAGTAACCAGATAGATGCATTCAGTTGATAATGATTATGATTGATAAATGCTTGGCTTCCATGCCTTTTAATTAAAGAACATGTTTACCATCGCCTCCAAGGCAGAAGCCCTGTCATTTCTCCCTGTGCCTAGGCCAGGAACACTGCCCCTCTAATCTGTGTTTCTGGATTCCACCCCACCCACCTTTTCCTTTAGAAAGTTCTTTTTTCGTTCCCATCACCAAGGATTCTCACAGAGCACCAGGAAAAGAGTCTACTTCATTATACATCCTCATTCAATAAGTGTTTACTGAGCACCAACTGTGTACCAGATACTACTAAGCTAGGTCTGGGAAAACAAAGACGGAGAAGCCTGCTGATCGCCCACAGGTCCTATTTGCATACAATGCTCGCTTGCACACGGTCTCAGAGCCCCAAGTGGGCAGTGAACATATTTATAGACCCCACATTCCAACATATGGTCCAAAAAGAGATTGCTTTTCTAATTTGGGAATGTTTTATATGAGTGTCTTTAAAAGGTTTAAAATTAAATTGTGTTAGTAAGTCCTTTAACAAATTTCCTCTACTGAAAAGAAATAAATTTGATTGCATCAGGCTTTTCTGAAGTAAAACAGTAAAACCCATCTGTTTTAACTTGTAAAACCTCCTTATAATCATAGTCTATGGCAGTAGGAGAGGATCTGAAATATCACCTAAGTCAGGAGATTTATGTTTTTTACTTTATTTTTTAAACAATGAAACACTTCTTTAAAGCCAGTTATTACCAAGAGGTTCAAAATATAAAACAGTTCAAACTGGAGCTGCTTTGATCAAAGGTAACGAGCTCAGGGCCCTCTCTTCTAACCTTTCTCTCCCATCTCACCACCTCTGCTCCCACAGATGCTGGAACTTAACACCACAAAAATTATGACCCATCTACCCCTCCTGTCACCAGTGAGGAAACTGAAATCCAAGGGAACATGACCTCATATTAACTAATCACATCTGCAGCAACTCTGCTTCCCAGTAAGGTCACATTCTGAGATACCAGAGGTTAGGACTTCAACATATGAATATGGGGGGACACAATTCAACTGCGTCCTGCCCTGTTTGGATGAAGGTCTTGACCAAGCCAAGGAGGATCCTGACACCAGGTTCTTAAGGAAAAGATGGGAGCCTATTTGACCACTGCTGGGAAGAAGTCAGGAGAGAGGGGGGCGTGTAGAGAGATGTCCCTGAGAAGGCATTGTAGCCAGGTAGAGGGATAAGCTTGAGCACTACAGGAGACCCTTGCTGTATTGTCACAAGGAAGTGGGGAGGAGAAAGGGCTAAGTTTGGATGCAAAGTGAATCTGCAGATGGAGAGGGGGAGTTCCCTTCAGATGGCGCCTGCCTTCTCCATGAAGTGGGAGGAGAGATTGCCTATTGAGGCTGACAATGGAGTTTGGGATTGGGGCTCAGTAGAGGGGCAGGCGATGAAACCAGAGACTTGAGGAGAGCAGAGGAAGTCTGAAATTGCCCTGTGCATAACAGACAACAGCACCCTATGTCTAGAGTAGGTACCCAATGTGTCATTACAGAAGAGAACCTGTTGTCATTATAATAGAAAAATGGGAGAATGGGAGGGTGAGCTGACCAGGAGAACAAGGAAGGGCTGCCTAACAGTAACAAGGGCCCAGATGGTGTTGGTGACCATAGTTTATAATGGCATCATCTGCAGGGTGTGTGGTTTTTCCAGCAATGCTCAACAGCTGGGCAATTGAAGTAGAGAAAGTAAACAACTGAGTTCATCCAGGGCTGGGCTTTGCCCAGGAGGATGCACTAAAAGGAGAAAGTGGCAAGGAGGTTGAGGATATTTGTAAGAGGAAGAAAGCTCAGAGGCCCAAGTTGTTGGAGAAGGAAGTGTGAAGTGAGGAGGCTATGCCTATTTCTGCTGAAGAGGCTTGAGCATATCCTTTGTTTTCTGTTGACCACAGTACATGGTTATTGCTGCCTCCTGTAGGAACAGATGTTACCAGATGTGATGTGCTAATGAGCTGCAAGCTGATGAGCTTCCCAGCTGATCTTCCTACTCTAAGGTGGTCCTGACTGGTCACAGCTGGGTAATTCAGCGATTTGTGCCCAGTGCTGTCACAACTGTCAGAGCATGCACTGGGGATATACGTACCCCTGTGAAAGGATGTCAATACCAAATGCATATTTGGCATGTTGGCTCACCAGCTAGGTCAGTCTGCTAATCTGAGTGTCATTTCCAAATGCTGTAAGGGCCAACCCTGTTTATTTGAATTTTATTACTGTGAATCTTCCAAGGTTACAGATTTTCTCTTAGCTACCATATTTCAAATAAAAATGTGGGTATTATTCTAAATATTGCAGTTATTGTTATATACTTCTACTGATGCTATTAGCACTCAACGTGGAACTCCAAGTTATTAGAATCACTTTGGTATATTAACATGCAAATAACAGAAATTTAAGGAAAAAAAACACATTTTAGTAGTGTACTTAAAGTATTCCTAGTACAGATTGGTTAAAACTAAAAAAAAAGAAAACAAAAAAAAAAAACGTTTTCAAGAGCAATGGGGACTCTCATACTCTGCTGGTGAGAATGCAAATTAGTACAACCACTTTGGAAAACAGTTTGACATTTTCCATTAAAGTTGAAGATATGCATATCTATCATCCACCACTTCCATTTATATGTATATGCACAACAAAAATAGATAAAGATCTACTTAACAGAATTATTCATGATGGCTTAATATTGGAGACAACTCAAGTGGCCATGAGCATTAAAATGGATGAATATTCATACAATGGGATACTAAACAACTATAAAAATTAAAGGCTAAACGGTAGGCAACAAGATAGCTGGATTTCACAGACATAATGCTGAGAAGAAGCCAACATAAAAGAATACTAGTACATAGTGTATGACTCAGAATTTCAAAAGCAGTGGACAGGAATGCAGACTTAAGTGGGTAAAGTATAAAGAAGGGCACAGAGGGGATTTTCACAATAGGATCGTTACTTTTAAGCAGGCTCACCTCTAACATTTGTGGGGCTTAAATGGAGAACTTCATATCAAAGGCCTAAATATTTAAACTTGAAAATTAAACTTACTGGCTATTAAATGAAAGATATTCTACCTTCCTACCTCCACAAATATCTCAGCATGGCAATCTGGAAGGCAAGATAGACTTTAAAATTCTTAGACTGCTTAGACCTTCTCACTAGAACATGTGACACAAGAAGAAGTCGTCCCCAGACCCCGGGGGCCACCCACCTTCTCCCCCCCATAATCTCTCCATCCCATCAATTCATGTATGTACATTCCCTAGTCTCAAAGTCTAACCTACATCCAGAGCTCCTCAACCCTCAGGAAGGTAGACCTGAGGAAGAGGCCTGGAAGACCTGGAAGTGGGTATAGACTCATTTGGACAAGGAATCCAAATGTCCCTGTACTTGGTCCATGGTTAGAAAAGGTATCATGGGTCCCAGATAGACATGGCCTCTTGGCCATACGAACTCCTCTCTCCTTGGAAAGGGACACAGCTGGGGGAGGATAGAAGTTCAAAAGCAGAAGGCCCATCCTGGCTGGCATGGCTCAGTGGTTGAGCATTGATCTATGAACCAGGAGGTCATGGTTCAATTCCTAGTCAGGGTATATGCCTGGATTGTGGGCTCAATCCCCAGTGTGGGGTCTATGTAGGGCATGCAGGAGGCAGCCAATCAGTGATTTCTCATCATTGATATTTCTATCTCTCTCTCCCTTCCTCTCTGAAATCAATATAAAAAAATACAAAACCCAACACAAGGTCTCCTGCATGGGGCTTAGGGCAATACTGCATATAGAGAAAAGAGGGGGGTTGTATTGGGAAGGGCACCCAGAAAACTTCTGGGTCCTAGCAGCATTCAATGGCTTGACCTGGGTGGCAGTTACATTCATAACAATTTATTAAGCTCTACATTTGGTTTATACAGTTTTCTGTAGGTGTGTTATATTTCACAATAAAGTTTTATGAAATCTCGCTATATATATGTGAGTGTGTGTGTGTGTATATATATATATATATATATATATATATATATATATATATATATTCCCTTGTGCTGTAATTTATGGGATCCTCACAGACAAACCCGCTATGAATAGCTGCCTTTAAGCTCAGACATCTTGTTCAGTTAAAATGTCTCAAGGTGTGAGTCCCTTAGGGGGAAATGGACAGAATGTTGAAAACACAATAACTCTCACTGCTGATTCCCTGCGTCTGGAGCCAACACTCTTTGGTGACCATGGCTGAGTTCAGGCAGAGCAAATGAGTCACGGCCCATGTCCTCTTGCCTGGCCATGGCAAGTGCCTCAGAGGAAAATTCCTTTCCCCCCTTAACCAGAGTTATAAATACTGTGTTTATCAAACCAAAATTACAGGAGGCTGCTCCATTCTAGTAGAAGTGAAAGGAGACCAACTCTCAATTACCCTCCGTTTGGAAAACAGTTCTAGGAAGACTTTTCCCCATAAGGGCAGCTGAGTAGGTCCATTACACAGTTCGCTGGACTTCCACTATGTGCCAAAACAACCCTTATTTTTCTGTTCCACATCTTAAAACATCCATTTAGTTGGGGTATTTTCATTCTTGATAGGAAAAACATTTTCCTTTTACAAATGTTCAGCTTCCTGATCTTGAAAACGATTTCTGCCCCACATGGTTTAAGTATCAGGGTTTTTCTAAAAATATACATTTCAATGAAGGTCCATAAAGACCCAGACACACACACACACCCCATCCCCAAACTGAACTTTATGGCTGTGAGATGATGAAAGGGGGGTGAAAACTAGCCAGTACTAACCAACCAAAGCCCAGGCAATTCCCCAAAAAATCATATTCTGGGCTTTGCTTCTAAGCTGTTTAAAAGCCACGGTGCCAAAACATCAGTTTTCCTCATTTTCAGGAAACAGGAAAAGCATAGGATTCCGGTAACCTTTGCAAGTTGCTGCTGAGAGGTAGAGTCAGACATGTTCAGAGGCTTCAGAATGATAAAAGTAGCAACATATTAGATTTGTTTAAAGGGAACCAATGAGGCAGTGGGGTAGAGGAGGGGGAAAGGTTAAATCCAGCGGTTCTCAACCTGTGGGTCGCGACCCCTTTGGCGGTCAAACGACCCTTTCACAGGGGTCGCCTAAGACCATCCTGCATATCAGATATTTACATTACGATTCATAACAGTAGCAACATTATAGTTATGAAGTAGCAACAAAAATAATTTTATGGTTGGGTCACAACATGAGGAACTGTACTTAAAGGGCCAGAAGGTTGAGAACCACTGGTTAAATCAATGACAGGAATAAAGTTGTGGATTATGAAGGATCACTCACTCCTCCTATTCTGCCCCAATAAGAAAAACACCTGGCAGACACCACTCAAGACTCCTCCTGAAGTTCACCTTTCCCTCTTTTGTGCCCTCACCAGACCCACTTCCTATTCCACAGAGTACCTGTGACATTTTATTGCATTGCGTTTTTTGGTTCTCCTTACTAAACTGTGGGTTCCTTGAGAACAGCTCCATATTTTATCTGTCCTTGAAGTTCCAGCTAATGCGTAGTGAAAACTTCATAACTGCTTTCTTTGATTGCATGAATGAATGAGTGATGGATTCCTTTCATGAGATATGAATGTGGCTTTTCCAACGGCTATGACACAATTCTTAAATGATGAGAAGTGTCTCAGCCTTTCCTAGAGTTTACCCACTTCCATGATTCTAACTTTTTTTTCAGGTTCAGGAAGCTGTGAATTCTGTAATGGTATGCCCGGCATGAGGACATCGTGTATTCTTTAGAGTTATGAAAAGGAAGAAACTGGTCAGCAGACTAAAGCACTGGAATTGTCCTTTTCAAGATCCAGAGCGTCAACATTCCTTGGCTTAAAAGAGAGAATCACCTGGGACAATGTGGGCAAGGGTGAGTACTGATGACAAAAACATACTTTTGGTGTGTTTGCCTTTTGTCCAGTTCAACTCAGACTAATTCCATTGAACAATAATACCAATGGTGTTTCATTCTCACCCAGGATTACAACTCAATATTTGAAACTAAAAGGTTGATCTTAGGCCACCAGATTTTCCTGTTAGGTGAATCTTTTTATATGGGTACACCGTGCCCACAGCTGCCCCCTTCCACTCAGAAATCTCTGGGGAGGCAGTCTTCTGGGTACAGCTGGAGCGTTCTGCTCAGTATGATTAGTGCCCAAGCAGGGCTGGAAGCTGACTCGCTGACCTTTTCAGAGGCTGATCATTTTGGTTATGGATTATCCAATTCTCTGGTGTCTCCTTTTCCTGTCTGACAATCACCTTTAAACCATTCCCCTTCCATTCAGCCATTCCAAAAAAAAAAAAATCAACGTGGCTTGTGTGGTGGTTAGGGTTAAAATGGCCAATTCTCCTATCTAACTAAGGCTCCCTAAAGGTTTTGTGGAAATTAAGTAGAAGAAGTGATATGCAATTGCAGCTATTAATTGACATCTAAGGGAGGCAGGCAGCCTGGCATGGCACGGCAGCATTGGGGCCAGGCAGACCTGGATTGATGTCTTCACGCTTACATCTATCAGTACAGTAACTGTGAGCCAGTTACTTGGCCCTTTTGAATCTCTGTTTCTAAATTTATAAAATGGTGATAGGAGGATTATATTGAGGACGAAATGAGAAAATGTACATAAAGTAACATGTGCTCAAAAGAAAAATAATTCCTTTATGTGCTCAGATCATTCATTTGCTGTCTGTATCCATCAACACAAATAAGAAATTACTGGGCAGGCACATCATTCCAGAAAGGGCCCGATTTCACTTGCAGGGGGAACAGCTGTAAGTTAAGTAAAATGTCAAATGTTTTCTTTAAACATTTTGATAAGTATTTAAAGAATTTCTATGGAAATCTTTAAAAAACAATTAGATTATCATATTATCATGATGTTCTAAAGTAAAGTAATGACCTCTTTAAAAATCCCTCCTAGCCCTTCCCTGGCCAGTGTGGCTCAGTTGGTTGGGTGTCACCCCACGCACCAAAAGGTTCCTGGTCAGGCACATGCCCAGGTTGCAGGCTGGATCCCTAGTGCCGGGAGTATAGGAGGCAGCCAATTGATGTCCCACTCTCACATCGATGTTTCTCACTCTCCCTCTCCCTTTCTCTCTCTGTAAAAATCGGTTTAAAAAAACAAAAACCTAGTCCTGGAATTCTATAACAAAAATCTGTCACAGAATCAGACACTTCCTTGGCTTTAACCAAACCAAATTACAAATCTGAACTGGAACAAATTGCATTTATTTGTGCTTCCTTAAATCATTTGGCATGAATATTAATTTCTTAATGAAGAGTTAAATGAAAATCATCTCTTCTCATTGTTTAATACCTACTCAGCCAGTTTTATTAAATGAAGACAAAAACAGCAGAAGCGAAGGGGGGGAGAGAAAGAGAGAGAAAGAAGCATAGTATGCTGTAAAGTAAGCCAGTATTTCATCCCAAATGAGTCCCTGCAATGAACATTAGCAATGTTCATTGTGAGAGTGGGACATTGATTGGTATTATTACAAATATATGTTGACTAGAGGCCTGGTGCACAAAATTCGTGCATAGGGGGAGGGTCCCCTCAGCCCAGCCTACACCCTCTCCAATCCGGGACCCCTCGGGATGTCCCTGAGGATCGGGCCAAAACCTGCAGTTGGACATCCCTCTCACAATCTGGGACTGCTGGCTCCTAACTGCTCACCTGCCTGCCTGCCTGATCGCCCCTAACCACCTCTGCCTGCTGGCCTGGTCGCCCCCAACTGCCCCTCCTGTCAGCATGGTCACCCCAAAATGCCCCACTCTGCTGGCCTGGTCACCCCCAACTGCTCCCCTGCCAGCCTGATCACCCCTTGTTGCCCCCCTCTGCGGGCCTGGTCACCCCACACAGCCTGCTGTTTGGTCATCCCTCACTGCCCCCCCTGCCGGCCTGGTCTCCCCACACAGCCTGCTATTCAGTTGTTTGGTCATCCCTCACTAACCCCCCTGCCAGCCTGGTTGCCCTATGCAGCCTGCTGCTCAGTCATTTGGTTGACCCTCACTAACACCCCTGCTGGCCTGGTCACCCCACACAACCTGCTGCTCAGTCGTTTGTTCATCCCTCACTGCCCCCACCCCAGAGTTCTGTAGCACAGAAAGAGTATTCTATGCAGCTAAAAGAAATTTATTAAAGGAGGAAGGTGGCAGAAAGTGTGAGGAAAGGCCTGATGAGAGAATGGGCCCATGGGAATCTGGCTCCGGCTAGACTTGGTTATTCCCCTGAGTTCCCTGGTGTTGGGATTTTTCTGGTTCTAGCAACAGTGAGTATACCATGAGGGCATGGCCAGCAAAATCCTTTAAGAAACCCTTTACACACACACACACACACACACACACACACACACACACTCAGCAAATAATAGCCAGGCCTGAGGTAACTGCAAATACCAATGAGAAAGTGGAGAGCCCATGCTCATGCCAGGAGAGCCATGAGAGAGCTGCAGGGAGGCCAGCATGGGCAGCCTTCTTCTGCCTTCCTGCAGGAATCAGTGGTATGGAGGCAGCGAGTTCCAGTTCCCCAGACTAACTGTGCTCCTCCTTTTCAGTGAGTTCACCTAGGTAGCTTGATAAGGGCCATGGTGGGGGTATTTACACCACAGAAATTGGCAAAGACTATACATCAGGGCTGTTTGGTTTGGTTTCATTTTCAGAAAGCTGGTAGTCAAACATTTCCCAATGCACTATTGGGGATATAAAGGGGCTGGCTCAGAAAAATGGAAAAACTGTAAAACTTTTTTTTTTGCATTCCTTACTCTTCCCCTTTATACTAAGGCAGGAAGCTTGCAGTTGGACATGGTCTGTTATGGTTAATCTAAAGAAAGGGGGGGGGAAAAAAGCCAGACTGAACTGTTGCCTCACAGAGGCCAAAAAGCATTGACTGACAGAACTTGAAAATTTTGTCATTTTTTTCCCCATTAAATTCAAGTTCAACTCAGGTCCAAAAGAGCCGTCAGACTATATATTTACATATGCCATCTGTTTGTAATAAATGTCCTGAAAAGGAAGATGTAGTAAAGTGGAGTAAGTCATATGCTCTTTTTCTCACCTTTTAAAAAATATTATTATTCTGACATATTTTACAGAATATGAAGACTCTATCTACTGAGAATTAATACCTTACCTCCTTATACCTAAACTAGAGGCCTGATGCACAAAATTTGTGCAAGAGTAGGCCTTCCTTCCCTCAGCTGCAGGCACCGGCTTCCCTCTGGCACTCAGGAATTGGGCTTCCCTCCAGCCACCAGCAAGCACCCAGGACCTGGGTTTCCCTCACACCCCAGATTTGTCCTAAAAGTCATCCGGAAGGACATCTGGTCTAATTAGCATATTATGCTTTTATTATTATAGATGGCAATTTCATCTGTTCCTCTTTCTAGATTGTTCTGTGAGAGTAAAGATGAAAAAATAGGGACTGAAATGAAGAAGAGCTCTAATCTACCTTTATTAGTCTGCTCCATCTGCCATAACAGAGTGCCATAGACTAGGTGACCAAAACAACAGAAATTAATTTTCTCACAGTTTTGGAGGCTGACAGTTCAAGACCAAGGTGTCAGTAGGTTTCGTTTCTTCCAAGGCCTCTCTCCTTGCCTTGTAGATGGTCATCTTCTCACTGTGTCTTCGCATGGCCTTTCCTCTGTGTGTGTCTGTTCTTTTTTTTTTTTAGTCCTTTTTTTTATTGTTATATTGCTTAAAGTATTACAAAGGGTATTACATATGAGTGTGTGTCTGTTCTAATCTCCTTTCTTATTATAAGGATACCAGTCATACTGAATTAGGGTTCACTCTAATAGTCTTATTTAACCATAATCACCTCTTTAGAGGCCTTATCTCCAAGTACAGTCACATTCTGAGATACTAGGAGTTAGGATTTCAACATCTGAACTGGAAGAGGGGTGCATGGGGACACAATTCAGCCCATAATAGTGCATAAGCATAAGCACAATGTATCCACAAGAAAAATTTGACCTAACAACATCACTGGTTGAGCTCCCAGAGCAGTAAACTCAGGAGGGATGGGAATTTGGATGCAGAAGGTTTGTGGGGAGCACTCTTGGGACCATTCACAGGCAGCCAGGACACAGGATTGGGCAGAGGGAGGGGTGGGCTGCAGCGCTGTTATAATAAAGGCCCTGACTAGCTGCATGGGCTCTCTGAGGCCAGGGTGGTCCGTTAGAGTTCTCTGGAATTGAAGC
>NW_005871155.1:1249741-1284614 GCF_000147115.1 Myotis lucifugus
ACAGTTGAGAGCTTCCAGTCACCAAGTTTTCAGTGAGAGTGACAAATGATTGAGACATAGCGGTGTCTCTGCTCAGTACACTGCAGTGTCCATAGCAGAATTTCTCCAAGTGAATGGAAGAACTTACTATTAGCTTCTTAAGAAATTTCTCACAATGTATCTTAGTAGGTCAAAGGGCGACCTATTATAAACCCTCAAACATTTGGTCCAATGCTAGACAAATAGAAATACCCAGCAGGATGGTCAGTGAGTGTGACTTGGTGGGAAAAGTATGTTCTTTGGCGCCAAAGGAGATCTAGGTTCAAATTTCTGCCCCACCATTTACTGATATTTTGTGCCATCTCTGAACCTACAATTTCTCCTCTTAAAAATGAGGATAATAATACCAACTTTGTTGCACTATAGCAAGATTCAAATAAAAATATATACTTAGAGTGTCTGGTACAATGCTTGACGCACCAAAAAAGGCATCTGAAAAAATTTAGTTCCCTTCGCTTTCTTTTAGCAAATAGTTCATTGGTGATCATTGATCACAACCCAGAAATAAGGGTTTGATCTCCTGACTTGAAGAATGTTTTTCAAATTCTGGTGTGATCAGAATCACCTATTAAAATATTGATTCCTGAACATGCCCCCCACTCCTCCAGTGAATCTAATCTAGGGTGCAAACCAAGAGTGCACAATTTTAGCAAACTCCATGGGGGTTTCTGATCCCCAGAAAATGTCAAGGCTCCAGCTCAAGGCTGTGGATATCATCTCAGTAGGAATGGGAGTCGGGTGCTTAGAAGATGCCAGAGGTCACTTCCACTCCCCCACATTGTCAGTTGTCCTGTTGGTGTGGATGTGCCCATCACATCACAGAGACCTCTCCCCCTTGTATAACTTATGTCCAAAGAATCAAACCAATTCTCCTTTTTAAGAGGTAGTTTTATTGAGGTATAAATTATAACTACAAGGCAGTTTAGGGCAGACAGGAATTTTATTGGGGGTGGATCCCCTGAGCTTGTCTGGGAAATGGAAAGCTCACTCACAGATGGAGTGTCCCGCAGGTGTGAGACTCACCGGGCCGGCAAACAGGCTCGTCTGGACGGAGACTTAACTTTCTCATTTAAATCAAGTAAGACTGAGCCCCCTGGATGGGACTGCTGAAGGCTTCCTGCATTTGATTATGGGTCACAAAGCCCAGCTGCATTGTAGAAATTATACTGTCAAAAAGACACTGACCAAGGTCCGGAAAGTAAACAGGAGCTGGAACACAGCAAGTGACCCCTGAGCATAGACGGGCTTTCACTTCCCCACCAGACATTTCCCTGATTTAACACGGGCCATGTGGTTTCCCAGTGTCTTCTGTGGCTTTCTGCTCCCACAGAGAGGCCTCATTTATTCTAAAATATGAAGCTTTGGGGGTTTCTTGAAAATGGTACTTTCACTCAGTAAAAATATGTCAAGATGAAAATGTTATCTGTGGGAATCCATTCGAAAAAAGAATTAATCTAAGGACATGAAAGGAACAGTCTATTTCCCCAAATGATCAGTATCCGCCAGACCTAATCACTTTCCCATATGACCCCCCCCAAAAAAATTCTTGAAGCAGCACAACAAAAATATTATAATATAATCACTGAGAAGACTCGGGTGGCTCTGTACTCATCATCTCTCAGACGAGCATCACAGTGCAGGAACTGGTGAGCTTTTTCATTCTTAGACCCATTCTGAGTTCTCTTATTGATGAAGGAGGTTTCTGGCATCATTTCCCCACAATCTGCCTTCATTCTATTTTTTAAAAATATTTCTCCACGTTTGGCCAGGGCCTTATAACACACACAGAGTCACTGTTAAACTAGAAGGAACCGTCCTTTAAGTGCTACCTAGAGTCCCCACTCAGTCTTTACACTGGCTCATTTAGAGAAGCATCTTTGAGTAAGACATCCAATTAAACAGTAGGTTTACATCTAGTGCTTCCTTCCTGTACTCAGATCTCTTTCCACTTCTGCCCTGAAAGCTGCCATTCCTTAGATACACAGAATTTTATAGCTGAAAGAATGCATAAGTTAGCGTAGGACTGCAGTAAGCTGCAGTAACAAGTCAACTCTATAATCTCAGGGGCTTAGCACAGCACAGCTTAGTTCTCACTCCTTTGACAGTCAATGTGCAGCTCTCCTCGGGGATCTCGTTTTCTGCCATCATGTGGCCCCATCATCTCAGCAGCCTTCACTTTCATCTGTGTAGATAGGGAGGTAGAGGGTATGGGACATTATAGGGAGCAGGCCAGGAAAGTGGAGTAACTCACTTCCACCAGAATTCTATTGGCCCAAAGAAGGCTGAGAAATGTAGAGACGCACAAAGATGCTAGTGGTGTTTGCCTAAGAGAGTCCTTAGGTGCCCTTTGCTTTCAATCCCTTCAAGTTTTATTTTGTTTTAATTGAAGCAATCAAGACCCAGAGAACATAAGTTACACACAGTTAATCAGTGACAGTTCAGTTCAGTGCTAGCCAAGAGTCCTCTCATCCATTCCTATTAATTCCAGAAATCTCAAGATACAATTGGAGCATTGTTTCTAGAACTTTCTAATCAGGATTCCAGGGTGAGGAGGACTGTGACCACCCTGCTCTGAAACCCATGGTTCCGGTGCTGTGCGCTCAGTCTGAGAACTGGACAGATGAATGTTTTAAGGAGCAAGTGCCAGTAGCAAACCCTAATTACGGGAAAGGCTTCTTGGCTCCTAAGGGATATAAAATTACTTCTCGGAAAGTCAAGAAAAATAGAAACAGAATACCCTGTAATGCTTTATTCAGAGGCCAAAAGTCACCTTTAAGGTTGCATTTTGTGCTTGATTCTGTCAAGATAGCTGAGAGGGAGGAGACAGAATTTTATAGGGAGAGCAATTCTGAATGTCAGCCTGGTTTGCAGCTATTACATTGAAAGATTGTCCTCTTCATAGTTGAGATCAAATGTGAGAAGAAACAGACTCACAAACAATACCTAATAAAGAAAGAGGAACGGGGTGGAGCAAGGATGGTCTCCTTAGAGAGTCAGACAGCTGTCTGAAGAGCCATACTTCACTGGTGGAAAGCACTCCTGTGTGGAAATGTGGATAAACCTTCTCCTCACCTGTGACCATCTATATCAATGTCTAGTGAACACTTAGTTATGTACCTATTTTTTTTAAGTCTGACTTTATCATTACAAAGGTTATATATCTGGATTTTTTGCCTGGTCTTTAAAATTTGAACCTGGAGATCTGACATTGAGTAAAGGCTGCATAGTAGTCTCTTTGTTTTTTATTTGTTTGTTGTTGTGGTGGTTATTGTTGATGTTGTTTTTTCTTTTATTTTTTCATTTTATTTTACTTTTCTTTTTATTTCAAGAAAAATATTTTAAATATAATAATGTTACAATAAACATTAATATTGCAAGAAAAACTATCCTATGTAATAAAAGGCTAATATGCAAATTGACCAAATGGCAGAACAACCGGTCGCTATGATGCACACTGACTACCAGAGGGCAGATGCTCAACACAGGAGCTGACCTCTGGTGGTCAATACACTCCCACAGGGAGAGCGCCACTCAGCCAGAAGCCAGGCTCATGGCTGGCTGGCAAGTGCAGTGGCAATGGCAGGAGCCTCTCCCAGCATCACTAAGCCATCAGTCAGACATCCCCTGAGGGCTCCCAGACTGCAAGAGGGCGTGGGCCGGGCTGAGGGGCCCCCCACCCCCAGTGCACAATTTTCATGTACTGGGCTTCTAGTTTTAAATATAATAATGTTACATGCAATAGATATTAATATTTCAATAAAAATGATTTAAATATAATATTACATGCAATAAACATTAATATTTCAAGAAAAAATATTTTAAATATAATATTACCAAAACTGTACTAATACAGTGTAATATCACAAAAGTTGTAGGAAATATTAAAAATCTGCAAATAACAGGATTACTTCTATTATATTCTAAAATATTTTTTTCCTCTGGCTCTATTTTTGTTTATTAGTTTATGTTGTTCATTATATTCCACAAATGAATGAGATCACATGATATTTATCTTTCTCTGACTGGCTTATTTTGCTTAGCATAATGCTGTCCAGGTTCATCCATGCTGTTGCAAATGGTAAGAGGTCCTTTTTTACAGTAGTGTAGTATTCCATTGTGTAGATGTACTACCATTTTTTAACCCACTCATGTACTGATGGGCATTTAGGTTTTTTCCAAATCTTAGCTATTGTAAATTGTGCTGCTATGAACATAGGGGTGCATATATTCTTTCGGATTGGTGTTCCTGATTTCTTGGGATATTCCTAGAAGTGGGATTACTGGGTAAAATGGGAGTTTCATTTTTAATTTTTTGAGGAAACTCCATACTGTTTTCCACAGTGGCTGCACCAATCTGCATTCCCACCAGCAGTGTACAAGGGTTCCTTTTTCTCCACATCCTTGCCAGCACTTGTCGCTTGTTGATTTGCTGATGATAGCCATTCTGGCAGGTGTGAGATGGTATATCATTGTCGTTTTGATTTGCATCTCTTGGATGACTAGTGACTTTGAGCATGTTTTCATATGTCCCTTGGCCTTCTGTATGTCCACTTTAGAAAAGTGTCTATTTAGGTCCTTTGCCCATTTTCTGATTGGATTGTTTATCTTCACTTTAAGTTGTAAGAATTCCCTGTAAATTTTGGAGATTTAACCCTTTTCTGAAATAGCATTGGCAAATACATTCTCCCATGCAGTGGGCTTTCTTGTTGTTTTGTTGATGGTTTCTTTTGCTGTGCAGAAGCTTTTTATTTTGATGTAGTCCCATTTGTTTATTTTCTCCTTATTTTCCATTGCCTTAGAAGCTGTATTGGTAAAGATACTGCTATGACATATGTCTGATATTTTGCTGCCTATGGATTCTTCTAAGATTTTCATGGTTTCCTTTCTTACGTTTAAGTCTTTTATCCATTTTGAGTTTATTTTTGTATATGGTGTAAGTTGGTGGGCTAGTTTCATTTTTTTGCATGTATCTGTCCAATTTTCCCAAAACCACTTATTGAAGGTAGTCTCTTAGTTTTAAGGGTCTTAGGCAAACTACTTAACATTCTGAGGTCTCCCTTCTCCACCATAACAGCTAGCCAGGAAAAATAAATAAAAATTGTATCTCCCACTTGGCTGAAAATTAAGGGGCTGGTTTAATCTAAACATTTCTTGTCACATAAAATCAAGTAACAATGATAATAGATTTACAACAGTGCCAGATTACATTACATTATTTAGCTGCCTTTTCCAAAATACAAACATCTATATAATAAAAGCCTAAGCGACCATTATGGCGGAATGACCAGAACAACTGGTTGCTATGATGCACACTGACCACCAGGGAACAGACGCTCAACACGGGGGCTGTCCCCTGGTGGTCAGTGTGCCCCCACAAGGGAAGTGCTGCTCAACCAGAAGCCAAACTCATGGCTGGCTAGAGCAGTTGCAGTGGCGAGAGCCTCTCCCACCTCTGTGGCAGCACTACGGAGCAGCGAGCCGAGCTGTAAGGAGCAGCAAGCAGGTGGGTGGTAAGGAGCCAGGGGTCCCGGACATCCCCCGAGGAATCCTTGACTGTGAGAGAGTGAAGGCCAGGCTGAGGGATCCCCCTCCCAGTGCATGAATTTCGTGCACTGGGCCTCTAGTATTTCATATATTTACAGATCATGTATTAAAAATAGTAAAAGTTTTAATTATATGTGCCTTCAGTTTTTAAAAAATATGTTTGTATTGATTTCAGAGAAAAGGGAGATAGAGTGAGAGAAATAGAAACATCAATGATGAGAGAGAATCATTGATCAACTGTCTCCTGCACAACCCCCTACTGTGGATCGAGCCCGAAATTGGTCAGTAGAACCGTGACCTCTTGGTTCATGGGTAAATGCTCAATCACTGAACCACACCAGCCAGGCCATGCCTTCATTTTTTAATCTTTCTTTCACATTCTCTCCTTTTCATGCTCACTGTTCCCCTCTTTAAAAGAAATTTTATCCTTAGAAGTTGGGGGAATATTGTGCCCATCTTATCAACAGTGATATTGCAGCCAGTGAAATTAATGGGTTTACTGAATCACAGGTTAGTTTATGGCACAGCTTGGGCTCAAATCAATGGTCAGAATGGGGAGCAGAAGGGATGGAGGCAGGTCCTCCTGGAAAGAAGGTACTTTTCAGAATTAAACTAGTAAAATTGAACATAAAATACATGCAAACTAATAAACCAGAATGGATATACTTAGCCAATTGTGGGAGTAAGCCAAGAAATCATCCATCTATGTGTAAAAGAGAAGTCTGTGGGAGCATCTAAATTACAGTCCCAATGATCTGGGGGTACAGTAATGAGAAAGATGTATATATGGTTGTAAGTTAGTGAGCAGAAAACTAAGTGTCTGCATCGTGCCTGTTTGGATAAAGGCTATGTGAACAGAGGCATTGGTTAGCCAAGGAAGCAGTAAAAAGAATCAGAGTCATAGAGGCCCTCTGAATGGCAGAGCCCATCAACCTAGAAGATTTAGGGAAGGCAATCTTGGCAGTGTTCACCAAAGCATTATGGTTCCCTTGGCAAGACTGTCCCTTTTGTGGATAAGAGTGCCTCAAGCCATTGCTAGTAATACTCTAAGATCAAGTAAAAGCTTTTGTACTGATTCTGTAGACACCAAGCAACTTTGTGATAATTTGGCTCCTCATACAGTGAGTCTATTGACAGTCCTGCCTCAAAGCTTGCCAGTTGTATTATTATTTTAAATTACTATAATTATATTGATGTTGTAAGCAGGTTCCACCATAAGCATGCCAACAAAATCACTTTTATGGAACTAACAGACCATAGACCATGGTATATTCTTCAAGTTAAACATCACCTTATGGGGTACACCTGGGCAGGCAGCCCAGCAACAGTTCAGGCTTCACTCTATTCTTTTTGAACTGCAGCTGAACCAGCACGTGTAATTTTGACTCAACCATATATAAAGTCAAGATCAAGATGTTCTAATAATATGACTGCCTTTAGTGATCTGACAAAACAATTGCCATATTGTAAGCAGAAGCAGTCTTCAGAATGAAGGGATGGAAAGAACCTAAACCATTTTAACAGGCCACATACTAATTTTCAATTGTATCTGGGACTCCGCCATAGACAACTTTATCAAAGATACCAATGTAGCTGACAGGCTAATGTTTTCCAGGTTTTTTCACACCTTATCCAGTTGCAGTAATTGTTAGGTGATAAATACAGTGACAGCTCATTACAAAATTCAGCTTCCAGAGCTGAAAGGTGAAGTGGCACCTCTCACCTGCTGGGTGATAGGTTAGCATCTTACCCCTGTCCCTTCTCCACTCTCCACCCAACTCTGGAATATTGTGCACTTTTGAGGCATTAGATTTCACACAAAACCTGTGCTAGTGAAAATGAAGTCTGAGCTAGTATAGAACTTCAGGAATATATAAGACAGTACATAGAGGGCAGGGCTGAAGTAATGAAGAATATGGCATAAGAACTCAAGAGCATTCTCCCCATTTATGTGTGTGTATGTGTCTGTGTCTGTGTGTCTGCTTCCCCTGTGTGTCTAGGGAGAAGGGTTTGTATACACTTGTGCCCTCGTGCCAGCTTGTTACACACATATAAATCCATATCCACAGATGTTACACATATTTAAAGTGTATGTTTTTATAATGTTGAGATACATATACTCCTATAAAACCATCACCACAATCAAGGTAATGAACATAACCATCACCCTCAAAAGTTTCCTTGTGCCCTTTACAATCCTATCTTCTGTTCCTTCCTATTCCTATTCCATTCCCAGGAAACCATTGATCTTCTTCATGTCATTATCTATTAGTTCACAATTCCTGGACATTCATTTAAATTAATCACACGGTACATACTTATTTTGTTTTTTGGATTCTTTTACTCAGCATAATTACTTTGGTTTTCATCTCTGTTGTGGCATATATCAATAGCTCATTTTGTTTTCATTGTTGCTAAGTAGAATTCATTATATAAATGGACCACAGTGTATTTATCTATTCCCTTGTTGATAGGAACTTAGGTTATTCCCAGTTTGGGATGATTAGAAATAAAGCTTGATGAGCATTTGTATAAAAGTCTTTCTATGGACATGTGCTTTCTTTTCTCTTGAGTAAAAACCTAGGAATAGATGACTAGGTCATATGGTAGATATATACCTAACTTTCTAAGAAACTGATAGACTGTGTTCCAAAGTAATTGTACCATTTTATAGTCCCATCAGCAATATATGAGAGCCCCAGTTCTTCCATATCCTTGCCAAACTTGGTGTGATCAGATTTTTCTTTTTATTTTAGCCATTCTAATATGTGTGGAGTGTTATTTTATCATGGTTTTACTTTGCATTTCCCTAATGACTAATGATCTTGAGCATCTTTCCATTTGCTTAGTTGTCATATGTCTGTTCATATAATTTGTCCATTTTGTAAATTGGGTTGTTTGTTTTCTTATTATTGAGTTTTGAGACTTTTAAAATCCATTATGGATGCAATTATTTTGTTAGATACATTCATGTCTTATAAATATTTTCTTCCTGTCTCTAGCTTGTCTTTTTATTCTATTAACAGTGTCTTTGGAAGAGCAAACATTTTTAACTTTTATGAAGTCCTGCTTATTAGTTTGTTCTTTTATGGATTATGCTTTTGGTGTGATATCTAAGAAATCTTTGCCTGACACAAGGTCAAAACATTTCTCCTATATTTTATTCTAGAAGGTTTATGGTTTCAGTTTTATGTTTATATTTGATCCATTTTGGGTTAATACTTACATGATGGGAGGTATGGATTGAAGTTCATTATTTTAGATATGGATATCCATTTATACTAACACCATTTGTTGAAAGGCCCATGTTTCTCCACTAAATTTTCTTTGCACCATTGTCTATGATATGTGTGGAGATCTACTTCTGTTCTATTTATCTATTTGTCTATCTTTAGGCCAATACCACACTCTCATGACTAGTGTAGCTTTATAATGTGTTGAAGTCAGGTAGCATTAGTCTTTCAACTTTGTTCTTCTTTTGTCAATATTTTTGCCCTTTTTTGCTTTTGTTTGTTTTGTTTTATCTTGCTATTATAGATCCTTTGTGCTTCTACATGAAATTCAGATTAGTTTGTAAATTTCTACCCAAAAAAAGCCTACTGATATTTTGATTGGGATGATGTTGAATCTACAAATCAATTCAGAGAAATTGACATCTTACCAATATTGAATGTCCTGATTCATGAACACATTATATCTCTCCACTTATTTAGGTTTTCTTTAATTTTCTCAGCAATGTGTTACAGTTTTAAGTGTATAGGAAACTGTAAACATTTCTCATTCACAGACAATAAGGGAGAATGAACAATTTTTTCAAGACTGACAAACTATAGGCACCAGAGCTCAAGCCCCTGCACTGTATTACAGCAACGCTACACAAGGACTATAAAGAGGGGATGATGATACCTACTTCCTAGAATTGTGAGCAGTAAATGAGAGAGCACAATTATGTCGTTTAATATAGCACAGGCTGTGGGTCATATTTCCTGTGTTCAATCCCAGCTCTACCACTTATAGCCAAGTGATCTTGGGAAATTCACAACCCCTCTAGAGTTCAGTTTTCTGATGAGCAAAATGCAGAAAATACTAGCACCTCCTTCCTAAAGGTCCTCATGAGGATCAAATGAGCAGCCAGGCTAGTACCTGAGATGCTTCCCTATCACACCTGGGCACAAGTGGCAGAGCACTCTGAATGATGGCCACCCCACAGTAGCTGAGACCCCTGTCACAGGGCACAGTAAGCCCACAGTGACCTTGCATGATGAGGGCACCTGGGTAATGAATGCCCTGACCTCACCTCCTCCATCCTTCCAACTAGAAGCCAGAAGGCAAAGAAGCCCATCAATAGAGTCCCTATAGGTGAGACTCTGGGGCACAGAGCAGGGGAGAGGACGTTAGATGGTCCTGGAAGAGCAAATAGAAGATATCCAGCCTGCCCCCTAAGGGGAGTCCAGCCACTCCTGAGACCATTCATTTCAACTTGGGACAACTCTGACTATTGGGAAGTTTCCAGTCAACCCAGGGATTCCATACAGAACAGACCTAATGCTTCATCCTCAGGACAACACGACAACTAGAAGACAACTGCCCACATATCTCACAGTCAAGTGCTGGAGATTTCAATTTAGTCATTGACCCCAGTGTCCAATGGAGATTGAAGGTTAGGGTCTCCTCATGTCTTTTCCTTAGCACAGTGATTCTTAAA
This sequence comes from Myotis lucifugus, assembly GCF_000147115.1. Lineage (NCBI taxonomy): Eukaryota > Metazoa > Chordata > Mammalia > Chiroptera > Vespertilionidae > Myotis > Myotis lucifugus. The sequence continues at coordinate 1,260,030 of NW_005871155.1, forward strand.
CAGGGGCAATTTTGCCCCCAGGAGATATTGGCTATGTCTGGAGACATTTTCATTGCCACAATGTTGGGAGAGAGTCTGAATGCTCCAGGCATCCAATGTGTAGAAGCCAGGGATGCTGCTAAACACCCTACAGTGCACAACACAGCCCCACAACAGAGAACAGCATGATCCCAAATGTCAACAGTGTCAAGGACAAGCAACTCAACAGGAGCTGAGTCTGTGTGAGGCTGCTGCTGTAAGACATTCCCCAGAAACCATGCCTTGAAGATCCCTCTGTGTACCTAGGCTGAAATATTTGTTTTCAGAGTGAACTAATAAAAAACAGTACCAGGACCCTTTGAGAGTGGGGAGGGGAAGAGTTACTGGGAGCAGAGATGCAGGGCTGAAGTAGATGAGCGAAGTGGGGCGAAGTGGGGCTCTTGGCTTATGTTTGGCATGGTCATTGTCGAATTTCCCCTTGCTCAGTGCCCCAACTTCTGAGCTAATGGTGGGGGAAGAAATGAGGCTGGACTCCGGTGGACCAGTGCCAGTCGCTCAGCAGCCCACAAGCTGTCATCACATCCCCACATCAGCTTTTTGCAGGCAAGCATGTAAACAAGAGGAGCCACAAGAAACATCAGAAAGAAATCAAAGTCATTTGGTCTGCTGTAAGGAACAGGCTGATGGAATATTCCAGTCCAGTCCGAAAGACATGACCAACTCTGACAACAGGAAACCGTCTGATGTTCAGATCCCCTGAGCCTGAGTTCTCCTTGTGTTTGCACCATTTCCCAGGGAACCAGCGCTGGCACCCACCTGGTGAGTGCTCCTGTTTGTCCAGTCACTCACGTCAGGAATAAACAAGTTTTAAATGTCAACTATGACCATGAATCAAGAGCAGGTGGACTTAGCTTCTGCTAAAGAGCAGGTGGGAATATTTGATAAACATATGCCTCATATGGCAATTTCTTTTCTTTGGCATCTATAGATCAATAAGAAGTATCATATTTCAAGTGAATCTTTCCGATACCTGAAGTTGACCTATTTAAGAGTAACCTTAATGATGTCATTTTGGGAGGTGAAAAGCTTTCTAAAAGGTGTATATTTCCTTTGCTTCAGTAAACAAAGTATGTTAACAGTAATTCTACCTTAAGTGACTCAGGGAGGTGGACAGCCCATTCCTCGCACGTGGCATTCACGTGTCCCTGCACACGACTCAGAGCGATTCAGACAAGTGGGATGATACAGCACTGATCAAAACTTAGATAAAGCTGTGGCCTCATATGAGCATGCTCTAAAGCAGTGGTTCTCAACCTTCTGGCCCTTTAAATACAGTTCCTCATGTTGTGACCCAACCATAAAATTATTTTCGTTGCTACTTCATAACTGTAATGTTGCTACTGTTATGAATCGTAATGTAAATATCTGATATGCAGGATGGTCTTAGGCGACCCCTGTGAAAGGGGTTGCGATCCACATGTTGAGAACCGCTGCTCTAAAGAATGGTGACATTTCTGAAGCTTCAGATAAATCAAAAGGCACACCTAAAAGAAAACCTGCTAAAAATAAAAGCCAAAAAAGAATAGCACAAGTCCCTTGAAGCAGTGGAAAATTGGTGACAAATGTTCTGCCATTTGGTCAGGAGAAGACTGCATTTACCCAGCGATCTTTGCTGCCATTGATTTTAAGAGCGAGAACTGTGATGTGGCTTTTACCGGCTGCGGAAATAGAGAGGAGCAAAATCTGTCTGATCTACTTTCCACAAGGGCTGAAGTGGCTAATAACATAGAACAGGGTGCTCAGGAGAATGAAAATGAAAGTCAAATTTCAACAGATGAAATGATAACTCCTGCATGTATCCTGGAAACAAACCAAATAACAGCAAGTCAAAAGCTGTTCTGTGGAACCCTTCTCTCCCTCCACCCCTCTCCCCAGGTCAGGATCAGAACTGGCACCAGGAAAGCTATGTCTAAAATTCAATGGCCCACCACCCTTCCTATCATGCTGGCTGCCTTCATTTCCCTCTGAACCACCAATAATCCCACCACCACCTCCCATATGTCCAGATTCTCTTGATGATCCTGATGCTTTGGAAATTATGTTAATCTCTTAGTACATGAGTCCAGATTCTCTTGATGATCCTGATGCTTTGGAAATTATGTTAACCTCTTTAGAGTTATCCTACTGGTTACTATATGAGTTTCAAACAAAATAAAAAAGAAGGAAGGTGCAGTATTTTTTAGTAGGTGCAGCTCTCTCCCAAGGAGAAGGGTATTTTGATGTGCCCTGGTCGATGTGAACAAAGTTTACATCATTTTCTTTATGAATACTTGGTTGAGTGGCACAAACATCTGCATTTGCTTTTGTTGCATGTGACTCATGCTTAATCAGCCAGGTATTTCTAGGGAATAATCAGTCTGAATAACCGAACATGAAAATATGAATGGGTAAAACAAACTCAAGATCACATATAGTGCATAAAAGTTAATCTGTCAATATCACTATCGAGCACATTTGTGTATTGTAACTTTCTTAGTATGTTAAGCTTTTCATATATTAACGCCTTTAAAAATAAATGATAAGTAAAAAAGTAACTCAGGACAATTACTATCTATACTAATAAAAACATAATATGCTATCTATACTAATAAAAACATAATATGCTAATTAGACCAGGCAGCCCAAACAACCTTCTGGACATCATTCCGGACGTCCTTCTGGACAAAGCAGGCTGACCCAGTGAGCAGTTAGGGGCAATCAGGCAGGCTTAAAGTGGTTAGGGGTGATCAGGCAGGCATAAAGTGGTTAGGGGCGATCAGGCAGGCAGGCAGAGGCAGTTAGGGGCAATCAGACAGGCAGGTAGGTGAGCAGTTAGGGGCGATCAGGCTGGCAGGTGAGCGGTTAGGAGCCAGCAGTCCTGGATTGCGAGAGGGATGTCCGACTGCCAGTTACACTGGCAGTTGGGGTCCCAGATTGAGAGAGGGTGCAGACCGGGCTGAGGGACACCCCCTCTCCCCTGTGCACGAATTTCATACACTGGGCCTCTAGCAATGTAATAATAAGAAAATAACCTGTTTTCAGGCCCAGGAACAATTTGCCCAAGCATTAAGTGAACCCAGATCATGACCCTTTTTCAAGGAATGGAGGTGGAAGAGGGGCTGTTCTTGCACAAACTCTCCATAGCTTCTTGTTATCCTCCCTTTGTGTAGCTGTCAGCTGTTAGTCTTATATCACCAGGCCTATCCACGCATAATCCTTGCCTTCTAGTAAGAGCTACTGTGGGCTAGGACATAGTTCTCAATTTTCGACAGCATGCTAACATCTCCGGGGAATTTAAAACACTATCCATTCCTGCATCCCATTTCCAGTGTTCTGACTTCATGTCTGGGGCATGTCCTGGGCACAAGGACCGTTTCAAAATCCCCAGGTGATTCTGTTGTACAACCAAGGTTGAGAACCATTGGAGTAGGAAATCTGATAGCCTATCTTATTAGAATGAAACAACATTAGAGTTAATTGTGACCTGTGAGGTTTTCCTATGAATAAGCTTCAGTATATGAGCTAATAAGCTTTAGTATATGAACTACTATTAGAATTCTTTGCGTCTTTGCGTCCACTTTCTCATTCTTAGCTGTGCTCCAGGAAGTGATGTGAGCTGGAAGAGAGATAGGGTGGATCAGTGGTTAAGTGCTAAGAGTTTAGAGCTCAACTGTCTAGGTTCAAACCTCGACTCTGCCACTTACTGTGTTACCTTAGGCAAGTGCCTGAACCTTTTTGTGGCTCAGCCTCATCAATAAAGTGTTGGGAGGATGAAATGGGTTCATGCACACAGAGGACTGAGAATAGAGCCTGGCACAACGTCAGTGTTTGTTTTGGCAAGAGACAAATTCACTTCAGATTATCAAGGTAGAGAGACAGAGGTGTGGGCAGGGCTAAGTGAATAAACCAGGGTGTTGCAGCAATAATGGGAGGCTGGTACCAGCCTAGGCTGAACGGGAAGGAAGTAGTGTTTTGGGAACCCAGTGAAAGTTGAGTCTGTAAAGAGACACAGCAACCGTCATATGAGACAAAGAAGCAGAGAGGGAGCAGGAAGAAAGTACCCTGGCCTCTCTCTCCTACCTCTGAACTCAGGGTCAGCTTCTCAGGGCACAGAACTAAGCACAAACAAGGGGGAGAATGAATCTGCATGTGTGAGGAGGTAAATGGGAAGACCCAGCACAGTTAGCTACCAGTAAGTATCACTTGAGCCAGGAAGTCATCAAAGAAAGCCCTTGTTGCCCCAGAGTGGGCAAACCTGACATAGCAGAGCTGCAGAATCAGGAGAATTACCCCTCAAGCCGCACTCATTCTGGAGGAAAGATGCCCTGCCCTTTTGCACCAAACTGAGATAGTTCAATGTTGTTGTGGGCAAAAGTCCAATTTCAAAATTGTCATATGCTCGTTGGGTATTTCAGGGCTTAGTGCAAAGCCCTACATCCCTATGGACTAGTTCATGCTCCTGTCTGGCCCTTTCCTCACTTGCTCCCCCTCCTCTTTCTCCATCCCTGTCCATGCGCATCAGAAGACAGCGCTTCCAGCTCACTTCCTTTGCTAATTGAGACACATTCCTAAGCCTGACTTGCGGCATACTTTGGAATTTTTCCTCCATCACTTCCCCACCCCCAAAACACCACCTCTTTTTTCTCACTCATGAATGTTGACCTTTTGTCCAATAAAGTGCTCAGTCTTCCAACCTCCCACTTTCTACTTAAGTAGCCTTTCTTGGCTGTGTTTTCCTTTGCCCTACAAAGCTGTCGTTGGAGCCTCATTACCTATCACTTACTGAGTGATAGAAGCAGAAGCAGAAGCCCCTATCTTCCAGGCACTTCCATTCCCAGTGTGAGGGGTAAGAGACAGTGCTCAGGTTGGCAGGTGGCTTTCCCCATAGACATCTATGCACTGTGGTAGTTTTCTTTCCATGTGTTGCAACTGCATCCAATGAAAGTTATGAACTTTTAAATTCATGCCTAGATGCTTCTGGAACTTTCCACACTGTGCTGATACACACACTTGGTTGCACTGGAGACCCTGCCATGACCCTGTCTTCATTTATATCATCAAGTTTTTTTCAGATTCTAAGACTAGATATTCCTTTACTAGATTTAATCAAACTATTCATCCTTATTACTTCATTATATTCATTCCAAATTCCTTTGGAGTCATGCTTTCCATCACATACACACATCATAATAGCCATATTCCACTCTATTCCCCTTTGGAAGCCTGGCAAATGTTACTCTTGGGCTGTTCTGAGTAAAAAGAGAACATGCCTGTCCCCCTCCCAGTACTTAGGCACCCTGAAGTAAAAGCACCGTAATGTTGGTGCCAATGCCCCCAGAGAGAACTGGGAATTGAAGTTAATAAAGGCCTGGTGAGATTTGAGTTGGCAGGATTTTAACCACTGATGTGGGTTCAGAGTGGCTAGAACCATCAGTAGCAGAAATAGCAGCACTCACTGAACACACAGATCCTGGGGATTCAATAAATCCTCGCCCTCAGGAGTTGGCATTTTAGATAAGGAGAGAGAGGAACTCCCTTCCCCCCAATAATGCAGGCTGGCATAGGATGAATGCCAGGTAAGTAGTATATAAATAATAGAATTACACTATAAAAATCTGTATTGCAAGCATTTCCCTTAATCAAGAGTAATTTCTATCCTGGTAATTTCCATTTCAATCGTTATTGGTGGGATTTTGCTTATATTTCTTAATCCATCTCTGTTTCCACATACATAATTTTGGTTCCTGAGAAATGTCTCCACTTCCAAATCTAACGTGTTGCTTGACATTTTAAATTTATGACACATCCACAAATTTATGAAGGATTTATTCATCAGTATCTGAAGAGATGTCTTAAAATGATGTCTTTAGATTGAAATATTTTGAAACAGAAATTATGTGAAATTGCTCCCAGACTCCCTGTATGGGTAGGTTGAAGTATATGCTTTATATTTTCAGTTCTCATTTTTTTTTCAGCATGGGCACTACTTTAGCAAAGCCAATATCTTCAAGAAACACCTCCCCCAATTTGTCCACATGTGTCAATAGTAAAGAAATTATGAAGTCCAATATTGAGCAATAAGAATGATTTTAAAGAATGTCTTAGCTTTAAGCTCATACTGATGAACGTTATTACAAATAACGTTCACTAATTTGTCACAGCGACCCCTGCTCTGTGTCTTTGATGCTGTCCATACTCCTATCACAACTCTCTCACACAATGCTGTGCTCGCTGCCTGTGCACACGGTGGCCTCCGTGCTGGCTTGTATCCTCTTGCAGTGGGTCTTAATCAGCTTGGCATTTCCATCATGAAGCACAGTGCTTTGTGCCCAGCAAGCCCAGGGAAGGGTGACAAATGAATTTATCAAATAAGTGATGAATGGAAAATCATAGGCAATGATATTCCTGGAGAGCAGGAATAGGCCTAGGAATAATTGTGAGAAAGGGAGGATGGTCTACGTTGTCAGTAACCTTCCCTAGCAGAAGGGCCCAGAATGTGGCACCAGCCATACCTACATTTGCACTAAGGGGATGATGACTAAGCTGGTGACTGGGGGATAGGGATGCTGGGGTATCCTTTCCTGGTCTAGGGAAGGCTTTGAGGGGCAGGGCCTTCATTGCCCTTCATAACACATGGCACAGACTCTCCCTCAGGATGGGGCAGCCTGAGTAAGGATCAGACTACTTACCTTATGTAATTTCCCTTTTCAATAAATATTCTATTATTACTCCCATAGAACATAAAGGCCAGGTTACACGTAAATTAGGGTACATTCAAAATGCCTCTAACAAATAGTAACTCAAACTCTAACCTGTTTCTCAGGCTGGAAGTGGAAAGAGTTGAAGAATTTGTTCTCAAAGGACATTGGGACTTTGCTTGGAAAACATGTCAAGCAGATTGTCAAGGTCCATAAACCCTGTAGTTTGTAGTATTTTGTAATTTCACTGGGGCCTGTGGCTAAATTCTATCATTAGGAAGCAGGGGTGGAGGGGGGAGCACATTTGGATATTGAAGTGTCATCTATGTAGTTAGCTTCACTTCGTGGCTCAACTTGGGAAAATGCTAATGAAGACAGAAGGGATCCAACATGAGCGGACAGAGCACTTCAGCACCCCTATCCCCCACACGGCAGTTTCTTCTCACCAAACATTAGAATTGAATCCATGGAGGTCAGGTGTCTAGATGGACAGGGTAATTTTCCAGGGAACAGCCCCATATTGAACAACCCCACTCTAAGGGATTGTACCACTCTCATGGGTTGCAATTCTGCCTCCAGTTGAATGAACAATGCCTAGAGTCACTTGGGCTTTGATAACACATACTCAAAACCTCAAATAAATGAGGTCATACTGAGTCTCTGGCAGGACAAAATCTGCCAGCAGGTGAGCAGGTGGTTGACAGCAGGTGGGGACTATGTAAAAGACAGCACACATAACAGAGAGATAAGTATAGTCACCATCGGTCACACCTTCCCATCAGTGGCACAGTGAGATACAGGTCAAAATTCAGGTTGCCCTGGCTTTATGCAAACTCAACCTTTGGTACACTCATTATATAGAAACTAGCCTGACCAGTGTGGTTCAGTGGTTGAGCATCAATTTGTGAACTGGGAGGTCATGGCTCAAGTCACGTGCCTGGGTTTTGAGCTCAGTTCCCAGTGCGGGGCGTGCAGGAGGCAACCGATCAATGATTCTCTCTCATCATTGATGTTTCTGTCTCTCTCTCTCCCTTTCTCTTTCTCTCTGAAATCAATAAAAATATATTAAAAGAAAATAAACTAAATTAGAGAGGGAGTATTTATTTACAAACTGTTTTTTTCACATAACCAAAGTCTGAAATAGCACCTCTGTACTAGCAGTTATAATAACTTTTTAAGTTTCAACATATATTTTCAAGAATATATCTATTAAAAATACACTCACATGAAGAAAGGTAGGTATGTAATTCACAATATCATATCTTGGGCATTCCTTTCAATAAAACTTCACCTTTCTACCCCTAAGAAACCACTTTCTTGACTGCTAAATTAGGCAACAATTAAGCAATGGGAATGTCCTTTCTTCATACCCCAGCACAAAGCCAATAGTCCCTCTGATGATCTGTCGATAACGCAGACTGAAAAACAAGGACTGCTCTGTGACAGATCTGTCCGTTCGCCAGCCCCATTGCTGTGGGAGTCAGCATTTTGGCATGGACAGGACACTGGTTTCAGGGGCCAGGGAGAAGGGCTAATTAAACTGGGAGGAAGAGAAATGAAAACCAAGCAGGCAGTTATGAAGACCAGTTAAGATCAACAATTCCATATCTGTGTGGATAAACAGTGCTCCCCTTTGCACACTGCAGAATGTGCAACAAAGTGTGACTAGGATGAAGCCAGAAATAAAGAAATAGTGCTTTTAACTGCACTCTCCGGGCAGGGCTTTTCTCTCCTTAACTTGGAGACTCCTCCACAGCCTCACTGCATGGGCTTGCTCCTGGGTCACACACCGCGGGGTGTGTGGAAGCCAAGGCCAGTGCAACCTGGGCTTCGGGAGGGAGGAAGGAGACACACCTGCCATGACTGAAAAATGGGATTTTTCCAGTTAGTGACCTTGAGGTAAATCCATCAGACGATGGTGTTCTCCTCCCCTTTACTGCCCAGTGCTCATGCATCCAACCTTAATTCAAAACACTGTAATGAAAGGCAGACTAAGAAGCAAATCTGGATCAACCTGCATTCAAAAACTAGGAGATGATCATTTGTTTTGTTTTCTTTTCTTTTGTTTTGTTTTGTTTTGTTTTAATTTAAAAACAATCATAGCTTTTGTCAAGTGCTGAATGTTAATATGAAATCTTGCACCAGCCTCACCTTCCTTCCACTGGGCTGTGGCAGGTAGGAGAGGTCACAGTTTGTGACCAATGGAGAAAGATTTGAGGGGAGGAATGATCAGATCTTATTTGTTTTGGGGGCATAATGAGCAATCTGTGAGAAGTGGAAGAAAGAAGAAGGCCAGTGGAAGGAAGTCTCCTGCTTTGATATGCTAGTTCATTGCCAGGCTGAGCTTTCATTTGACCTTCAGTGGTCAGGCCACCTAAGAAGTGCTTGGGAACTATCTCAATCGGAGAACCAGCCAGAGATATGCTTTAAAGGAAGGGATGCTTCTTGCTGCTCATTGTGGTTTTACAATACATGAGCCTGGTTTATATAGCAGCCGCACGAAGAAAGCTCTGTATAATATTGTCATACTTAAGCTATGTGCATGTTTACCGTTTCCTTACCAACAACAGCTGGAGAAATGGCTAAGTGAGACTGGGGAGGAGGGAAGGCAGTAGGAAGGGAATTAAACATTGGAACGGAAGACCTCCCACTTCCCTAATGCACGAAGCTCCAGATCCAGTCAGATGTAACTGGTATCAAAGTGTCGTGACTCTGCATTTTCCTTCCAGACACAGAGGAATTGAGGGTGGATGTAAAGTAGGACTGAAAATGAAGCAGAGGAAGCCAAAGACTTCTTACCTTGATTTCTTAATGTTCTAGGGTATATTTATCCCCACTCCACACTGGGCCCTTTATTTTGCTGGTGCAACCATTTAACTGTTTAGAATGCACTCCTATTGACCACCCCCTTCTCTTGGGGAGGTCAATAGAGCTCAGATTGCACCTGCTAACTGGTGAGAGCCAGATCCAGCTATGCTATTGAATCATTCTGAAACCCGTAACAGGCCTGCAGTGCCTGGGCAGGCCTTTCTGTCCTGCGGAAGGCTGCTAACACAAGGAAAACAAGGCCGAAAGGATGCCAACCTTAGGAACAGGTCAACCAGGAGCCCTACACAATTGCTGTTTCTCAACAGTGAGCGATTGCTCTGCCGTTGCCTCAACTTGCAATGCCCTTTCTCCTACTTCCCGTCCACCCACTCCCAACTCCCTCTGACATCTAATTCCTCTTTTCTCTCCAATACTCACCCAAGCTATTACCTCTTCCTAGAAGTCTCCTCTGAAATCCTCAAGCAATTCTCTTCCATTGACTTTCCTCTTTGGATTCCGAAGTATCTCTTTGGATTTTCTCAGCAAGTAGACTGAAAAATTTTTGGAGGCAGAAGCAATGGTCTTTCCATCTTTGCATCTCCAAAACTAATCCCCATGGTAGGTGCTCAGCTAATGAATAACATTGATGTATACCTATAGCCACTTCACTAAACTGATGATGCAATAAGGGCAGTTAGTATTCATCTACTGGTCTCTTAGTCCCAGAGCTGCCATCTGGACACTGGGCCCCAGGCAGCTGTCTCACAATATACCTACAATACATGGTGGGGCAAAAGTAGGTTTACAGTTGTATGTGAAACACAATTTATTCTTGTATTATTATTTATTAATTATTATAGTATTTTTTCATATTAACAACTGTAAACCCACTTGCCCTGTAAACAGAAGGGGAGACAGAGCATTGAAAGGTGGAAAGGTCACTGTAATCTCAATTTTACTGTTGGGAAGTGTAAATGTTGGGTCTCTCTCCTAGCACATCAGTAGTGTCCCTTCTGGTGAATGATAAGATACATGTTTATGTCCCATATACATACTGTTAGAAAGCTTCAGTCCTGCACTAGCCTCCACTGGACTTCCTAAAAGACTGAGCACACCAAAGACTACACAGACTTCAGGTTATACTCCCCTACTCCTAAGGCTCTGGCAAGTTGCTAAGTTGTCACTGTGCTTTGGCGATTTCTCCAAATCCATATATTTCAGTACCTCTTGATTTCAGCAGAGAAACCCATTATACCTTGTTGGTTAAGAGTGACAACAAAATGCAAAGATGCAGATATGGGCCTGGCAGACTCCTGACATGTTCGGTTCACAGTTATGTATAGACAACAGGTTCACCCCCTCCCCACCCCACCCCACCTCCCCCGTGCAGAATGAATAATGAGGATAATCACATCAAGAGTGAAGGAACCCTTCCCAATCGCCTTGTAAGTTAGGTTACTTAACTTCATTTAAGTCCCTAGATTCCTTCCAGCTCATGAATGCAGATTGACACCGCTAGGGATGTTGTATTCAGGATAAAGTTAAGTTTTCAAGAGTTTCCTGGCTTTACAGCTGCATCACAGGAGGCTGATAAGCCATGGCCAAAACTGTTCAAGGTCTCCAGCTGTCCTTAAAGTGTCTGCTTGTTTATTTTAGGTAGATAAGTGTTGCTATTATTCTTGGGATGGTAGGAAATGCCGGGGGCTAGAGATCACTGGAGACTTTTAAATTAGAACAGTGTGAAGAGATGCTGGAATCCCTGGTACATTAAAAAGGGGGAGGGGAAGAAACCACACACTCAGCATTTGGTGATACTGTAATTATAGCTCCTCTTAAGAGCAGTTAATAACCACTTGCTATTTTATAACCTAAGGGTAATGAACACTGAAGCTTTGCTTGTTAATTGAAGCTGACAGAATGCTAGAAAGAGCCTCATGCCACACCCCTTACATCAAGGGAGTATTTTCTCTTTGTTTATCAATAAGGGAGTGTTCATTTGTTTTTTTATGGCTTACTCTAGGTTTAAATAATAAAAAATAAAAAGATTATTCTCAGAAAAATCCTTGGGGGAAAAGTCCAACATTATCTCAGTACTTAACCTGCCATAAAGTAATTAATAAGTAATCCATTTTTGCCATCATACTCTGAATATCAACAACAGACCAAATCAAGTGGGACAGCTATGATTTCTCGATCTTCCCGAAGTTCTCACCAGTTCTCTGCATAGCCTAAGACATCAGAGAAGGTCTAAATCAAATTGTTCCCAACAGCAAGAAGAATGCCCCTGACCTAATCAGAGGGCACAAGACAGAGCTATAGGAGCAGAGGTTCCATCAAAGGTTATTTAGAGACTAGAAGGTCTATCCTCAATGCCATCCCTTACTTTCTCCTGCTGCCCAAAACCTTCAATAGATACCTGCTTTGTAGTGAATGGGTTAGGTTCACTGAATTACAATTAAATTCAGATGCTTGGGCTTGCATTAAGTATTTTAAAGATAGATGAGGACACTACATCACTTACAGCCAAGGAAATGGTGGCTTTTAATTTTTGCAAAGATTTCTGACCTTATCAAAGTTTCAGATCAAGAGCTCTGTTCATCTGGCATCTAATACGCACAAGAGCCATGTGTTCTTGGCATGGTCACGTCAGATGGCGCGTCACAAGCCATTTCCAGGTTTAGCTTTCCTGAAATGACACATTTGCAGGAAGCACTGCCAGAGAGTAATGGCTGTGGCTAAAATAAAATAATTGACATCAAGGGATATTGACTTCAGAAAGAGCTGCTGAAAGCAGCAGCCAGCGATGCTGAGATTTCCTATGAAGGCTGTTTGTAATCATAAACCAGGCAGGCAATTCAGCATGCACAGATTTTCTCTGACGTGGATGCTGTTGGGCTAAAAGCAAAATCTCCACTCAACTGAAGCCATTCCCACTCCCATCTATTGATGTGTTGTTTCTGATTCACGGCAATGGATAGACCTTACGGTGAGTGAGGAGCGGGAGTTCATTCCTACATGCTTATATACCAAGCCAGGTCCAGTCTTCCTGCATTAACTTCCTGCTTCATTCAACTGATCCTGACCATCAACTGGTTTCACAAAGACTTCAAGTAGCCTGGCTGGGCTTGCTCAGCAGGTTAAGGACCGAATTCAGAGACCAGCTCAGTGAAGGTCACTGATTACAATGACAATTTCTCATCCCTCAGTGACAAACAAATTGATATTACGGTTAAAGACTAATTAAAAACCAATAAAAAGCAGAAATGTTGTTTTTAATAAATGTACTGGCTAAAAACCCTGTAGCCAGAGAATAAACTGAGCTCCTTGGAGAGCTTTCATCTCCAAAATTAGATCCTCTGTCTCCAGGTTCACTCTAGTGAGTGAATTAATTGTCTATAAAATGGTTTCCTTTCTAAGACTTTAGGGCAGGGTTTCTCAAAATTGGCTCTATTAACATTTTGGACCAGATAGTCCTTTGCTATAGGGCTGTCCTGTATATTTAGCATGTTTAACAACTAAATAGATACCAGTAGCACTCCCCCAACCCCAGTGGTGACAAAACTCTCCCTAGCCAGGGCCAAATGTTCCCTGGGTTGGGGGAAGGGAGTGAAACTCCCCCTCCCCCCAGCTAAGAATTACTGGTTTAGGACATCCTATATAATAAAAAGCTAATATGCAAATTGTCCCCTCGACCAGGAGTTCGACCGGGGAGTTTGACCAGGGGGCGGGGCCAGCTGGCCAACTGCCCGAGGCCCCTCCCCCTGACCAGCCTGGCCTGATCGGCCCCTATGGGGCGGGCAGGCCGGAGCCCACTCATGCACGAATTCGTGCACCAGGACTCTAGTTATTTAATAAACACATTTCATCTGTACCAATGACACCTCTCCCCCAACTCCTCACTCCCAAGCCCTCCAGAAGAATTGCCTCTTGTTCTGTAAAAAGATGACCAATTTACTTAAACTGGTCATAAGGACAATACATCAACTGATTCAATTGTTATCACACAATAGGGTTCTTAGAGAAAAGTGTTTCCATCCACACATCCTAGAAAACTAAAATTGAAAACTCTAAATATAGATTTGTTGAAAGAATAAAATAAGTTAAAGCCCAGCAAATACTCTCAAAAAATTCATGTGATAGAGGACATTAAAAAAAAAATTTAACCCTGGCCAGTGTTGCTCAGGTGGTAGACCCTAGCACCTAAAGGTTGCCAGTTTGATTCCTGGTCAGGGCACATGCTGTGGTTGCAGGCTCAATCCCCGGTAGGGAGCATTCAGGAGGCAGCTGATCAATGTTTCCCTTTCACATAATGTGTATGTCTCTCTTTCTCCTTCTTCTTCTTCTTCTTCTTCTTCTTCTTCTTCTCTGTAAAATCAATTTTTTTAAACAAGCAAACAACAAAACATTCTCCCAGATACCTCTCCATGGTCCCAGATACCTCTCCATGGACATAAACAGGTATAAAGCCTTAAAGATATATGGAAGTTTTACCAAATAAGTCAGGATTGATTATTCCATGACTCCATATTGACCTTTACAAAAAGAGATTATACTCATGCAGTTTAAAATTAAAATAATTAAATTTAATTTGCAGATGAGAAAGAAACTGTAAACTGAAAAAAAAAGACTGATGAATATCAGATAAATGTTTCTTTACCACTAGAGATATTGGTTCTTAAGAGGACTCCCTAAATTAAGAAAATGTTATGCAAAATTTTAAGAGCTGAAGTTGTTATTTTTAAATTATCCCTTTCAACATTAAATGGTATCTACTGACTCCTTAATGGGAAAGATGAGGAAGTTAGTTAAGATATTTTTCCTACCCCTGTTCCTCCCATTTCTAAGTTGATTAGTTATATTTATATGTGACCTTTAGTTCTCTTCTTTGGTCATACTCCCTACAGTTGTTTGCTCTCAGAGCTATTTTAAATGAATCCACAGCCTCTCAGCTCTTGAATTCTTTATTTTCACTCATTTTTTATTTGCCTAGATTAGTTTTCAAGACAGTTTTTATTTGCAAAAGAACCTATAGATGCTATATTTCTTGACCTTTTGAATCCTTGTGGATATCTCACTTGGATATGTGGATATGTCCTTTCATACTCAAAGGACAATTTGGCTGGAGATTCATTTCTTGGGTGACCCTTTCTTGCCCTCAGGCTTTCTAGATGTCACTCCACAATCATTGCTGCAATTGATGACCTTGGAACCCACACTGGATACTGGAACATTGTGGATCCACACAGATCCCTGGTTCCTCTCCTCAAGGGCAACACTTATGGAGCCACACGTTGGCCTGCTCAGATTTCCTGAAGCCCATTACTGCCCTTCAGAAGATGAATTTGGCCTATTAGCTCTGGCACGAGTCTCCTTTTGCCTCTACTCTGTGCCAGGTGCAGACCCGCCTAGTATCTGAAAATGACAATAGGAGCAGGTGCTCCTACCTCTCCCACTGCCCTTCTTCCACATCCAGGGAACCTTGGTGACTACTCTTCCTTCTTCCCATTCTCTTCCCATTGAGTCCAGAAGACACAGAGCCATTACCTCCTCCCCTTTCCCTGAATAAGCAATCGTTTCTCTCTTCCAGTCTTCTTTCTGCTTAATGTCCCATTCAGGATCTGCAGTTGAGTGACCTAGTTACTCTAGTGTGTACCAAAGAGGTCTTCTTGTATGCTCTTAATGTCCCCTCTCATTCCAAAAACATACATATGAAATAACCAAGGATTAATTAGCCCATGATTCCATACTGATGGTCTGATATTAACTACTTACCCCTCAAAGCAGGTAAATCTCCAACTTTTGCAAGGGTCACCTAGTTTACTCTTGCCTATTCTCACCCCCTAAATTTTGCTTTCATTTTTAGTCTACCATACACATCTTAGCACATGAAAAGGCCAGACTGCATGAATAGTTATCTTTTTAGGTTGTGTCAGAAAGTCTCTCAAGACAGAATACCCTACATATAGAGGTATTTAATGAATGTTTATTGATAAAGGGGATGTATTGAGAAACCTGTTAACATTTTTCAGAGTTCATGAAAAAATGATGCATAGGGAATACCAAAAGTAAATGAGAGATCAGGATATAGAATTTAATAACAACAATAATAAACATCAGCTGAGTACTTCCCATACACATGGCACTGCTCTAAGTTGTTTATGTATGTGGTCTCATTCAACCTTTTACATTTTTAAAAATTGTTTTTATTGACTTGATTAGAGAGTGAGGAAGGGAGAGGGATAGAGAGCTAGAAACATCAATGAGAGAGAAACATGGATCAGATGCCTCCTGCACACCCCCTACTGGGGATCAAGCCCACAACCTCGGCATGTGCCTTGACTGGGAATCAAACCTAACTGGTGACCTCTCGGTTCATAGGTTGACGCTCAACCACTGAACCACACCAGCTGGGCTTGTTCAATCTTTACAGTGACCCTAGGTGGGGAGTATTATTATTGTCTCTGTGTTAAAGATGAGAACACTAAGATATAGATGAGTTAAAAATTGTGCCCATGTCACACAGCTAACAGACAGAAGAGTCTGAACCTGCATGCAGGAAGATTAGGAGATGATCCACTGGATTATTATGAAGGAAATGAACCATTTTCCATCTTGACTGAGGTTTTCAAGTGTATAGGCTTTAAAGAACCATAAGTTAAATTTTGGGTTAGAATTATTGAACTTCCTTTCTGTGAAAGTGACAGGGCTCCATCTACCAAGCTCCCTGTATAAATGACCCAGACAAAAATGACACCTAGCCATGTGTGACCTTAACACACACTCTTCTATTTCAACCGAATGATGACCTCATGATGTCGAAGGCCAGGAATGTGAGTTGGGGAGGAGAAAAGAACAACTAGCTTTCACTTTCCAAGCACCCGCACACCAGCCTAGGGTGACTCTCTCTGCTGTGAACTCTCTACAGCTCAAGAGGGCCTTCCATGTGCCAGACAGATTAAACACTCAGGGAATTTGATCTGATCACTCCTGAGAGGGGATTTTTCCACTACTCTCTAATCCAATGAAGCCTGGGCTGGCAAAGGCAGCTGAATTGAGAGAGTGACTAAATATGCAGAGTCCTTGGAGGTTAAAATACAGTCTGTCTACGAGGGGAAGGCATTTTGCCTTTAGTCTGTCTGGATTTCTAATATCTATTGCAGACTATTAATCATACAGACCAGACTCTTGAACTTCTTTGAATTATTTTACATTTAATCAGAATCAAACCCCCCCTCCCCCCCCCCACCACCAAAGCTACGAAATCTTACCTAGTTATTTTGAACATTTAACCAATGGTTTCTCTGGAATACATATTCAACAATTGAGCATATATTTAATAGCTTTGAAATGGATTCAAACAAAATCAAAAATGCAATTATTATGGGTATCGTGAAATCATGAGAATTAGCCAAGGAATTATTGTTTATTTATTTTATATTTTATATTAAAACATTGGTTGCCCTAGATTTTCACCATCAGAAATACTATGGGAAAAATGCAATAACTTATTTTCTATAAGACCATCTCCATCTAATTTTATTGGGTGAGAATTTATACTTTAATGTATGATTCTGCTTTTACTTGTGACCTTTACATAAAACAGATGTCATGATTTACAAAACCATATCTATCTGAAGTCCAGAAACATTTCTCCGCTTACTCCTCCACAAACCTATTTTTCATGTATTTACTGGACTTTAACTTATTTTATTCTTTTAGCAAATCTATATTGTTTTTAACTCTGAGTTTTATATTTTGGTTTTCTGGGCTCTGTGGATGGAAATGCTTTTCTCTAAGTACCGAATCCTAGGATAACAATTGAAGCCAAACTGGAAATGTGGAGTGGTATTCAGGTTCCAGAATAGTCAGAATTCCCCATTCCAACCACACTTAAATTCCTACACTTGCTTCAAGCAGAGAATCTGGGACGTGAACAAAGTCTATGTTTTCCTTCTGCACTCAGATGGTAGATTACATGTTTCCACCTTAGGGCAGGGAGGGAATCAAGACCCATATGCTCTGGATTGCACAATCTGGGAGGGGGAAAAAGGAGTAAACATTTACCCAGGCCAAAAGAATGTTGCCACAAATCACCACCAATATAGCAGCCAGAATTTTTCAAGGTGCAGGAAAAGTAAATCTTTAAAGCAAATCCTCTTTGGTGCTCTCTTTTTGGAAGTTGCTTGTTAGTTTCCTCTTGCGCTTCCCTGGCCATCTGAGAGCCAGAGCTTATGCACCATGAGCTCACAGTAAATAGAACCTGGGCCAGAGGGCCACCAGGCAAAGGGCCTCATAAAACCGCAGCCCCTTTTGCAAATCTGGTCTAGGCACAAGTTTGGCACCAAATTTCCACATTGGGGAATATTCATAATACTTAAGGCTTTTGATTTATCTTTTTAAAAGAAATGCTTCAAAGTGAGATAAAGTTGAGGGACTTGGGAGGCGGTTATGGTTGGAGATGTCTCCCAAGGAGACCGGTTCCAAACTTGCCATCCTCTGGGTAAGACTAGAGTCTAATGCAGTGATGGCGAACCTATGACACGCGTGTCAGAGGTGACACGCGAACTCATTTTTTTGGTTGATTTTTCTTTGTTAAATGGCATTTAAATATATAAAATAAATATCAAAAATATAAATCTTTGTTTTACTATGGTTGCAAATATCAAAAAATTTCTATATGTGACATGGCACCAGAGTTAACTTAGAGTTTTTCAAAATGCTGACACGCCGAGCTCAAAAGGTTCGCCATCACTGGTCTAACGCATGACAGCAGTGACTGTGTGGTGGTCTGCCAGCTTCACCACGGGGCCAGTGTTTAGGGATTTTAGTGGAACATAAGTAGGGGGGAAGCAGAGAAATGGGTAAAAATGAGGTATAACTTATCAACAACCACCGTGCACCATACATCCTCAATTTTCCAGGACCCATGTTCATAAACTCTCTCTGGTTATTCCCATAATGGTAGTCATTCTTGCCAGGTAGTGTGTTTCAGTTTTTAATTAAGAAAATGTAAACTATAAACTAAGTATGATTTATAAAAGACAGTACAAATTTACTGCTGCTTCAGGGCAATGATTGTGACATATTTATCTTTATATTTCTAATGGCATACGGTCAATGAAAAGTGCTCAATATGTGTTGAATGAATGAATGAAGTGAAAACTAAGTAAGCTAATAAAAAAATCAAGATAAATGTGGGAGGATAATAATTATTTTATTAAGTTCTATTGTTTTACCTCTTACCAATGTTTAGCAAAAATTAAGAACCCAGAGACCATGGGTCTAATCCTGACTCTGCAGAGTCTCATTGAGAAAGTTGTTAAACCTCCCAAGGACTCAGTTTTTACATCTATAAAATTAAAATAATAACTTCCGTTATTGAGCTTAAGTTCCAGAATTGTTATACAAAGCATCTACGACACTGAATATGAAAATGCTAGGTAAACTGAAAAGATCCGTGTAAATACACATTTTTTATCATTATCATTATCATCACTAATTATCACTGCTCTAGTATTTTGGTTTGCTCAGCTATCTAAAATCTTACCCCCCCCCCAAAAAAAGTGCTAGTAGTCACAACAAATCTCATACCACATCTGAGCTTACTTTTCAAATTGGCTTAGTTTTTATAGTAATTAAAAAATAACTCATAAGATTTCATGCTTTGTCTCCACAGTGAGCCAATCAAATTTTGAAAATTATACAGCACCAACCCCAGGAAGAATTCTTTTGCAACACACACACACACACACACACACACACACACACACCACATCACATATCCTTCAGCACTGAGAATGTTTGATAGCAGGTTAAGAAGACCCATTCCCCAGAAAAAAATAATAGTTTGTCTTCCCTGACTAGCAAAATTTCTATCTTTTTCCATTTTAATACTGTCCCTACCCCCAGATGCCCAAGAATCCTAAGTTATTTAAGATCCACCATACATGTTCCTAAACTTCGACTACTTCTAAGTCAGTTAATGTGAGCCTACAACTGAGATGACAATGAGTGGGGTGAGAAATCATCATCTCCTTTATCATCATCTTTCCAATCTTCACCATTTACTGAGCACTTACTGTGTGGCTTTACAGTCAATATCTCTTTTAATCTTACAACAACTTTATGAAATAAATATTATTGACCTTGTTTTACAGATGGGCAAATTGAAACTTAGAATGACTCTGTAATTCACCCAAAGGCACACAACGTTTAAGTGGCAGTGTCTGGACTGAAACCAATTGTACCTGATTCTAAAGTTCATGTTTTTAATGACCTCACTATGGCAGAGATTTATAAGATTTATTTATCAAACGCACCAACGTATATTTTTAAACTCTTCTTTATACATAGATGACTACCTAGGCCTGGAGAAATATAAAGAACTAAATATTATTCTAATGTAAGTGACTAGTGTGACTGAATTCCTCTTTTTTAGGGTTAGTGTACTTTAAAAGAAAAGCTATATGCTATAGGCCAAATGAATGGGTTCCTAATGATACAGTTTCTGACACTGAGGCACACAGATGGGAAGAAGCCTTGTTTCTATGGGGTTTCTGTTGTTTGTTTGCACTCATGTTTGTTTGCTTTAAAGAGACAATGACTAGACTCCTAACACCGCATAATTTAGGCAACCATCTCATCTGATCTCTCTTAAGGTTTGATGTTAGTAGCATCGCTCTCAATATCTTTATCCTAGATGTAAAAATGGCTAGTTAACATTACTATTTGATCAGTCTATCTTCAAACAATATTTACCTCTGTTATTTGGAGAACTGGAAATTGTACTGAGTGCTCCTAACAATATGACTTGCTTTTCTAACTCCAGGAAGGGTGAGGGTGAGGGAATGTCACAGAGCACTCATGTCTCTGCATTGTTTTTATTGGGTGTCTCTTTCTGTTTTGAATAAGAACATACAAACAAAACTCCATTGTGTAAACAGTCATATTGCTAATAATAATGCTTGCCTAGAACTCTAAGATTCAATTATTACATATGCTCATAAAGTTGTGCCTGGTGGCACTCCTTCACAATGCTAGTTTGGGGGACAGGACTAAAACTCATCTTCCAAGTCCACCCTATTACATAGAGCTTTCATAGGGCCCTGCTGTTTTCAAGGATATAATCAGACACTTAATGTACAGGAATCTGAAAAGTGGTTTGCCTTTTTTAAAACTTGGGATTCGCCATTTCTGCCATCTTCCAAGTTGGCCTTTGGAGGTGAAAAGTCCTTAAACTTAAGTTTAACTGGGGGAACTGTTTCTGAATAACCAGGTTCCAGGTAGAGAGCCTTCCAGGAATACGGCCCTGGCAGAAACAGCACTCCCTGTAAGGCCATCAGCAGAGGCCTGGGAGTAGCCAGAGCGTCTGATGCTGTAAGCCTTCTCAGCTTGCCTGGGTCACTGGGTGAGGAGAGGAAGGGACACCCACCGGGGTGGCACAAAGGCCATGCATGCTTCCCTGTGTCGGCTCCTTCGAGTGAACTGCCCAGAGCTGGGTCTTGTTTCCAGGTCCCCCTCAATCCTGCACAGAGAGACTCCACCCAACCCCAAGAAAAACACCGGCAGCCCCAAGTGCCAGCAGAGAGAAATGAGGTGTGCGTTTTCTAGTTTCGTGTTGCAGCCTTTTCTAGCTCCTCTTACTACAGAAATAACATCTGCAATGCCAGGAGCCTATGAAGTAATAAATAAACTTTCCCCCAGACGTCCTCCAGCTTTTACCTTGCTTTGCGGCACAGGCAGCCCTGAAAAATTTATGACTTTGTGTCCTCCGACCAAATAGACATTACCCCATCAGAGAGTTTAATGACCTCTCTCAGCTTCACACTCACTTTAGGAGGGATGTGCAGCACAGGCATCAATGGAGTGTCACCACTTGTGTGGAGTGGTGGGGGGGGGTAGAGAAGGGGAGACCTGCAACCTGTGGTCCATATTCCAGAGGAAGAATGGAGATGACGAGCTGGCTTTTAAAGCATGTCAAATAGCAAAAATGCTTCTTCAGACCAATAACTGAGTGACCCGAAACTTAAATGTAAAAAATGCATTAAAACCCACAAAACCACTTCCCTTTCAATTCTTGAGAGTGAACATGTTAGATCATTAAAGCGAGGCTTGCTGTAAGCTAAGTTCAGAGAAGAGCATTCACACCTTCTAGGCAGAGCCCATCTGAGGGGTGGGCGGCTCTCACAGGTCCTCCTGCCAGGAAAAGGCTCACAGGCATGCTGGCCTCGTTAAGCCTCTGAGCCTCTGGGTAGGCACAGGCCATCTTGGGGCCTTCTGTAAGTTAGTGCTCTGAGTCCTGTAATAATGTAGGCACACCAGGAAATTGTTGTGCATGCTACCGGATGCTGTGATAAAACTTGAGTTTGAATTCATTTTGGACTTTGGTTTTAGATGATTCATTTAGAAAAAGCTCCAGAGTTACATAGCTGCCACAGAGCCTCTTCCATCTGGCCTTTGCCTCTTTCAGGATGTGCCCACTCTGTAAAAATTATCACTGGAGGTTGTTATCAGTTATTTATATCTTGGTGTGAATAAAGGCTGCGAGAGTCAGTTTTAAAGCAACAGATGGGCCCTGGCCGGGTGGCTCAGTTAGTTGGAGCATCCTCCCCTACCAAAAGGTTGCCGGACTGATTTTTGGTTAGTACACATACCTAGGTTGTGGGTTTGATCCCCAGTAGGGGCATCTATGGGAGGTAACTGATCAATCTTTCTCACATCAATGTTGTGCTCTCTCTCACTCTCTCGTTCTCTCTCTCTCTTTCTCTTTCTCTCTCTCTCTTTCCCTTCCTTCCTTGCTCTCTAAAACCAATAAAAAAACATATCCTCTGGTGAGGATTTTTTTAATGCAAAAATAAATCCACAGATGGATATAAGGACACTTGTCCAGGAGCAAGGGACTAATCACAAGGATAACCTTGGCTCTGGCCAGTGTTTCTCAATGGTTAGAGTGTCTACCTCGCACCAAAGGGTCTCAGGTTTGATTCGCAGTCAAGGGCACATACCTGGGTTACAGGTTGGATCCCAGCCGGGTCAGGGGTACATGTGGGAGGCAACCAATCTATGTTTCTCTTTCACATCAATGTTCCTCTCTTTCTCTCTCCTCCCTCCCTTCCACTCTCTCTAAAAATCAATGGAAAAAATATCCTTGGATGAGGATTAAAGAGAGAGAGAGAGAACCTATATGCTACTCAACAACACACACACACACACACACACACACACACACACACACACACAACATTTATGTTGTTCCCCTGCGCTCCGCTGGGCTGTTGGGGAGGCAGAAACGAAAAGCTTCAGTTCTCATCCTATTTAGAGATTTGCCTGAGAGCAGTCTTCTGTTGGATTGGAATTTGACTTTGCAAATCTCTTAGTAATTCAAAGCAGAACTTCAGGGCAAAAGGACCCAGGAAAGAATAAAATTAGAACAAAAGGGAAGGGGTACGTAGCAGTGTCTAGAGTGGGGACATTGACTGAAAAAAGCAAAGTTCAAAAAAATGGTCTGTTTTAGAAACAGACTCAGACCAGGACTCCAGTGACCCGAAGGCTACCTCCAGGGCTGTGTCCATGGGTGGTGGGTCCTCAGGAAGCATTCTTCCTTCTCTGGGTCCCAGTTTTCCCTTTAGATAAATAAGGAGGGTAGAGTACACCAGGGTTTTTAAACTTGGGCAATTTCTCCCCTTAGGGGACATTTGCCAATGGCTACAGACATTTTTGGTTGCCACAACTGGGGAGAGGAGGGTGCTCCTGGCATCTAGTGTGTAGAGACCAGGGGTGCTGCTAAACATCCTACCGTGCACAGAACAACACCCACAACAAAGAAGAATTTCAATAGTGCCAAAGTTGAAAAAGACTGGCTGTCCCGTTTGAGGGTCTATTAACTATTAATAAGATCCATGTGGTTGATGGACCCCCAAAAAAGGATTGGTCTGGAACCAGGAGTCTATTGGCCATACTTTGCATTTTTCCAAGGGCCTGAGAGTCAATGTGACCCATTATACTTACAAATTTTACCTTGTTTTTTGGCATTCCTGATCACATGTCTAACAAACTCAGAAGCTGACCAATGCTATCAAAGGGAGGTTTGGCCTGCAGTTAAGTTGGAAGGTGCATGAAAGTCAGCAAATATGCCATTTACATGGGGACTGATCTGAGTTTGCACAACATATGTCACCTAAATTAATTCATACTCCTGCAAGAGCTCTTTTGAATCCACAGAGTTTGTAATGAGTATCCTATCTAATAAATAGGTAATATGCAAATTGACCATCACTCCAACACACAAGATGGCCACCCCATGTGGTCAAAGATGGCCAGCAGGGGAGGGCAGTTGTGGGTGATCAGGCCAGCAGTGGAAGGAAGCTGGGGGGGAACCAGGCCTGCAGGGGAAGGCAGTTGGGGGTGACCGGGCTGGAAGGGAGGACAGTTAGGGGTGACCAGGCTGGCAAGGAAGGGAAGTTAGGGGTGACTGGACCAGCAGGGGAGAGCAGTTGGGGGTGACCAGGCCTGCAGGGGAGGACAGTTAGGGGCAACCAGGTCTGCAGAGGAGGGCAGTTGGGGGCGACCAGGCTGGCAAAGGGGGGCAGTTAGGGGAGATTAGGCCGACAGGGGAGGGCAGTTAGGGGTGACCAGGTCAGCAAGGGAGGGCAGTTAGGGGCAATCGGGCTGGTAGGGGAGAAGTTAGGCATCTATCAGGCTGGCAGGGGAGTGATTAGGGGGTGATCAGGCTGGCAGGCAGAAGCGGTTAGGGGCAGTCAGGCAGGCAGGCAGGCAGGCATGCGAGCGGTTTGGGAGCCAGCAGTCCTGGATTGTGAGAGGGATGTCCCAGATAGGAGAGGGTGCAGGCTGGGCCGAGGGACACACACCTTCCTGTGCACGAATTTTGTGCACTGGGCCTCTAGTCTATATAATAAAAGCCTAAGCGACTGTTACGGCGGAACAACTGGAACGACTGGTCAATATAATACGCACTGACCACCAGGGGCAGACGCTCAACACAGGAGCTGCCCCCTGGTGGTCAGTGCACCTCCACAGGGGGAGCGGCTGCTCAGCCAGAAGT
>NW_005871155.1:1284714-1354679 GCF_000147115.1 Myotis lucifugus
AGAAGTTGGGCTCATGGCTGGCAAGCGCAGCCTCTCCTGCTCTCTCATGGCAGCTCTAAGGAGCAATGAGCCTAGAGGTAAGGAGCCTGTGGTAAGGAGCGAGCAGGCATCAGGCCTAAGCTGGCAGTCAGACATCCCCCTAGGAGTCCTAGACTGCGAGAGGGCACAAGCCAGGCTGAGGGGACCACCACCCCCCCCCCAGTGCACGAATTTCATGCACCAGGCCTCTAGTATAATATAAGAATTAAATATCAAAGAATACTATGAAACAGATGCCACCGCACTTCTTGGTAACCAACAAGAGCAGAGGTGCATGCCCCTGTGGTTTTGGAGTGGGCTAAAGAGGTTCTAAAATTTGTCAAGACTTATAGACCTCTGCCCCATGCCACAGGTACACCTGGCAGGAAAGAAATCAATGGAAGAAGAAAAATGCTAATGCCCTGAAGGCTCCACAGGAAGACTCTAGCTTAAGCAATTGGGGCTCCACCTTGTCAGGTGCTTAGCAGAGGAAAGGTGGTTCTAAAGAGCCAAGGCTTGCAAGCCTGCATTCCCTTGTATCCCTGAGGCCTGAAATATCCGCTGGGACTCTGTTGAACTATCACTGTTCAGTTACGATACTCAGTGCCCTATGGATAGTTAGCAATAACCCCACATAATGACTTGTGAAAGTCTTCTCACTTTCCTGGGCCATCAAGACCCAGATGCTCTGTGGGTGTACTAATTGGAGACTTAGTGGTGTTATTACCAGATCCCTCTGAATATGTGGCAAAAAAAACCATCAGGAAAGATGGAGAATAAGGTTTCACACAAATCCTGCCCAAATTGCTGAAGTAGTCTCCTAAATCGTCTCCTCACCCTATCTGGTTTTTCTTCAATCTCTTTAGACCAGTGCAGCCAGAGTGATTCTTTTGCACTCAAAGCTAATTATGTGACACTCCTACTTAAATACATAGAATGGCTAGGTAGTGCTCTGGAGATTAAGAAAAAAATTCCTTAACAGATCCCAAAGGCCTTACATGGATCCAACTGCTACCTGCCTCTTAAGCATAATATCCCCACCTCTGTGCTTCAAACACTGGCTTTTTTCAGTTCCTTGAATGCCTCCTGCTCCCTTCTGCCATTTTCTCATGTTTCATCTGGCTTACATCCTATTCCTATGAAGCCATCACCACCCTGTTATCTGGTTAAGTAAATTCTCCCTTCAGAACTATACTCAACGGCCTTGTCCATCCTCCCTTACCAGGTCATTCCTCATATACTACCCATCATGGCACCATGTATCTCTTCTTCATAGCTCTTTCCACAATCATAATTTTACATCAATGTATGCATTGGTGTTCAATAAATATCTACTGAACAAATAAGTGAATCATTCTCTCCTGGGGTGGAAGAGAGACCCTCTCTGCACACATTCCTATTTTTCCTATTTTTCTTTGGTGATTTCTCCTCTCAGCATGAGAAATTATTGGTTTGTATCTTTGCCTACCAAGAACCTTCCTTCCTTGTGAAGCCCAGCTCACCCACTCTCTTCCATAACTTCTCTCATCTCTTACTCCTCAAGCCCAGCTTACCCACTCTCTTCCTCAACTTCTCTCATCTGGCTCTGTGATCCTGTAGCAGTTTATTTGTATCTTTTCACATGTTGCCTTGAATTAGCATCATTGTAGAGTTAGTTTTCTTTTTTTATGCTATAAACTCCTTGAGAAAAGAGTAGCTACTGTTCTACAAAGTTGTATATGCTTAATAAATATTTGTTAAACTGAAATGCCACTTACTAAAGCTCAGATGATGGGAATAATCTCAAGTAACAACTGTAAGACAGCACTAACACTAATGACAGTCCACCTACTTGAGGTTCAAAGAGAGGATGTAGGATGGAGATGTTAAGAGGTGCTCTCTCTGTGCAGTGGTTCTCAACCTTCCTAATGCCACGACCCTTTAATACAGTTCATCATGTTGTGATGACCCCCAATTTCATTGTTACAAATTGAACATAATTAAAGCATAGTGATTAATCACAAAACAATATGTAATTATATATGTGTTTTCTGATGGTCTTAGGCGACCCCTGTGAAAGGGTCATTCAACCCCCAAAGGGGTCGCGACCCACAGGTTGAGAACCGCTGCTCTATGGGGAGAGAGAAGATAGGTGCAGTTGTGAGTGTCTCCCAATTAACAGGAAGTTACTGTCATCTTTGGGCCTGGTGGGATTGCTCATCTTGTTTCAGATGGCTGTCATGGCAGTAATACTATTTCTCTGCATTTAAGGTTGTCAGATTTAGCAAATAAAAATACAAGACTCCTGGTTAAATTTGAATTTCAGATAAACAACAAATATTTTATTGTATAGATATGTTCCAAATATGTCAAGGAATATACTTATTAAAAAAGTATTCATAGTTCATATGAAATTCAAATGTAACTGATCATTTTGTATTTTATCTAACAAGCTTAACCACATACTTTTAACATATGTTTGGAGATGCCATGATATTAACTAATGGCTCCAAATGACAAGCCACAAAAAAAAAATGAATACCAGTACAAAATTATCAGGTAAATGTCATTCTTTCTCAATGCTTACTCATTTGTCTATATGGTTATCACATCCCTGCCCGAATCATCACTGTCTGAAAGGGTGAGTGCTGGATCTATTTTATTCTTTGTGTAGAATCCTTAGGATGATCTTGCATTCACATATGCATACTTGTGTTTTTGCCTCTTATGTTCAGGAAAGAGAAGTAGACTTTGGTGATCATTTTTATAATGATCCCATAGAAGACTTAGAGTTAAATTCCAAAATGATGCCATGGTTTTCCATACATAAAATTTTACATTTAAAAAATAGAAAAGTAGAAACCAATTTGGAACATTTTAAGTAAGTTAACATGGAAGTTCAGAATTGAACTCACAATCAAATGTGTGTTTGTCCCAGAGCATGAGGTTGTGCAGGGAAGGAAATCACATATATTCTCCAGCAGTTTTCCTGGAGATCTGTGACTTTTCAAGGAGCAGGAAATCAAAGTGAGGAATGAGGTGTATACCCTGATCAAATTTTCTTTTCAGAAATACCAACTGCTACATACACTTACTCCCTGCAACCCAATGGGGGAGGCCAGATTTCTGTAACTGGGAGGCTTTGTTTGATTTCATTATATCTTTTCCTCCCTTAAAATCCTACAAGATGAAATTTTTTATTATTATTAACAAAAATTAAAGCTCAATTTAATTTGACAAGTTTTTGTGATTGAATGACTGTACTCATGTGTGAGTGTGCAAAACTAAAATAAGACATGAGAAACGAATGGGAACCCTAATCTTAGAACTAAAGTCTAATGTATTTTCTTTCGACCATAATCTGATCCTTATCTAGAGGTTCTTGAAAAAACATGTCCTGGTTTCCTCAGGACTCAGCTGTTTTGCAAGAATCTTTGCTTATTAAGACAAACTTAAACATTCTATGTCCCTACTTTTCCCCAGAAGATAATGTTTTGTTTCTAGGCAACCATCAGTAAGCATTAAAAACATCAAGCTCAAGCCCAGTTTTCCAAATAATGATTTCTGTGTTAAAATTGGGGGGTGGGCTGCAAAGGGGGCTGTACTATCACCTCTATCTCTCTCTCATTTTATTTTATTTGCTTAAGGATATGCTGACCCTGGGGTACAAAACCAATTTACACACAAACAAGCCATATGTTTGAGAGCTAGAGCTTTTTCTGGGAAAGGAGAACTACACTGGGCTAGGAATTAGTTTCTCTATAGTTGTCATTTCCAACTTTGCATGTTAAGAAAGTAATGCTTTGTTTGCATGTGCAGAAGGCACTATCTACATAATGGAACCGTGTAAGTGACAGGGAACAAAGATGTCGATTTCCTAGCAGCTCCTTTCTGATCTCTAAAATGTTTCTTCGACCATGAAGGGGGGGGGGGTGCTTCCAGGAGGCCTGGGAAAAGGTCAACCATAACTTCTAGGGTCTTTAACGCCAATTTGCAGTGAATCATGTTTACTGTGTGTCTGTGATTGTGTGTGTGTGTGTGTGTGTTGGGTGTTGGGTGGGGTAGGGTGTGACTGTGTGCTTTGTTAATTTGTTTTACTCTCACTAAAGGAAGGGAAGGGCTCACTCAGGCTCACAGAGAATATCAGCGCAGATTTGCTGAGACATTTTGCTGAGGCATTCCAAGTAGGCAAAGATAAATGAATTACCACGGGGGAAGGACATGAGAGCTGGTTTAGATATTTCAATAGGCACCTACTGCTCCTTCACTTGATTGGCACCCTCTTAGAGCCTCCAAAGTCCTATTTTGATTTTTGTATTCATCTGTATTCTCAGCTTCCAGTGGGCCAGAAAGTTCATGACATGCTCAGGCTGGTAGAAAATGAGAACACTAGTTGTTAGAGAGGCCTCCACTGCCGCTGCTAGGAGTCCCCCAGGACAGAGCTGACATGAAAATCTAGCAGAAGCAGTGCTTCAATGTGGGGATAGAAGATCAGCCTCTGATTCGAGTGGGGAGAGCAAAATACAATCTGTGATGGACAGGACTCAAATAACACAGACTAAACCACGGGGCAGAGCAAAAACACATAGTATAGGACAGGCATTTATGTGAAATTAAAGCAGGAGGTAATACTTGGCTGGTGTTCTCAGTGGTTAGAGCATCCTACTGTGCACCAAAGGTTGCAGGTTCGATTCCCAGCTAGGGCACATACCCAGGTTGCCGGTTCCCTGCTTGGGGTGTGTATAGGTGGCAACAAGATCTCTCTCTCTCTCTCTCTCTCTCTCTCTCTCTCTCTCTCTCTCTTTCCCTCCCTCTCTAAAATCAATGAAAAAATGTCCTTGGGTGAGGATTTTAAAAAAGCAGGAGGTAATAGAAGAATTTTGTACTTCACCCCCCCCCCCACACACACACACACACGTGTATATACGCACAAAGAAATGCATGTACGTATGCATGCACACACAAACACATACACAGACTCGTGCCAAGGCATGAAGCAGCACGGGCCCCACAGCAAACACACTCCTGAAATTGATCCACAGAGAAATTAGTCAAACATTCTGGGGCAACTAGAGTACAAAGGGTGATTTCTTTGTAGAAACACCTGATAAGGGACCATATTCTTCAGTTAAGCCATGCATCTTCCCAGTTTTGCTTTGTTTCCCCCTGTGGCACTGTGGTTGAGCGCCTGCCTCTGAGGCTTGAAACTTTCATGGGTCGCTAGTGAGTGGAAGGGAACTGGACTCAAATGCAGAAACCTGGAGCTCTGCTGGCTGGACAAATCCCTTCTACAGAAAATGAGCAGGCCTCAGCATTTTCACCTCCAAAACTGGGCCCCCATATGGGTCCCGCCCACTTTAGAAGGAGAGAGAACTGTGAGAGCTGAAGGTGCTTCTGGACATGACTTCTCCACAAACATGGTTATTAGCTTCCTCTGTGGTGTGGATTTGAGCTCCTCACCTAACTACCCTATCTGCTTAATTCCTAGCTATGAAGTGTCCCCATCACTGATATCCCATTAACAGAGAGCAAGAGATCAAGAAAGGTGATTTAAACAAAACAACCATAACCAAAGCAACAAAATACCTTTATTGGTCCCGAAAACGTTTATCTTTTCTGACATGTTAGAATCGGGTTGTCTAATTAGGTAAGTTTGAATTAAATGTTCTATGTTGAGAGAGTTAAGATGGAGAGAATGAAATAATCAACAACCAGTTTTTATAGGGCTTTATTTTTTATAGGATTGCATTTATTCTTTCCACTATAGGTTGTATTTCTTTAAAACCCATAGTCAACAGTCACTTATCACAAAACCCACGGTCTGCTTTAAGTCTCCTTATAGCAGCAAAATTCTGAGAGCTTCCCACAGGTGGAAGATCCAGGCACAGGGCCTAGAGAAATGAAAGCGCTGACCGGCAGTTAGAGATGCACGTTAAAGATAGTGAGAAATGTGCAGGTGTGTGGTTTTATGCCCCAATCTAGTGAGCAGTACCATTTTAATGTTGTTAACCAGGGGGTTTAGCCTGGGGCCTTGTTAAACTGATTTGCAAATGAGAACTTGGAAACCTCAGAGCATGGTGAAGTTTAAGGGCCCTTCAGTGCTCAGAGGAATGGGGTAGGGGCTTTGCCCATTTCTGGAATTCTCAGAGCTGAAGTCACAGTGCATTCCCAACACACTTACCCCAGCGAACAATCATTGTCAAACTCAAACACTGCCTCTGGACTCAGCTAACAGGTCTCTCTCTGATCTGGGAGGAGGGAACCCCTCTGAATGAATGTCGGCATATTGGAGGCAGGGCACGGAGCACTTCAGTAGATTCGGTCCTCAGCAGATTCAGAATGTGATTCTGGGCACTTAGCAGCCTCTCTCCTCCGAGTGTGGTAAGGTACCCAGGGATGTTTCCCCTTATCATTGATGATGCAGGAAAAGGAGAGATGTTAGAATCCACTTGAGGGGAAAACTGATGTGGAGATTCCAGCAAGGCTAGGTACAATTGTCTCATTTTCATGGTGTGGCAAATTAAATTTAGGTTTTGGCTCCTAAACTTGTCGTGGGACTCTAACTCTCATCCAGAGCCAACATTTCACGACTTCACACCATCTTTGACCTCCAAG
This sequence comes from Myotis lucifugus, assembly GCF_000147115.1. Lineage (NCBI taxonomy): Eukaryota > Metazoa > Chordata > Mammalia > Chiroptera > Vespertilionidae > Myotis > Myotis lucifugus. The sequence goes on from NW_005871155.1 coordinate 1,291,327, forward strand.
GACAATGGCCAGTTAGGAGAAAGACCAACAGGGTCTCTTTCCTCTTCTAGTCCCAGCTTTTCCCTCCCTCCCTCTCTGATACGCAAGCTGGGTTGATGTCTGGCTACGCTTTGGCCACACCCATCCATCTGTATATCTCTTTGTATGATGTGTTGAGAACAAGGCGGGCTCATGACCCATTCTAGTACCCAGTGGTCATAGCACAGGCACTTCTGTGGGTTGGAGAAAGCTGGGAGAGACCTGGTCCTAGCCTCTGGGAGCTTCTTCAACCATGACCTCTACACTCACAACACTGTGTACCAGGAGGGCAGGCTCAGGGTCAGGAGCTGGGAGAAAGCATACACCAGCAGACAGAGCATAACCTCTCAGCAGGGGAAGAAAATGCAATATATGACCTACTGGCCCAGTCTGACTATCTGCCGTGAGCAGAAGGCTATCCTGACAGCCAGACAAAGCCTGATGTGTGCACATTCAGCAAATAGTTATCAAGCACCTACTATACCCATTTACACAGTAAGTACTTGTGGCTGACACTAATAGTCTTCCTCTAACACACATTCTCCTCTTCCTTAGGCATGGAATTCTGACCACCCAGAATAAAGTCTACATGTCCCAGTTTACCTTGTAGCTAGTTGTGCTTATGTTACCATGATCTGGCTAACAGGATGTGAGCAGGGGGTCCATGAGCACCTTCCTGAGAAGAGGCACATTTTTCTCCCCCTTCTTCCTTCCTGATGACTGAAATGCAAATGTGATGGTGATAGCTTGCGCAGCCTTGAACCTTTTGTTGAGGCAGGCAAAGCATGAGATAGGAGGAACCTGGGTCTCTGCAGACTTCATGAAACCCTCAATCAGCTCTACACTGCTTTCCTCCAGACTTCTAATAAGTGAGAAGAAAATAAACTTCTACCTTGCTTAAGCCTGTTCTATGATTTTTCTGTCATTCATAGTCAAACCTAACCCTGCAGTATTCAATAAATGTTTATTGAGCAAAGTGACTGACTTATTGGGACTAAATTAAAAATGAGTGAATACAGCCTGGCCAGCGTGGCTCAGTGGTTGAGTGTCCACCCATGAACCAGAATGTCATTGTTTAATTTCTAGTCAGGGCACATGCCTGGGTTGCGGGTTCAATCCCCAGTAGGGGTTGTGCAGGAGGCAGCCTATCAATGATTCTCTATCATCATTGATATTTCTATCTTTCTCTCCCTCTTTCTTCCTCTCTCTGAAATCAATAAAAACATTTTTTTAAATGAGTGAATGCAATTCTAGTGCTCAGCATTTTATCTAAGCCATATACAGTAACGAGGCAGTAAATGGGATAGACATGCTTCCTGCTCTCATGCACTTGCAGCCTCATATGAAAGCTAGATTTTGGACAAGAAATAACAAGTATGATGAACTTCATGGGAAGGGTGGCGTGCAAAGGCGACATACAACCAGGAGCTCCACCACAATAACAGAGTGAAGTTTCAGATGAATCCTGAACACTGAGGGAGCCAGGAGGTGGAGTGCTGTCAGCCCTGAGGTGAAAGGCAGTGTGTTGCACTGAAGGAACTAAAAGGCCAGTGGCTGCAACATTGCATTCAAGGCAAGTCTCAAGGGAAAAAGCCAAAGAGGCAGGCAGAGGCCCAATCATCCTGGGTCTTCTAAGCCATTGACACTCCAAGAGTGGTCCATGAACCAGCAGCTCCATCATCCCCCAGGAGCTTGTTGGACATGCAGACGCTCGGGCTCCACCCAGACTATGGAACCGGGCTGCATTTTAGCAAGAGCCCCAGGAGGTTGGTGCGCATAGGAGAAGTGCTGGTACAAGCCAGGCCACATTAGGGATTTGTGTTTTGTTTTATTTCATTTTGTTACTTTTTCTTGAGAAAATTTGGATGAAGCCCTTTAAGCTTAGAAGGAACCTAATCAGATTTGTCTTTTCTTAAAGTTTTTCTGGCCTCAGTGAAAAGAATGCATTGGAAACCTAAGTGGATGCATATATATGTAGAAAAAGAGACTTTTTTAAAAAAAAATTGGCTCATTTATTTGTAAAGTGTTGGTAAGGCCAAAAGCTGATGGGGAGGCCAGTAGCCTGTAGACTTAAGAAAGAGTTGCAATTCAAGTTCAAAGGCAATCTATCAATGAAACAGGAAGAGTTGATGTTGCAGATGAAGTCTAAAGGAAATTTTCAGAATTTCCTCTTGCTCAGGGAAGTTTAGTCTTCTGGCCTCCTCAGGCCTTCATCAGATTGGCCCACACACAAATGGAAAGCAATCTGTTTTACTCAAAGTCCATCCATTTAAATGTAAATCTCATCCAAACACCCCCACAGAAACACCCAGAATAATGCTTGTCCAAATATCTGGGCACAGTTGCCCAGCCAAGTTAACATATAAAACTATCAAAAAAAATGAAAACTGGGGAGTCATTGGCATGTGGATGGTGAGTGGGTTGTATTGCTCAGAGAGAGAGAACAAAGGGAGAGTCACGAGGAGCATCACTATTTAATGAGAAGGTAGAGGAGATAGCAGGTAGATGGCAAGAGATGACAAAGACACTTGGCTGAATCCTTAGAGACAAGCTGATCAAGGAGAGCCATGTGCAGGTAGCAGGGCCACCCAGGAGCAAGATGGGTTCTCTGTCTCCCATCAGTAAGTTACCAGCACTGGAGAAAGGCAGAGTAGTTCTGGTATTCAGGAGGCTTACTGCCAACCAGAGAGTTGTCCTCAAGTGCCTGGACAAAACTGCTTTTGGATAAGACTCGCCTTGGGGATGTGATAGGCCAGAGGTCCTGTTAGCTTCCGTGAAAGCCACAGAGACCGGGAACCTGAGAGACCTAACAATAAACGAGGTTCTTTTCTGTGCAGGCTGGGGAAATGTTTGTAATACCAGTCCCTGTTTTCTGGCTATTTTCCATAGAATAGTGATTTCCATACCAGGGTACTTTTGGGGACCAATTGAAGGATCTATAGAGCTACGGTGTTCAAAGGAAATAACAAGAGTAGTAAGATCATGAGATTTGAAGCCAGACAAGCCTCAGTTGAACCCTCACTGTGTGATCCTGGACAAGGCATTCACCTCTCTAGTCATCAGGTACCTCGTCTAGAGCAGGATTCCTAGCTCCTACTGATTGGTTGTTACACAGATTAGATCATGTGTGTGGCTGTATCTGGCACATGATAAGACCTCTACATGGTAAATACAAAGAGAATAATCCCTCTGTCTCTATGACAAGACTTTCTTTCTCCTCTTTCTAAAAGCTTCACTCGCCAACACTCCCCCCAACTTTTGCTTTCCCTTTCTATATTTAATTACCATTTTTTGGTTATCACTCCACATTCCCTAGCAAGTATTAAAGGTACATATGTGTTCATACAACCAAAGAAATCCTTTTAAATACATACAAAAATTTTAATGGTCAGTCTCATGTTTGTGTCAGCCTTTGAAACTATGTTGGAAATAAAATGCATGAAGTCAGTTATAACTTTCTCTTGCCAGACAGAAATTAGATTGGTGATTGTGGTTGCCAGGGGTTTGAGCCTAGGGGTGGGGGGAAGAGAAATGGGGAGTGACTGCTGATGGGCATAGATTTTTTGGAGGGGTGATGAAATGTTCTGGAATTAGGTGGTGACAATGGTGGTACAACACTGTGGATATATTAAAAACCACTGAGTAGAACACTTTAAAATGGTGACTTACGTGTGTGTGAATTGTATGCCGATGAAAACAAATAGCTATTGCCTGGGTCAAATAGGGGATTGCCGACTTCCAAGATCAACTGTTATTCAAGCATGAGACACTCACTATCAAACAAGGCATAATTAGGGATTCACAAGTGATCCACAATGGCTCCACGATGCCAATGTTAGCCTCGGTGAAAAGGACTGGGAGCATAGCACGGCTCATCAGTAGAGGCTGGAGTACATTTCAAGGGGAAGACTTGAGCTGAGGATCGGGGAGGAATACTTGAACTTGAGGGAGTGAAGTAGGAGACATTCCAAAGAAGAATCAGGAGGGAGAGATCACGGCCATCTCTGTACTTTGTTGTTGTTGTTGCATTTTTAATTTCATTTTTTATTACAGTGATTTCAAGATGCCATGGGAAGACTGGTCTCCAGGGCAGAGGAGTTGGGAAAACAAATCATGGCCAGACAGAGAAGAGCAATATTAGACAGTTTCTTGATGGGCGGGCCTTGTCTCAATGTGCGAGGATGCAAGACCTCATTCCTTCCTTGAGGCCCTTGAGCTTAGCCAGACAGTCACTCACCATTCATTTTGTTGCATTTGACCCCTGTATCCTATATCATAGAACTTGCTGGAAAGACAGCCTGTTGGAAAGAAAACATTTTGACTGAGCTCGCCTTTATAATTTTTTATTTACAAGAGTCATCTGAACTCGAGGGAAACTAATTTTCTTTAATATATAAATATATATATCCTATCTAATAAAAGAGTAATATGCAAATTAACCATCACTCTGCAACAAAGATGGCAGCGCCCATAGCAGCGGGGCAGGACGCTGGTGGCATCACCCTGGCAATGTGAGCCCAGCAGGCAAGTGCACCCACAGCAGCACCCAGCAATGTGAGCCCAGCAGGCAAATGCGCCCACAGCAGCACCCAGCAAGGCCTGCTTGGCCATAGCTGTGGCAACCCAGGCACTTCAGCTCGCGGGCAGCACCCATCAGGGCCTGCTTGCCCATCACCGTGGTGTGGAGCAGGCAGGCCCCGCAGAAAGCAGAGAACCATGGGGAGCGGGCCCAAGCCATCAGTAGGACATCCCCTGAGGGCTCCCAGATTGGAGAGGGTGCAGGATGGGCTGAGGGACACCCCCCAGCCCCCGTGCACAAATTTTGTGCACGGGGCAGCTAGTATGTGTGTGTGTGTGTGTGTGTGTATGTGTGTGTGTATATATATATAAATATATATATATATATTGTTCTTTGAAGCAGAGGGGAATTCCTAGGCAGCCATCTTATTTTATGTGGGTGCGAAGTGAAAAGCCTCTCATTTTTGTAAGCCCAGGGAAGGCTGGTGAAGCAGGAACAAAATGAATATGCACGCAAACTTTAAACACCACTTTGAAATCCAGGGCAGGCTTTGTTGGCTAAACCACAGCCCGTCTGGGAGGCTTTAGTGAAAAGGTTGGCAAGAGGTCTTGATGTTTCTGTAAAATACCAAACTGCCATGCCAAGGAAGCTGGTTGAGCCCAGGGCCCAAAGGCCACGTAGATGTGGTTCATTCCTAGGACCTGGGACAGATCTACCTGGGCCTCTTCAGTGGAATCAGGACACCAGTGGATGAGCATGTCAGAGAGAGTGGATGAAGTGGGAGCACCTTGGCATCTCCCCCAACCTAAGGCAGATCATGCCACTGCCCTGCCCATGGATGCCCAGGCCCTGAGCCACCGACAGGTGGGACTTATGTCCAGAGTCCTGTATCCCATTTTACTGGAATATCTTATAAGCTCCTTCTGGGATGATGGAAGTCTGGGTCTATGACATTCTTTTTTCTTTAGGTCTTTTTTTTTTCTTTAATGATTAAGGTATTACATATGTGTCCTTATTGCCCCATTGTCTCCCAAACCCCCCACTCATTCTTTTATCTCTTGGTATTGACATTATTATTTTGTTAGCAGTATAACATGGTATGGCTACTATTTAAATATCCCCAGTACCCATTTCCCCCCCCCCGAAGAACTTCTTCTCTAAAAAGAAGTGGTTTGGGGTAAAGTGAAAGTTTTTTAACATCCATTTTCCAGATGGACCTCTCTGTTAAATGTTCACACACACACACACACACACACACACACACAGCTAATCCATGTGGAATGCTCCTAAGTGAATATGATTGTTTACTAGACTTCTTAGTCCATTTTATGGCATTTTATAATAAAATATCAGCAAGCTCATAAAGAGAGCTTTTTTTAAGGTCCATAATCTCTCTAACCATAACAAAAGGGCGGTAAATATATTGTACAAGAGCGCGATGGAAAAAATGTGCTAAAGTATTTCCATAAATCAAATGTAGCACTTTGGCATTGACTCTAAAGCATTAAATTTAGTAAATTAGAACCAGATGATTTTAAAATAGAAACTTACACAACTTTACGGTGTGATTTTTTTTTCAACACAAGTTTATCTTCATGAAGTCCCCTTGGCTGCTACCGAATAGGTATTTAACAAGTGAGGGCAGCATCTGGGTATTATTCATCTTTGTAACTCCCATGGTGCCTCACATTCTATTGGGCAATTAGTAAGTATTGGTGGACAGATGAATGAAATCTAAGCAGCAATTAACAAGTACAAGTTAATTGGCAAGGAAATGTAATATAAATATTTATATGGATCTACAGGTAGACAAAACACTGCTACCCCACACTTAATAGTAAAACTGTCTTGCTTTTTCTTTCATTGTTAAATATGTGTATCTAAATCAATGAATTTGAAATAAGAGTGTGTATCTGCTTCTGACAAGTTACCTTGTCCCCACTGACCATCACTCTGGAATTTTCCTAAGGCATAAGTTTCCGTTCTATTTCTGCTCTCATAGGACCCATAGAAAACGCCTTTGTCATTTCCCCCTCCCCTCTCACACATAATTTTACAAGGTAGCTGGTACCTACCTTAAGGATAATCTGGAAATTCAATGCAACATGTCAACTGAGAAGATCCTAAATGTGGTGCCACGGGGGTGCAAATTAATAAGGTATGGTCTTTGCCCCAAGGAGAATACTTCCTCAGAGGGTTAGTAAGGATACTCTTTTTGCAAGTGAAAGAAGCTCCGCTTCATCTAGGTTCGTGAAAACAAGCATGTTTGTTGCCTTAGGAAGTAGGTTGTCTAAGAGCAAATTTCCGAAATGGTTGGATCCAGAGGCACAGACAATAGGATCAGGGCTTTCGCCATGCCAGATAGCTTTGCTTCTTTTTGTGTGTGGACTCATTCTCTCTTACTATAGACACTCCCCACAATGAGAAAAGGATGTTTACTGCCAAGAATAGATTTATAGTTTCTTTATCCAAAGAAAAAGAAGTCCTCTCCATCCCAAGCCTTATTTACAAAATCTCACACTGACTCCTTCTGAGTCACACGCCAATTTCTTGGACCACTCACTGTGGACAAGGTTATGCATTCATGCCCTATCTGATGTGACAGACCAACCCTGAGTGGTGTTTGGGGATCTCCATTAGTGGATGAATAGAAAGGAGGATATTTGTGTCATAAATATTGAGGGTCTAAAATTGACATGGCTGATTGCATGTGGGAAGTAGGGGGAAAAAACTAAGAAGAAGAAAGAAACAAAAAATAACCTGAACTTTTGATTCTAGGTACCTAGGACAATGGTGGCATCATAAAAAAAGAAATAAAATAGTTAAAAGTAGACAGTATTTCATTGGAAAGTTCATATGTGAAATTGGTATCATAAATAGAAACATAATAGTTAAAGGTAGATACTGTTTCATTGGGAAGTTTATATGTGTAATGGCCAGGGTTCTTCAGAGAAACAGAAACAATAGGCCAATAGGATGTGTGTGTGTGTGTGTGTGTGTGTGTGTGTGAGAGAGAGAGAGAGAGAGAGAGAGAGAGAGAGAGAGAGAGAGATTTTAAGGAATCGGCTGACATGATTGTGGAAGCTGACAAGTGCGAAATCTGCAGAGCAGCTGTCAGGTGGAGACCCAGGGAGGAGTTGATGCTGTAACTTGAACACAAAGGCTCTCTGGAGCAGTTTTCTCTTCCTGGAGGACATCAGTCTTTTTCCTCTTTACACTTTCACCTGATTAAATGAGGCCCATCCACATGATGGAGGGTAACCTGCTTTACTCAAAGTCTCTGACTTTTTAGCTGTTCTCAGCTAAAAAAATATATCTTCACAGTAACGTCTACACTAGTATTTAACCCAGTATCTGGGTACTTTGGTCTAACTCAATTGACATATAATTAACTGTCACAATATGTACATATGGGGAGTTTATGAGAAGCCTCTGGAATATTTCAGTGCAGTAGAAACTGAGAGCTTGGAATTCAAACCACAGGTCAGGAGATGTGATTGTCATCAGCATAGAAATGAGAGTAGAAGTCGTTGGAGACAATCAGATAGATAAAGGAGAGAATCTGGAAGGGAAAGGGCTGTGGATGGAACCTTGGGGAGAGCCTACCTGAGAAGAAGAGGAATATTGGTGAGAATAGAAGAGAACCCAAGGAGGGGAACGGAGGAAGAGACCATTTCTAGACAGGTGTGGTGGAGAATGCCCGGAGCCAGGAGATGCGGGGGACACAGGAGGCCCCCACTGCTTCCTGGATGGCGGGTTTGAAGCTGTGCTCCTCCAAATGGGACCCACTCTGCTCACCAGGCCACACCCCGCACAGGCCACACCCACACAGGCCACACCCACACAGGTCACACCCTATACATGCCACACCCACACAGGCCACACCCTGCACAGGTCACACCCTGCACAGGCCACACCCACACAGGCCACACCCTGCACAGGCCATCATGAGAGCAACGCTGGGAGGGAGCCCTTCACAGCTCTGACAGCAATTAGACAGGACTCATTTTACATCAGTTGAACTCTGTAATAGTAACAACAAACAAAGCTTTTTTTTCATATTTTTAGTTAGATTTTGAAAGTTTTCATTCCACCACTTCACTTTTACAAAAGACCTATATTAGTACCTGGTTTTTACTAACCCAAGGAAATATGCAGAAGTTTTCACTTTTATGAATACAGGGGAAAGGCTCGAGTAGCATTCAGGGTTTGTTCTGCATGAGCTGTTACAGAGGCAGTGAGCACCCCGAGCCAGGAGAGTGGTGATGCCCAGCTCCTGCCCGGGGAACTGCACTCAGAGCTCCAAACTGTCTGTGAACACTGGGCTTTATCTCCATTTATTGTGTGCACCTGTTAGCAACCACTTCTTCACTTTACGCCATTTCAGTTTCATAGGGCCACTCTGCTTTCGGTTTCCCCGGCATCTTCAATCCTGCCCATTGTGATGGATTGGGAATGGAAAACACTGTACTTTATGGTGGAGAACTTGAGAATCGCTGGCCTGGATGGTGATCAATGGAATGGATGGCAGGACCAGAGGCAAAGAGGTCTGAGTGTGAGGCCAGGACTGTCCTCCTTCTGATCCTGGCACGTGAAAGAGAGAGACCACTTAGTCTGATGTTGGGAGAAGGAGAGGTGATAAAGGGAAGGCCCTGAAGGACTAGAGAGTGCATTGATGGCCCCTGCTCCCTCACCCACATAATAAAGTAGGAACGTCTGGAGTTCTTTCATAATCATTTGGCAGCAAAGTCTGACCTGGATTGGCCTGAGGTGATGCATAGTCTTTACTTACCCCACTTGATATGTGCCCTACTGGTGCATCCAACAGCCAAAATATGAATGAGTTTGCATATGAGATGCTGGCCCGGGTCCCACAGGGACTTTTGTAGTATGTGGTACGGATGCTAAATCTGTTTTTAAAATCTGAAATATTCTGAATTCCACAACTCATCTGGCCTCCAGGTTTTTGAACAAGGAACTGTGTATCTGTATTTATGGTGAGGAAGATGTGAATGTACTTGTAGAGAGCAGGATGGAAAAGATTAAGGGTGCAAATGAGAGAAGGGAGAGTTGGGTAGCTGAGTGTCAGCATGGGCTTGAGAGGGAAGAATGAAAAACACATTGCTGTTGGGTAAGGGGGAGAGTTTTTCTGGCTGACCAGAGCTTCACAGGAGATGGCTTCTGGAGATAGAGAGCGATTCTGAGATGGCAAAATCGAAAGCTGGGGAACACGTGGCCCCCGTCTTCTTAGGGCAGGAAGGGCATAAGCCTTGTTTCTTCTCCCAACTCTCCACCCACCCGAAGACCCAAAGCTCCAAAGGCTGGTTAGAGCATGAGTCATGGGAACCACAGGCGATGAAGTTCAAGAAAACCCTTGCAACACCCCCTTGTCTATATCCTCTCGTCTGAAATCACAGGGTGCCAGGACTTAAGCAAATTAAGGGAACTTATGCTTAACATCTGTAAGCCTCAGTGGTGTGAGTGAGTGGGCCTGAGAGCTCGGTGCACGCTCATTAGCAGGGCTCCCCTTCGGCTTTTCTTATAAAGGAGGGCACCACTCTTTATTTCTCCATTCAGTAGGCAGAACGGAATGCGCTCTCCACACTCCACACAGAAAGTCCAGGGTGGATGCTGGTGTCTCCACCACCGCCCAGTCCCCGGCCCACGCTGGAGAAGCATTCCTCCAGTAGACAAAATAAAAGACTGCTGATAGCTGGAGCACTTTGTTTGCTTTCTAAAATGAATCAAACTCTGTACAAGCTTGGATTTAACAGTGTGGGTTGTGCTGTGTCCCCACAACACATTCCTTTCATCCTGCCGCCCCCACCCCCCACCCCAGGCCCTGCATTACTCAGATTCCTTTGACTCGCTCATCAGCGCCAGCTGGCGGTCGCCTGGGCTGGCCAGACAGTCCAGATGCCCTGGGACAGAGCCTGCTGGACATTCGTGGGCCTCAGCTGATGAGAGCTGTGAGGGACAGGAGGCAGCCTTTCTTGGAGAACTGGGTCAGCTAGCCTCTTTTAGGGCCCCAGGAGGAATAACATCGCAAAAAAAACCCAAATGGTTTACCCAGTGCCTCCAGGAAAATGGTATTTTGCTGTCTAAAACACCCACCCCCGCGCTCCCCTATTCTTTCCCATCCCACCTCCATCCCGGAGGGATGCGGATGCAGGATGTGGAAGGTGATTTTCAGTGGCCAGTGTGTCTGCAGAATGCTAAAGCTCAGGAGTCGATGGGAAACAGAGCAGACAGTCCATCCAGGAACTTTGGACACACAGTTCTCCGCTTATTCCACTTAGACTATAGCAAAAAGCGGAGAGTGGGAAAGTTCTAGCACATTAGGTCATGCTATCATGTCATAGCATATATTTGATCATAATAGGTATGTGGGGAGGAGTCAGGAAGACATTTCAAACTTAAGACTATATACAGGAAGAACAAAAGTTAGCAAGAAGGAAACGTGCTGTCTTTGCCCCTTCTTACTTAATACATATGATATAGCACTTTTACTGTGTTGGGCAGTGTCTTTAGAAAGAGTAGAAGGCCATCCTCCATCCAGTCATAGAATCCTGTTTATTTGGTCTTAGCCGATCACCTTGACCTTTGTAAATATCCAGTCTAAAGTTTCTACCAGCAGAAGAGATTTCTATGTCGGTTTCATATAACAAATTGTTTACTTGGACAAACTAAAGCACGCAATAGCAGAGCAGATTTGGGAGCACTATTTCATGGCTAGAGAAAACAGGAGAGAGCCTTTGCCAGGCAGCCTGCACAATTTTATTATTAAACTCCGTTTGTTCCACTGAACTTCATTCCTTGGCCCAGCTGCATATATAAATAGTAGAAATCTCAACCTTTGCACATTTATGAAGATAAATAAGCCTAAGCCTTTATCGTGAGCTTCTAATTTTTCACATAATTTCACCTCTAAATTAACTCCCTCAAATACTAAATACTAAATGCTAAAATGGAGCCTCACAATTGCTTGTCCTATTTCACTGGAGTTGAGTGAGTTTACTTAACATATAATTTGATCTGTTACACTGTTTAGTTCTTTAGGGGGAAAGGTAGTGATTACGTATTCCCAAGTTATAATAACACTATTATATATGTACTAGAGGCCTGGTGCATGAAATTCGTTTTGGGGGGGGGGGTGGTGTCCCTCAGCCCAGCCTGCACCCTCTTCAATCAGGGACCCCTCGGGGGATGTTCGACTGCCTCTCGAAATCCGGGATGGCTGGCTCCTAACCGCTCACCTGCCTGCCTGCCTGATCACCCCTAATCACCTCTGCCTGCCTGCCTGATCGCCCCTAACAGCTCTCCTACCAGCCTGATGGCCCATAACTGCTCCTTTGCTGGACTAATCGCCCATAACTGTTTCTGCCTTGCCCTGCACCCAGACTGGGCTTCCCTCCCTCTGGCTGGCTGCAGGCACCCAGGACCCAGGCCAGCCGCAGCTGCAGGGGACCATGGGTGGGTGGCTTCACCTGAGCCGCAGCTGCAGGTGCCCGGGACTACAGGGCGGGTGGCTTGTCCCTCTCCCGGGCCGCAGGTGAAGACGCAGCCACTGGTACCTGGGACCGCAGGGACCATGGGGCGTGTGGATTGTCCCTCTCTTGGCCACTATTATATATGTATATGTATATGTATGTGTATGTGTATATGTATATGTATATGTATATGTATATGTATATGTATATGTATATGTATAACATCAAAAAGTTCACAGTTTTTCTAAAATTAAGTTAAGGTATTGCCCACAATCACCCCATTTACAGGGATCTACATGAGTGACACAGTATTACATGTATTATTTCATGGTTAATCAAGGACTGAGAAGGACCTAAAACACTTAATATTAGCACTTCACCCTCGGTTTGACTAAAAGCCACCTGAAAGAGTTGGGATGGAAGGCATAAAGCAGTGGGAAGCGGGGTGGAGGAAGGAGGGTGGTAGATTTTTTAAAGGGCAGTAACAATGACACACTATTGTCTGCATGAAAAAGGTCAGTGAGACCTTGTAAAGTCTTCACAGTGTGGGAACCCACTACATCAGGCAGGAAAGAGAGATTCAGAGGAATCATTTCTAATCTCTGCTGGTTAGAGCCACACCCAACCCCAGGTGGCTCGCCATTGAGTGAGAATAAGAAATAAATCAGGGAGGAACCAAATCAGAAGTAATTTGGAAATCATGAGTCAACAAGCCTTTTTAGTAAACACCTCCTGCAGCAACACATATTTTTAAACAATTCCTTTAACAACTCTTTCAGAAAACAGAGTTTCTTCCTAGAACCCTGTTTCTCTGTTGCTAAAACCAGGAGGGAGTGGGGTTGGGTGGCCTTCCTGCGGTCTCTTGTGCCAAAATGTTAGTGGAAGGAAAAATCAATGAAAACTCCAATCCACAGCACAAAGAAGCAAGCACCAGAGACTGTTCTCAGAGCTTCTTTCTAATAATAGACTTTCATTCAGACCAAAATCCTGACCAGCTCCACAGATAAAAGGGAACTATTGCCTAGAGTGAAAGGTATTCTTCCCCCGGCCTCTGAAAGTCACTTATGTTTCCCATGTTGACATCAGTGAAGGCTGGGCACATGGACAAGAAATAGGGCTTTGAGAAGACATAAGACGAAATTCAGTTACCTACATAGGTGCAGAGGGGGATACAACTGAAGAAACAACAGAATCCATTTCTACAAGTTGCTTAAAATCTCATTGTGGAGAAGAAATTCTCCCAGTGAAACAGTACATGGCAATAACTAAGCACTAAATGATATGCTACACACGTAAAATTGTATGCAGAATTATAAGATTCCTTTTAATGTGAGATTCCAAAACCTCACACCAGACCTACTAAAGCCAACTGAATGGGGAGAAGTCTGAGCATTCAAGGTTGTGTTTTAAAGGAGGTCAGATTTGGGAAGCACTGTGGTCATAGGTGATGAGAGACCTAGAAGGTGGTTGGGAGAACATCAACAATGGAGAGATTTTCTAGGAAATAATTGATGAAGAAGATGGAGTTCAAAGTGGGGCGAAGATGTGAGATAGCTAAGTGGACCGATGAAAGGAGGGCAGTCTAGGCAAGAAGGACTCCACACAGATAGGCTTCAAAGTGCCAGTGAGTAAGAGGGGTGTGTGATTGTATGCACCCTATTAGCTCTAGTCACCACTCAAGAACAATACCTGTCCCTCAGTTAGACTTAGTCCCACTAGGGTGAAGACACCACCTTACTGAACTGACTTGGACAACAAAGGCACCAGAGGAAGCCTTGGGCAGTAGAGCACACCACGGTCTCAGAAGCCAGAAAGCCTGTGCTCACACGCCAGACCCGCCATTCACCTGCCTATGACTTTGTGCGGTTGTAGAGCCTCTCCAAGTCTCAGTTTTGTAACATGTAAAACTTACCTCAGAGGGTTGTTGTATTAAATGAATATTTAAAAACTGATGTTTGTGAATATCTAGCACAGGACTTGGCACCAGGGAGAGTTTCAGTCAAGACTGAATGAGCCAGGGCCCAGTTGGGTTGAAGTTGAAAACGCTCAAGGGCTTACGGAGCCTTGTAGAATTAAGTAGTTGCTGCCTCATTCTATTTTTTGAAAGAACTTTGGTCTATGTAGACTTTTTACAAACCAGTATCAAGCCCAGCCAGTGTGGCTCAGTGGTTGAGCATCGACCTATGAACCAGGAGATCATGGTTCAATTCCAGGTCAAGGCACATGCCCGGGTTGTGGGCTCAATCCCAGTAGAGGGTGTGCAGGAGGCAGCTGATCAATGTTTCTCTCTCATCATTAATGTTTCTATCTCTATCTCTCTCTTCCCCTCTGAAATCAATAAAAATACATTTATAAAAAAATAAAATAAATAAAAACCAGTATCAAACTAGAAATGGTAAAACATAGCCCTAGAATGGGTATTTCTAGATTGTTTCTCTGTAGATATGGCAGTCTCAACTTAAGGATGGATGTACCTTTTACTATTATACAGCATGAGTTGACAAACTTTTTCTGCAGAGGGCCAGATAATACTTTATTTTGGCTTTGCAGTTTATCGCCTCCGATGCAACTCACACAAGTCTGCCATTGCAGCTCAAAAGACAATGGTAAACGAATGGGCGCCTGTGTTGCAATAAAACTTTATAAACACTGGAATTTGATTTCACATAATTTTCGCATCTCATGAAATAGTATTCTTCTTTTGATTTTTCCCCAGCCATTTAAAAATGTAAAATCTATTCTTTGCTCACAGGTCTTATAAAAACAGGCATCTGCAAGCCATAATTTTCTAATTGACCCCTGTCCAAGAGGCAGAACTGGCACACGCCTTGAGTTGGTTCTGAAAAGGTGCATCTTAGCTCCACTTCTAATACATGTAAACTGCACTGCTGCTCTAAACACAAGTTCCTTTCCTGGGCTCCAAGCAGAACCTCCAGATAACACACTTTCTTTGAAGCTGTTATACTAGGTTTGGGGTTCAGCCCCCTGTCGGGGTATGTGCGGGAGGCAACTGATCAAAGTTTCTCTCTCACATTGATGTTTCTCTCTCTCCCTCTCCCTTCCTCTCTCTAAAATCAATAAAAACCTATTTTAAAAAAATCATTATGATACAATGTGATAA
This sequence comes from Myotis lucifugus, assembly GCF_000147115.1. Taxonomy (NCBI): domain Eukaryota; kingdom Metazoa; phylum Chordata; class Mammalia; order Chiroptera; family Vespertilionidae; genus Myotis; species Myotis lucifugus. The sequence continues at coordinate 1,306,475 of NW_005871155.1, forward strand.
TAGGCCAAGCTCCAAGTACAATGCTGGCATAATAAAGGGAAGGAGGAATTGGTTCTGAAAGGCAGAGGTGGACAGGGTGGGAGGCGTTGACAAGGAAGCACAAAAGAGTCAGTGTTGGGGCTCAGCTTGACAGCAGAGGAGTGAGGGAGGACATCCGCGGCAGAGGCACCGTCTGTGCAAAGTCAGGCCAGTACACGCATGTCTTGGATTCAGTGAGTCGTCCCCCATCCCTTCCCCATGCGGCTAGAGTGTGGGATGTGGGTAGGGAGATAGTGGGAGATGAGTCCAGAAAGGGAGAGTGGGCTCAGATTACAATCCACAGTGCAGTGTGCAGATTTTGTGTTTTAAGGCACTGAAGTATCCCCTAGAGGTTTTTAAACATAGTAGTAACGTGATCGGCTCTGTAACTCTAGAAATTAAACAGGTAGCAGTGTGGGAGCAGGGAGAGATTTCAGGCAGGAAAACTACAAGGAATGACTGTACTGGAGCAAACAAGAGGTACAGAGGACTGCCGGAAAGCACTGATTGTGGTCCTGATGCAAGTGGGGGGCTGGTGTACGGTGCCCACCCTCAGAGCAGTGGCTTCATCCTCTCTCTGAGGGCTGAACTAGATGGCTTCTGAGGTCACTTCCTGCCCTCACATGCTTCAACCCTGCCCTTCACTCTTAGAGAGCAGCCACACAGGCCCCTCCCAAGTGGTGGACTGAAGAATCTCTTCCCTCTAGCATCCTCTTGATTTTTTGCTGTATCCATGCCAGTGGTGGCAGGAAAATCGTTTGAACAGCATTCGATGCCATTGCCCTTGCTCCTGCCTACACATGAGCGCAGACTCCTTGGCAGACAAGCAGGCAGGTGGCAAGGCTGGTGAGCACAGGGAGGGGCTGAGCCCATTTTAGCCCATGGCAGTACTGGGGTCATTCTATAAACCAATCAACAGCACTGATATAGCATGATTTAAACAGTATTTTTGCCCCCAAAACCTCAGGTAATCGATGGAGGAAAGGTCGTTTCTCTATTCATTGAGAGAATTTGTGTTTCCCCAAAGGGTTTTGAAGGAAAAATTCTAGATAACCTTAATGAAGTAAAAACTACTTGCATGATATGAACTGCGTGAAGACCAGAACACAGTATTTGAACTAATAGCCTGCAGTCCTTAAGGGTTTAAACAAAGGATAACAACAGAGCGAAACAGATCACATCATTCCCGCTCACAAGGCTCCAGTCACACTCAGGAGGACATTCAAACTGCTACCACCTATCTCCCTGAGCTTGCCCTCTCTGTGCCTCCCCTGTGCCCCCCTCGGGGCACCTGGACTGCTTGCTGTTCTCAAACACACCAAGCTCTTTCCTCCTCAAGCCCTATCCATGGGCCATGCCCTCTGTCTAGAATGTTCTTTTCCCAGGTCTTTGAGTGGATCCCTCATGTTCTTCAGATTTCTGATGTAATATTACCTCCTTAGAGAGACTTACCTGATTGTTCTCTCTAAAGTAAAACACCTCTTCCCCCCAATCCTGGTCTGTTTTCCTCTAGCAATTTTCCTCCTTGATTTTCCTTCATTTTTTACCCCAAAATAGTATTGTAGATTCATTTAATTATTGTCTTCCATTCCCACTAGACTGTAAGCTCCATGGGGGTAAGAACCTATCTGGGCTGCTGAGTATTCTCCCCACAGAGAACAGAACCTGGCACATGGTAGGTGCTCAGTTGGTAATTGTTAAGATTAGAAAGCTGCCCTGTGGAAGGATGGCATACAGATGAGGGAATCCACCCCCTTTTTCTGAATGCCTACCACATGCATCTATAAGTCTAGTGGTAACCATATTCTAATTAATAAACTAAATATTTATATTATTTATATACTATATTTAACAATGTGATGTAATGTATTAATAAAGTAATATGTAATATTAAAATAACAATTAATAATGGTAATGATAATAAACACCCATTTATTTAGGTCTTACTATGTGCCAAGTACTATTAACTCCTATCCACATTATCTCATTTAATCCTCATGATGACCCTAGCAGGTAGATATTATTAGTTTCTCGATACTAGTATATACTTCAGGACACCAAAATCAGAAGTTAAGAAATTTGTTAATATCCTAACACAAGTTTATCTGCCTCCAATACCCTTGTGCTTTTCTTTATATAATTAAAATTCCAGTGACTCGAACCACCTTGAAATGAATTTCAGGTAAATTTTTGTCTTCCTGAACAGGACAGAAACAGGAAAGTGGGAGGACCACTTGGTATGAAGTAAGCTTTCCAACTAGAGAATTAGATGACAAAAGGCCCTAGCAGATGCTTTGGGAAACTATTTGAAAGCAGTAAAATGGGGTGAGACACTACTCAATGGTACTCATCAAACAACACAGAAGGAGGGTTCAACTTTACTGTTTAGGAAGCCAAAGGAATGTTATCTAGATCTCCTGGAGGCCACAAGACTCATCTTACAGATGGGAAGGCCTTTGTCTAATCCAGGCAGACTCAGAGAACAGTTTTCTGCAAAATAACGACTCTCCCATGAGTCTGTGGGACCGTTCAGAAGATCCTCGCAGTGCCGTATGCTGCATGCTTAATTTGTGTTCAGAAAGACCTTGAAAAGTCACTCGGGCTCATTTTCACTCAAAGGCTAAATGAGGAAAAGCAAGGTCTAGAGGATGCCAGAACCAGTATGTCAACCTCATTGTGACTGCCTGGGGTCATGTCCAGGGAATAGGTGCCACATTAAATTTTGAACTGAACTGTGAGTTCTGGATCTGGAAACCACTTTTGTGGGGCAGCTGTTCTCCTGTGCTTTTTGCTTAGATCATAAAAGTAGTGTTAATCCATTGAGAATTTCGGAGGGGTGAGGGGGACAAATCAAACAGATACTGGTCCAACTTGGCCAGGAAAAAAATAAGGACTGCGTTTTCCATCCCAGGCGTGTACTCTGGTTGGTGTCCGTCCCACTCAGGGACAGCTGTTGTCTGCACTGAGCATGTCTGAATCCTGCGGCCCACTGGAGAGGAATTGTCCCTCGCCTCTCTGTCCTTCAGAAAAGTTGCCGAAGGTGACCGTTTCTGTCCTTTCCTGGGTAATGGCTTTCTCTACAGAAATCATGAAACTGAACCAAATGTTCTGTGCTTCACTGGAGAGAGACTGGTCTTTTTAACCAGGCTCATCAAACAGTAAGCATTTTTATTTGTTCCCCAGATAATAAGTGTTGGTGGGTTAATGGGCCATCTTCAGGAGAGAGGTCAGAAGGAAAAACTGCAGTGTTAGAGCTGGAGCTAGAAATGCCAACCATCAAAGAACATAGCACTCAATAGACGGTGATGATCTATAGGGCGTGCACTGGCCAGCCCCATCTGAGGGGTCACATCTAACCTTTATCCTCAGCAAAGTCAGCGAAGGTCGCTGAATGGGGCTGACACTCAATTCTCTGAGGCCCTCATGAGAAGCTGGCCAGGGAAATCCTGGTGCCTGGGCGAGGGAGTTCCTTTCACTGAGGGAGAATTGTATTCTGGCTCCTTGCAGACTGACGTCGCAAGTACTTTGAACACTGAAAAGAACAAAAAAAGCAAACAGCCACACAAAAAAGGAAGGGAGGGAGGAGAGAAGCAGAGCTAGAGAGATATCAGCAGGGGGAGTTAGTAAAAAGGGGCCCGGAGACAGAAAACCTTTTGTTCCGCAGAGTTCGTTTCATGTAGAGATTGTGAGGTGAATGGCTTTCAGATGAAATGGGTTTATGAAGGAGTTGCTAGGTCACAGGAAGCACGACTTTCAGACTGCTTTGTGAATTCGATTTCTTTAAAACTTAGGTTAATCTTAAGAATTTATCTCCTTTTCCCATTTATTTTTTTTTTTGGGGGGGGGAGTAAAGTTGGGAACGGTTCCCCACTTTGTTGTATTTCCACCCTTTCTGATAATGTAAGGAGAGATGATCGCATTACAAATTCTTTGTCAGGAATTTTCATAAGTTAAGAAGTGGGCGGGGCATCTCATTACCTCGGCCCACTAGCCAATGGTGGGGCGGTATGCAAATACAGTCCGTGATAGGCCCGCCTCGGTCAAAACAGTGAGCTCAGAAGCTTTGGAGCTTAGCTGTGCCTGAGCTCTGCGCTGCGACTGACAAACCGGCCCAGCCCGGGAGTCTCACTTTCATTTAGCACTGCACTCCATGGAGGGGCGGACACCCCAGTGCTTCATGCAGTCTAACTAGTGTGTCGGAAAACGGCTCAATTCACCGCTGCCGAGATGAAGTATAAGGTAAGAGAGTGCCTTTTACATAAGGTTTCGTGTGTGTGTGTGTGTGTGTGTGTGTGTGTGTGTGTGTGTGTTTCCTACTGTGACGACTCTGCAGAGAGCCCTGTGTGCCCGAGAGAGTTTTGAGATGGGTCTCAGTCACTGAGGTTGGCATACAAGCCAGCAGGCAGGACCCAGTCTCTGAGATCCACTCCCGGAGTTCACCGTACACCCGCGTCCATCTCCTCTGAAAATTTTGGAGACTTGGTCTTAGAGCCGGTCTGCAGCAGCCACGGTAGAGCAGAGGGTGTCTGACTTAAAGCGGAGCACGTATCAGCTCAAGTCTCCCGGCTCCCCCAGGCCTGGCCTCCACTGTCTGGGGGAGCCCGGGAGATGTAATGAGAGAGGGATCAGCACTGCTGAGTCTCCGGCTCCTGAAGCAGTTTCCAGCCTATGTTTTAAAGGTTTGGTCTGGGAAGCAGTTTGCCATGTGTACTGTTGGTGGGAGAGAGTAAAAGCCCCAGGTCCTACTATACAGCTGATGATGAAGAATTTTGACATCCTTGAATGATGTTGGTTGTAAGAACAAATGAGTGTTTGCCGATTTCTTGAAAACACTTTTATTGGCATTTGAATGGACTGAGGGTCTGAAGGCTGAGGCCAGTTTGTTGGCCCTGAAGTTTGCAGAGTGCCATAACACTGGCAGCATTTCCCCATGCATTTATACCATTGTTTGTGTGTTTATTCTTGGCAAAAGGATTATAACTTGCTCAGCATATCCCATTTTAAGTCGCCCCCCATTTAGGAGGCAAGCAGCTCCCAGGGACACTGCACCGAAGCAGGTGGCAATGAATAGGGTGTGAATTTTCCTTGGAGTATAAATATTTCTATTCCAGAATAGATACAACTCCTAGTGCTTTAAAAAAAAAGTGCTATTATTAAAATGAACTCTGGTCAGGTGGCTATGCGTTGGGATTGACAATTTTTATTATCTGTCTGACCTTCAGGACTGTGCTAGCTGGGAGCTACTTTGCTTTCTCTCTGAATTGTGTAGCTTCGGGCCCATCCTTTTTTAATGTGATGTTGTAAATACTTGGATCTGGCTAATAGCCACTAGCTATCCTTGGTGATAAATCTTTTGTTCAAAAGTTATAAATCTTACTCAAAGCTCTAAATCTACATGGTGAAAGCCTTTGCTTATAAAGTATGAGTTATAGTTCTTGAAATTTGGAGACACAGGTATCCGTTATCACTCTACTATCAGCTTTCCATTATCTGCCTCAATAGGAAAGATTAGAGGAATGGGTAATCTTAATATTTGACTTCAAGATGCAACCAGAAACAAGCCCTTTCATCTGACAGGAAAGTTCTCTAATGTCGTTCACCCCGTACAGCCACAGTTTCCTTATTCAGAGCAATGATAGGACTAGACATTGCTTAGCCTGCAGTGAGTATGCCCGCCCCCCCGCCCCGCCCCTGTTGCTGACCTTTAGTTCATAAAAATTGGCTTGCAGGGAAAAAAGAGAAACTATGTTCATACATTTATTATGGGAAAGTATAAATGACTGAAATTAACAAAGAGCGCTGCAATCTAGAGAGTGACAAAGTCTAAAGTCACTTTTATTCAGTGACCTCCTCATATTTTGTTTTACTCTGACGGAACGGAAAGAAAACATCATAGCAACAGATGATGTAACTTATGACTGGCGTTCACGGAGAACCCTGCCTCTCTGCCGGGTCTTACTAGTGTTGAATACCCTGCCAAGTGATGTAAAGACAGGATTTTTATTAGGTTGTGGACACTTTCACCAGATAAAAATACTGAGTTCTCCAACGGACCAGATGACAGGTTGACACCTTGGAATGACTACAAAATGAGCCAATAGCTGAAGCAATCTACTTTCCCTTTCTTATCAGCCTGTTTTCTCTCTAGTTAATAAGAGACAACTTTAAGGAGAGAATTTTGTAATTTTAAGTAGGAGATGACACAAAGGTAGAGGAGTGATAAATAACATTTCTTAAGACACCGTGACAATACAGCATTGTCATCTTTAATTCTCCCAATAACTCTATGAGGTGGGTATGATTATACTCATTTTCAAATGTGAAATTATGGTATAGAGAGGCTAAGCAATTTATCCAAAGCCACGCAGCTAAAAAGTGGTGGAGCTGAGATTTGAACCAAGACTATCTGGTCCCAGAACTTGTGACTTGAAATCACTATTAAAGAAAAAGAACCATTTGTGACTTCTCTAAGGTGTCCTGTGTGATTGTTGTTTTCTTCTCCCAGGAAATTTAAGACCATTTCATTGCAACTATTCCAGCAGGTTAGAGTCTTTGTTGTTGTTGTTGGGTTTGTTTTGTTTTTTGTTTTGTTTTGCTTTGCTTTTTTAGGCAGTATCTCCTCAAAGCAAAGTGAAATGTATGTTTCATAGTTACTTGTTTAATTTGAGCCACTTAGGCAGTAAAAAGCCAGATAATTATTAGAGTGTAAATTCCTGGAATCAGAAATTATCTTTTACACACTGTGTTGTGCTATACACTGTAAGTTAAGCACAGACTTAAAAATGGTCACTGAGAGATTTGTAATCCAGCCACTATAAGATTTTTTTTTAAACTAGATTATCTGGTTTGGCTACTTCAGGGATCGGTCCTAACTGGACAACAACCAAACCTGCACTCATTTTGCACTTACACAGCTCCAGGTCAGCCAGCTATGTATTTACAATAATCTTGAAATTGTGGAATGTCAGCTATTACTTTGGTAAACATTTTTGGTTAGCACCTACCTAGTCTATTTTTATTTCATTATATGGTTTTTTATTTGTTCTTAGGAAGACTGCAGTCACTCTCATATATACTCAATATTCCATTTATCTTAAAGGATTCAGTCTGAGGTTCTGTGGTGATAATTATGGGGGGAGGCGTTACTTACTAAGAGTTTTGCACAAGCCCCTCTGAATATAGAGCATGTTCTGAAGTGGGGGGAAGGGGCTGTGGCTTGCTCAGGGAAGGCTTTCCTCCTGAGGGTCTGGAGGTGGAGGTGAATGTGGCTGCTGTCTGCCAGGAGGTGATTGAAGGGCCAGTGCTCAGCTGTGTTTGAGCAGAGGCTGGAGACCGGCCCATTTTGTGCAGGCCCAGGCCTGGTCAGTGCTCTCAGCAGGCACTGCCTGTAGGAGCTCCAATGGCTGAGCAGCTTTTGTGGCTTTGCCAAATTTTTGAACACTATGTGCCTCCATTAAAATTCCAAATTATTTAGCTAATCTACCATTCAACAAATTCATTCTTAAATGTTTGGACTGAAGTTAGCGAAAAAAATAATTGAGGGTCTTCGATTTAGTCGATATGGTCATTTATGATTCCCAATTCTTTCCTTGCTTTGACATTTTGGTTTCATTTCTTTATTCTCTTCTAGATGATTCATTGTACCCAATTCAAATTAGAAATTCCCTCCCCCACACACACACTAGTACACACACTTTTAAATCTTATGTGAAATCTATAAATTTAAAAGCACTAAAAAGTGCTTTGAAAAATCCTCACTTAATGATTTGTTTTATATTATTTATTTATTTATTTATTGAGCAAACCATTTTTGGAGCTAAATGACTTACCTACACAGAGATGAAAGTCTTCGTAGAGCTGAAGATGTTCTGATAACACCAAATGTAGCAAGTTGCACAGTGTGAAACATACCAAGATGCCTTTAGCATCCTTTTCTTGCTGGGATATACATGGGTTGTCTTCTCAGAATTCATCAGTGGCTTCCTGTCTGCACCCCTCCCCCCAAGACTTCTAAAAACAACTTCCTCTCTACTTTTCAATCCCCTTTGCAAATTCCCTCCCCTTTTTTGTCCTCATTGTCTCTCATTTTTTCATTCAATCATTCCTTATGCTTTTCTAGTAGCTGACTTCTGTAGGGATTGCCTTCCCAATACATGCAGACGTGACATTCTCAAAGTGCACCCTCTTTTGACTCTGCTGTGGGGAATCTTTTGACTCTGCTGCTCCCTGATTCCTTTGCCGCTGTCTCCTTTCCATCTATGTGACTGGGTTAGTCTGTCATTTCCCACAGGTCAAGTCTCCTCATCCATCCTCCTCTCTATGAAGCAATCAAAAGCCCAAACCTTTGTCTCCTTGACTGTCCTATAATCCCTACAAATGGGCTTTTTCACCTCTGCCCTGCCTTGTTAGCACTACCTAACTTATTAACCCCTTTCCATCAAATTACTATCTAAATGATACCTGTAACTCACACAGGTTACCCACTGAAGCTGTCTGTCCAGCTTTTTCATTTTTTTGGAACCCTAACTGGGAAGCAAACCGGTGACCTTTCAATGCACAGGACAGCGCTCAACCAACTGAGCCACACTGGCCAGCGTCAGCTTTTTCTTTTTTAACATTCAGTGTTATTTTGTTTTAGTTTCAGGTGTAGGGGACTGTCCAGCTTTAAGTAAGCCCCATTGAACAAAAGAAATAAAGGATGACCTTTGTTTGTAGGTAGAGGCAGGTTGATAAACAGGTCGCTGAATAAAAAGTATGATCGAGAACCTGTTGCCTTGAGGCAGCAGGGCCTTGGTCTCATATATTCTTGTAGTAAAGACAAGATAGAGTGTGGGCTTTGAGGGAAGACATTACTTCCTGTGATTTAATGCTCTGTGCCCTTGGGCAAGGTCAGCTCTCTGAGCCTCTGTTTTCTTATCTGAAAATAGAGATATTAGCTGCCTCATTCTATTGTTCTAAGGCCTAAACAAGAGAATATATGAATATAAAATACTTACTATGACTCCTGGCGTGCAGTATGTAGACCAGTGATGGCAAACCTTTTGAGCTCGGCGTGTCAGCATTTTGAAAAACCCTAACTTAACTCTGGTGCCGTGTCACATATAGAAATTTTTTGATATTTGCAACCATAGTAAAACAAAGATTTATATTTTTGATATATATTTTATATTTAAATGCCATTTAACAAAGAAAAATCAACCAAAAAAATGAGTTCGCGTGTCACCTCTGACACGCGTGTCATAGGTTCGCCATCACTGATGTAGACAATGCCAGTCGGCTCCAGCTCTCCTCATAGAGTAGATGCTCAATAGATGTTGAAAGAATAGTGTGGCCTCAAGGCTTGGTGACAGGATTATGTCAAATCCCAGTTACTAGGTTAAGATGGTTGAGTATTGTTGAGTATTCCATAGGCCTGGATGTATGGTGTAGAGACACAAATACCACACATAGAAAATTACCAGCACACTTATGTACCCTCTTACTAATATATTAATGACTTGGTATCTTCACTGCTATTAATAACATTTGATCTTCCTGTAATTACAGGACCTTGATCATAGTACATACTCAACAAATATTGAATGGAATGTTGAGTTACATAAAATACTTATACAAATAGCCATTAAAAATGTCTTAATGCTATATGGCATAGTGGAAAGAACATGGGCTTAGTTTCAGATACCACTTTGGTTACTTTCTAACAATATACAGGCAAGCTACTTCAGCCTCTGTTTCCTCATTTATAAAAATGGGATTTATCAAATACCTGTCTTATCAGATAACTGTAAGGAAGTAAGATATGAAAATCTTTTTCAGCTTTTAGCTCATAGTAAGCATTTAAAAATAGTAGCTATTATGGTGCATTATAAGATATATATACACAGATATATAGATATACAAATAAAATTTTTATATAGATAAAAATTTAAGAGGAAACATCACAAGAATTATTTTCCCAAAACAAAAATATTAGTGAGGAAAAGAAAAAATCACCACTTTAAAAAAAAAATCAAAGGTGAAATGCAAAGGTGGTGAGTTGCTGGCTACAGAAATTCACAATAAACTCTATCCCTATCCTATCACAGTCAACTAGTGCGAGTTTATGGAAAGTAAGAGATCTTGGTTATCTATTTTTAGATCCCTTTTAGGGTTAGAAAGAAACCTGAACAAATTGGTTTCAAATGCCAGTCGCTGGGACCATAGCATTGCTCTGCAGTAACATATAGACTTAATTATCAAGCCTCCTTGCCAAGATAAACAAACAGGGCCACTGGGAAGAAATACTATATTTCCAACTTAAAATGCCAGAGAAGAGCTGCTGGTTTCCTAGGCAATGGATGATTGCAAAGACAATGAGCTTGGAAAGGGGACCCCTCCCCCAAAAAAACTGTTTATACTTTGTCAACAACACCCGCCTCCATCTTATTTACTTTGAACATTCCAGTCATCTCCCTGCGGTAATTCGTACTGGTTAATGAGGACTCTGCACGCTGGGGAACATGACAGCCTCCCTGCAAGCCTGTCTTCCCGAGGAATCTTCATTTCTAGATAAATGGCCTTGTTGGTGACCTTTTCCACCCTCCACTAGAACTAGTTTTAGAGGACAATGTGATCCAGGTGGACTGAAGCCTGGACTTTAAGGAAGACAGAACAGGCACTCTAGAAAATATGAGTAGTGATGACGTATGACAGTGATTTTTCCTGGTTAAGGTAGGGGGTGGGGCAGCTGATTATAGAAATATGAAAATTGCCATAGGAATGTTTTCAGTATATGCCTGGGCCCCACCATGGGTTGCTAAATGCCACTTTATTCTTTAAAAAGAGCTAGTCCCTTTCCCGCTTCCCACGCCCGCCCCCCCCCCGCCCCGCCCCCACCTACCTCCCCAACCATTAATGGTGCTAAATAGTGTTGAAATAGGTGATTCATGATCCTTATTCAAAGGCTGGGCCCACTGATTTGGGGGTGTCTTATTTCTTTGTAAATCTTGGTGTTTATGCTGCAAATGAGAATTCCTCCTGATAGTTCTGATATGCCAAGGTCATCGTTATGTTACCAAAAAGGTTCCTTATGTGGAATGTTGATGTTTATGCTTACCAGAAATAAAGATTGAGCAACCATGAATATGTAAAAGTGCAAACATCGCACAAAAATGTTTGATAGCTCCTTTTGAATTTAATTCCTTTCTTTACTCTTCACATGTGCAGGGGAGGATTATTTGTGAAACTTAATAGAAAGTTGCAGCAACCAAAAGGCATATAAGGTTAAGATTTGAACCAGATCTTTCTATTTATTAAAGCAATATGTACTTAGGCCAGATGATGTGTCTGTCATTCATTTTTCCCCATTTTCCTTTAGTTATGTGGAAACCCTATGCTATCTCTTTTGCAAATTAGCGTTAATCTCATTGATTTGTGGTAGTTTGAAACTTAGTGTTTCACCCCATCCCATCCCCAAGAGATGTGGCTGAATCCTGTAGGCTTTTCTGTCCCCAGACTCTGCACTCCACTGAAAGAATGAGCTTGAATACCCCAGGCCCCAGCTCCCAACCCCCAATATTCATAAGAAGCACGCTGGGAAGGCAGTAAAGTGGACTTACAGACACTCTGGGCTTCTTGGCATTCAGAGTCTTTAGTATCTAACAGTACGTTAGTAATCTGTCAATGAGTTTTTTGGGGTGTGTGTGTGTGTGTGTGTGTGTGTGTTACTAATCTTTTGTGGTGTGACTTAGAGTTTGGCAGAAAATGAGTTGATGGACCAGCAGGATTTCAGTACTATCACAACATTATTGGCATAGAAGCATTTTGAGGTCCTCTTTCCCTTGAGTGCTCCCCTGGGATAGAACTTCCATGTTATTCTTTGATTCTCCAACCTTTTCACTCAGAGCTAAGTGTGATGAACACACCCTTGAGTGGGGGTCAGGGGAGACAACAATAGGAATACAGTTAGCCCAACAGCATTCTTTCTCTTAATAACCCCATTCACTGTGAAGCTGGAATTGCACACAGTCTCAGAGAGGCCCAATGCCTCTGGAATATATCTCATTTCCTTGTAAAGATCATCTTGTCATTTAGAGAACATGTCCATTGACTGAATCAAAGACTCTTATCAGTACCTATGTATCTTTTTTTCTCTCAAATCCTAAACTCAACCAAGGCAGACCTGTTAGCAAGGTATGTACTTGCACACCTATCTTTTATTTTTAGTTTAAAATATATGTAATTTCTGTGGGTATGTATCCATGTTTCAAAAACCCTAAAAATGGGACATATGGTCTGACAATGGGAAGGATATTTGAAACTGGGACTGTCTTGGGAAGTTGAGGAACACATGGTCACTCTAGACCATCAACATGAGCTGCTCTGGCCATCAGTCAACTGTCAAGAGCGTTATCTCTTTTCCCTTATGTTAGCCTCTTGACAGCTTCTTTTATCTAAGAAGCTTTTTTAAAAAGTGGATGCAAGCAAATTTTTTTACATTTACTTGTAACAAGGTGGTCCTTTTCTTTTTTCTTGCAGAAATAGGCATCTTTGGAAATGATGGAAAGCCTACTTTGCAGTGTGGGCTTGTGCAGAGAGCACCTGAGAGCATTAAGCAGCAGGGGATTGTATTTCAGTTGTTCTTGTTTCAAACCTGGTGAGGTAGCTCTGAGCCTCATAGCCTGCAGCGTCTGCCCAAGCCTCCTGCTCCCTTATTAAGATCTTAATTACAGACGCAGCTTACTTCATTGCTGGAGGGAAAGAATTTAGTTTCTCTGAACTGTGTCTGTTTTTTGGTGTGGCAGGTGTAATCATGATGAGATCATTGCTGGTTTATTTTCTTTTCCTGGAGGAATTTTTTTTTGAGGAGGAGGAGTACAGTTCTTAAGACAATTTCATGAGCTCATAATGGTGCAGTAATAACTGTGCTGTGCTTTTATAGAGACCCTTTCTTATGAAGAAATCAGCGTTTTGCATATATAATTTCATGTCTCCTCCTAATATTATTATAAAGAACTTGTTCATTATCCCCATTTTGAAGATGGGGGAAACAGAGGCACAAAAGGCAGTGTGATTTTGTTGTCATTAGTCTTCCAATATGAGGACCAAGACTTGGCTGTTAATTCAGTTTAGTGTCCATTCCTCTGTCCAGGGTTTCTCATCATCGGCACTAGGGACATTTAGGGCTGGATAAGTCTTTGTTGTGGGGGACTGTCCTGTGTCTTGCAGGGTGTTTGCCAGTGTCCCTGGCCTCTGCCCACTAGTACCACACACACACACACACCAAAAATGTCTCCTAACATTGCTAAATGTCACCTGGGAAGACAAAATCCCTTCTAGTTAAGAATCACTGGTCTAGCCCTGGCCGGTTTGGCTCAGTGAATAGAGCGTCGGCCTACGGACTGAAAGGTCCTGGGTTTGATTCTGGTCAGGGGCATGTGCCTTGGTTGCGGGCACATCCCCAGTGGGGGATGTTCAGGAGGCAGCTGATCGATGTCTCTAACTCTCTATCCCTCTCCCCTCCTCTCTGTAAAGAAAATCAATAAAATATATTAAAAAAATAAAAAGAATCACTGGTCTAATCTTCCCGACTTTCATCTGCTTAAAAATAGTTGCCTTACTGGTTTGATGTGATAGAAGCACAAAAATACAATCGTAGAACTGTTTGCCATAATTTTATCATGACCAAGGCTGAGCTTTATGTAACAGGACCGAACCAAAAGGAAACTTCCCATTATATGCTTAGCACCAATTTGTTGAGCAAATACCTCAAAATACTAAGAAGCAGAAGGTCTCCCTCAGGTCACATGTAAAACCATCAGGCCATGGAAGACAGAGTTCAGAGAATTAAGTTTGCCATAGAGACAGTCTGATATATATATATATATAATATGTATATATATTTGATATATATATATATATTGTTGATATATATATAGTTGATATATATATATATATATATATATATATATATATATATATATACTGGTGTATATCTACATGTGGGAGCTTATCTGTATACCTAGCCATTGAACAATGCATTTGGACGTTTTTCCTATCCACATGTGGGAGCTTATCTGTATACCTAGCCATTGAACAATGCATTTGGACGTTTTTCCTATCCCATTTGCTCCTATCATCTTTCTCCCTCTTCTAGTTGAGAAGCTGCAGTATCTAAAATTCTTTCTTGAAACACCTCTGAAGTTGCAATGGTGACAGCATGTGATTGCAACACCCTCTCAGCCACGTGTGCCGATCCATGTTTTAAAACTCTGAGGACCTCACAAGTGGGATACTAGCAATCAGGCTCCAAACCTAGGTCAGGGATATCTAAAAGAGTTCCAGTGAGCGTTGGCATCCAAGTTACATCACTTGGGTTCTGGCTGGGAAACAGGCAACGGTTGCCAGGATGTGTATGTATTGGTACTGGTATTGTATATAGATATTGCTACTGTATCATATTATACTTAGACTAGAGGCCAGATGCACAAAGATTTGTGCAAGAGTAGGCCTTCCTTCCCCCGGCTGCTGGCACCGGCTTCCCTCTGGCACCCAGAACTGGGGCTGCTTTGCTCTGGCCGCTGCCAGGCACCCACCCAGGACCCAGGCTGCTTTGCTCCGGCCACCGCTGCCACCCACCCGGTTCCCCGTGGTTCCCCGTCCTGTCATTACGGCGTTATGGCGTTATGGCCACAGGCCTTTTATAATATAGAATATAAATTAAGACTTTGGGGGCTGCATACCTTGGTGCAAATACTTTATTAGGTGTTATAACTTGTGTGTTTTGACTTCTGAGAAATGATGTGAGTTTTGAAAATATACTATAATGGAGTGGAGTCTCCTATTCCTTTATACAATTCTCATTTCACTTCCCTAAGTACCTGGAGGTTGGAGGGATTTGTCTAGACAGGCAGATAGATGTGATCCGGTGCCAACACTGTCATGTTGGCTGAAATCCAGATGGTTGTTTTATTGTTAATAAAACCTATCTTTTGGGTGAGTGGGTGTCAGGCCTTCATCATTATATGGCGCCTGTCAGATTTATCTAGGGACAGAACCCTGAAAAGAGTTTGTGCCTGCCTCATGTTTTTGATCCTTTGCCAATAAACTATGCTTAAATCTATCAAAACCAGGCAACCTGGGACAAATGCTTATAAATTCCAAGGCTTACTAGCAACAGAACTAAATTCAAGATGGAAAAGGTTCTCAGGAAGCACATCTTGGTCCAGTGGGAAAAAAATCCTAGGTTAAGAGGGGACCCAGATGCTATTTCTGGCTCTGCGGCTAATCTAATAGAAGACCCTCTGGGTTGTAAAACAAGAAGATTGGGTTAAAATGATCTCTAAGATCCCTTCTTTGTCTGAAATTCTAGTCTAGTTGGTTCTGGTCAAGCTGTGGGTAACTTCTGGTTCCAATACTCACAGAAACCTTGGTGTCTGTCCACCTTCTTTAAGACACTCAGGAGTTGCTTAGATTAATCGCAAAGACCACAGAAGAGTGGGGAATTGAGCTCTTAAAGATACATACATTATTTATGATTTTTCTCAAATACTTTCATCAATCAAATTCATCCTCCATGACTGACCAAGAAATAATAGAAGGGGACTATGACGTCACACACATACACTCACACGTGCATACCAACCTACCAGTCCATTTGTCATTATTTTTACATGAAAGAGAGAATTTGCTCTGGGCTCTTGTTGGTTTCCTGATAAACAAATCTCAGCATATGAATGTTTCTGTCCTGTATCAACCTTAAATCAAGGGAGAATAGATGACATTAGTTCCAGGGCAGGAAAGGAAAGGATCCCAGCATTTAAAGAAACACTTTTTAAATATCACATCTCTGCTGTCTATATCATGTTACCAAATCTGGCCAGACAGGTATTTCTTTCTGAAATCTAAATATCTAAATTTACCAAAAAAAATCAGATCTTCTCACCAACTCTTAAGAAGCAGTGTCACTTGGGCATATGAACCACCAAAGTAATGCTGGGTTCTGAATGCTCCCTCATTGAATAGAAACAGGTCAATATGGAAGAGATGTTAGATTCCCAAACCTGGGAGCCTTATGGGCCATCACACACAGGGTGCACTCCATCCGTGCATGTGGGGGCTGTTGCATGTCAAAGAGTATTTTGGAGAGTCGACTGTCTGATGTCACATTTTTAAAGTATCTCCCACTCAGAAATGCACAAAGAGAATGCTATGGATGCAGTTCACAAGACTGGCAATCTAAGAAAACTTAAGGACTTGTGGCAGAGTAAATGACATGAAGAATCAGAGAGGGTCCAAGGTACCCAGATACACTTTGTATCCATCAGAGGAATTTAGAAGCACTTTCCAGAAAATAAAAACCATTGGCTGAAATGTGGTCTAGGTGCCAGAACAGTCTTTGGTGGCAATATTGGATGCTCCTCACGTAATCAGCAGCACAAGGGACTCATGGGGCCAAAGAGGATTCTGCTGCTGCCTTTCTGTGACTAGTTCAGATCACATGATGAAAGTGTGTCAAATTGCGATTGATAAATATTGCTGAGAAACCACTTGGATGTGCTGTGTACCACATCTTCTAACTCCTGAACTTGGAAGCTTTGTGTCTACTACTTAACAATCTCAAGAAAATTGTTAATTCCACATCCCAGATCATCCAATGAAAGAACCCAGGTGTAAACCAAGTATTCCAAGAAGCGAAATCCAGGCACTTGTAGATATCCATATGTTCTGACCACGACTGTTTCTTTCTTTTGGGAAACCCCACTTCCCCGATATCCTAAAGGTGATGGTGGGCGGAAGTCAAAGTGGTTTGACGACCCTCAGCCTGAAGCTGACTTTTGTCAGCAGGCACAAAAGCACATAAGCCTTTCTCTTCCCCTGTGTCCCCAGACTGACCTTGATGCTCATCCTTCAGCCACTTCCTTTAGAACTTATTTCCTTGACGATGGCCGTTTCCTTCTGTACTGTGTCTGTTTCTCACGATCTGGCCTACCCAAAGTGTGTGTGTGTGTGTGTGTGTGTGTGTGTGTGTGTGTGTGAACGCGGGCGCGCATGCTGCATGCCCTGCCAGATCCCAAGGCTAAAGTTTAGGGGGTTGGGTACAGGAAAGTCATGTTGTTGAGAATGTGGCAGCCCTGAGGCTGTGGCAGGAGCTCCTACATGATAAATATAGAATAAAGTAAAAATAATAAGAGGAAGCTGGGCCATTGATGATGCTATCAGTGCTAGTGGGGTGACACACCAGCCATTGTGTCTAATTTCTCTTCAAAGAACAGCATGAATGGTCATGGAAATTATAAGTCACACCTCTCTGTATTTGGAATAGCAGATAGTTTCCCTGGCAGTAGGAGTAATAAGCTTTCTTGACATTTCGATAGCAGTGAGGGGAAAAAAGGCAGGGAAGAGTGGGGGATGATGTGGGAGTTACCATGTGACCTACAGCTAGCTCTCTGTACCCGCTGTTCTGGCTAGTTGTATAGTATTTTCTTCCCACTCCTTAGGCATAGCTTGGGAACCAGGAACAGCAGAAACCAAATGTTCTGGCAAAGTATGAATGTGCTCAGTCACCTGCTGCCAGATGTGGGTTGCTACATTGAAGGGAGAAAGGCTCTTATAGAAAACATTGTATTTGATCTGGCTGGGATGGTCAGTTCCTCTTGGCCTTCCTGTTTGCTCAGTGGTTGTGGACACTAGATTCAGGCTCCCCATCTACTTCATTATCCTGTTTTAATAGGGAGGGGCAGGCAATTTCCTGCTTGCTGTCTCCCACATTCTCTGGCTGTGAGGCTTGGTGACTTGGACACACCACTTATCTCTCTGTCCCATTAGTTTACCTTCCCATGTTCATCTGGAAATTTTGACCAAATATCATGCTGATCTCTCTAAAAAAGAATTTTACCCTCTCTGTAGAGAACCAAGAAATCCAATCCAGAACCAGTTTCAATTTAGACATCTAATGAGTGTGTATTTTGTTTCAGACACTGGGCTATAAAGTTCTGAAAATGCCAAAGCAATAAGACAGTCTCCCTGGACTTTAAGGAGCTTCCAATCTTGAATGGGTTAATACAAGTTATACAGTAAGAACTACCATTACAGAAAACTGGGAAGAGACACGATTAGATAGGTTTTGTTAAGGTAACTATTCTGGTTAGGTGGAAGATAGATTTTGAGGTGGGAAGACCACCTCAAATGCAAGAAAACCATTGGGAAGCAATTGCCTTACTCCCCCCAAAAGTTGCTGAGGGCCTGAACTAGGAGTGGCAGTGAGAGGGGGAAAGAGGGTCCAAGCTGATTGGGTGTCAGGTTGTGAAGACACTCAGATCTCAGAGGTTTTCAGCTGCGTGCATAATGTTAACTAAGATAAAGCAGGAGAACGGGAATTTTGCACTTGTTAATGTTGAAATAAAGAACCCATTAGACAATTGGAAATGTGGGATTGGCATGCAGAACAAATATCTGGGCTGGAGCTCTGGATCTGAGTGCTATCTGTGTTTAGATACCACCACCATGGATGAGATTGCCTGTAGGGAGCGAGACAAGTGCCAAGGAGACATCCCTTTGGAATATAACCACTTAAGGAATGAGCCAAATTTTTTTTAGCCTGTGAATGAAAGGAAGGTGAGTGGTCATGAGAACAAGAGAAGAGAGAGAGAAGTAGAAGCCAGAATAGTTTCAAGAAATATTGGGATGGGGATCCATGTGAGAGGCTGCTACAATTAGGGTCCCCTCAAACAGGATTTATGACCCTAAAGGCCAATTAGAATCCTGATTAGAGCCACAACTTCTGTAGCATATGTATTTGACTGGATTCAATGCTGTCCTAATTCTGGAGCTGGAGACAGAAAGCCTGAATTCTTGTCCCAGCTCCATGACCTTCTTGCCAGGTGACTTTAGCAAATCATTAACTTCTTGAACCTCGTTTTTCTCATTTATAAAGTGACAGAGTTTGACTGTAGTTGTTTAAAGCTCCTCTGGCTTTCAAGTTCTGTGCCCCACTGTTTGGTGCTTTGCCAAGCTCAAGCTGCACTTCTAACTGCCAGCCTCTGGAGACTAACCATCCAACTAGATACAGAATTGTATAGCTCTCTTATCTCTCCTTGAGTTGTTTCTGTGTTGACCTTTCCTGTCATGGAGGTAAATATGGGGTGGGTGGGGGCAAGAAAGAGTAGGTCTGCCTTTCCTGGGTTATTATTCTAAGATACTCAGATAACCACCTTCTGACTTTGTGGCTTTACGGACTCATACCTTTGCACTGAAGGGGAGAGGGTTTCCCCACCTTCGCCTAGGTAGCAGATTAAACTCTTAATTCACCTATTTATAAATTGCATGTGCTCTTTTGAATGAGATTATTTGTGTTCCGGCTGAAGTTAATTTTGCTGTTATCATCTTACTGAACTCCTGCCCTAGCACACCAAGTATTTTCAAAAGCCAAGCCCTTATCCATGTTCCCTCCCTTTTTGATGGGTTGTACTCTGCTAGAATCTAATAATACTTATTCAAAATTTGCCCAGTAATATCATTGTATTAGTATTAGTATTTTGCCTTAGAAGGTCTCCTGAATGCAACAAGCAGTTTCATTATTGCTGCTTATAGGCAGATACTCAACAAGAGGTTGCAATGCCTAGAGCTCATTATTAATTCAAAGCATTATTGTTTTTAAGAGATGGTTCTCCTAAATGTAACTGTGAGCAAGGGAAATATCAGATATGTATATATAGTAGCATCATTAGAATCGGACCAGTCTTTGACAGAGAACTGAGAGGAGGCGAACAGGATAGGGAGCCCAAGGCCAAAGTGCCATCCAGCAAATTAAATAGTCATAGTAACTTTCTAAGTCTCGGTCAGTGTTAAAGTACTTGACTTGAATTACCTCATTTAATCCTCATGGCAAATCCATGAGGTGGGTGCTGTTATTCACATCCTCATTTTATAGATGAGGAAGCTGAGGCACAAGGGGAGAGGTAGTCTGCCCAAGTTACACAGTTAGGACACCAAATCCCAAGAATCTATTTATAGACCTGACAAGAAGAATTGGTCATCTTTAGAACTTTACTGAATGAAATATAGTGGAATTGAGCCCAGTCAGGAGGACACTGTGTAGTAGAGCTAAGGTGGCTTAGAGTTCTGGAGAGAGAATTGAACTGATACCACAGTTCTCCTCTCATCTGAGACACCAACCGTGTGGCCTCAGGCAAATGATAAACTCCCCCGCCCCGGCCCCGCTCTCCCCAGACCTGTTTCCTTGTCTGTATAACAGGGAGGATGGGTCCAGGTGTCTCTAAAGTTCTCTGTAGCTGGAATCTTTTGTTTGGGAGAGTGGCTGGGTGTAGACGTTGGCTCTCTGTAGCTTGCATAGACATTAAATATTTCACTCCTATTCAACCAAGACTAAGAATATCTATCCATGTGTGAGTTGTCAAGCTAGCAATGGGGTGCCTAGCACTAACAGCCATGCCAAACTCTCTCTAAGTCCATTTCTCCATAGGCAGTAGGGAGGACTGCTTTGGAAATCATGGACAACTAATCAGGAGAATTCACCCAGGCAGCTACATTAGCAAGGACAATAGGCTCTGAAAGTATTCCCAGAGAAGCAGCTCTTGGGGCACATCTAGAAACATTAGCGTGCTGCTTACCAGTTGGTGGGAAGGTCACTGGGACAGGAGACAAACCATCCAGAACACCCTCACACAGGGACTTCGGCCTGCCTCTGATCACGCATGGTCTGTGCTCTACTTCAGTGCTTCATGAATCCCATGGCAGGGCCAACTCCCGAAGCCTCAACTTACTTACTTTTTCATGCTGATTAAGTCTGTAGCCTTCTGCCTTTCTATTGTTTTCTGTTTCTTTTCTTTCCTTGCTTTGAAGCCAATATAATTGCACAGCTATCCACCCTCAGTTCCCGTAGAACTGGCCCCTACTCTTTACCACTTCTGATTTCATCTTGGGGCCTCCTTACCAGCCATTCCCAGTTGTTGAATGGGCCCTGGAAAAAGGAACAGAGATTTAGGGTCAGCTCTCTACCTGTTCTATAATTTCAGTCCACTCTGGGAAGTAATTTTCCTCAAATCATTTTGGTACAAACAACCAGAATTCTGTCTTCTGTAATCTATGACTTTTCTTTTAAACTACAGAACATCCGAAAGATGGAAGAAGAGAAACAGAAGAGATATTGAGATTAGGACACATTCTTAAATGGCTCCTCAAAACAGAATAAAATAATGCATGATTCTGTCTTTATTAAATGAACTTTTAATTGTTGAAAGGAACCCAAAGCTTCCTAGAATATAAATACTAAGTAAAGCGTTCACCTGGAACACAAACCCCTTAGTTTCCCTTTGGCTTCCTTCACTGCTCACCTGGGTACATTAACTTCCTGGAGTTCAAAACTTTCAGGAACAGACTTTAACCTTATCCTTAAAGAGCATCACTAGGCTTCCTGGTACTGACCACTATGGCCTTATATCCTTTTCTTAGGTTAAGTAGTTGTACTGACTAAGGAGTTTGGTGAACAGAGTAAACATAGGACCCCATCTCAACCACCAACCAGAGGGGAGATCCCTTATAGAGCACAGCCGCTCCATAGTGGAGAACCAGCACACAGAGCAAGGCCTGCGGCTATGGGGCACCGTACACGGGGAGATGATTAATGTGTGTCAGTTATAAAGGAATGCAAAGCATGAAACTCAAAGATCAAGTCCACATTTCTAGAGAAGAAAACAGGGCACAGAAGTCCAAACAACAACCTCAAATTCCACTATTGTGTAAAGTCACAAACATGTTCCATCCCTTCGGCAGCCCTTCCTCCCACAAATGGTCATCATTGCAGCAATTTCTAGTGCATCCAGACATTTTCGTGGAGCTCTAGAGGGATCACTTTTAGTTTTCTGAGTGCTTGCAGTGAATTTACAACGCTCCCCGGCTCCTCTGTGCGCCGGGAAGGAGCAGGCATGTGGTGATGGCTGCCATCATGCTGCGAAACATTGCTAACGCCAAGAAATGAAATCTTTGGAGCCTTTGAAAGGCTTCCAAGAATGTCAGCACGTACTGCCTGCCCACTCTCTGCTGAATGCCTACTTTGGCTGTCTGCTTAGTACTGAATGTACCAGACAGGCCTTCATACAAAGAGAGAAAGTGTTTCAGGCCCCTGAAAGGGAAAGGCACAGCCTTTCTGATGTGAATGGCGAGACTCAAGGAAATAGTGGCACGGTGAGGAGGAGCTTTCAGGAAAGGTATGAATAAAAGACCAAAAGAGAAAGAAATGGTATCTACCCACGTGTGAGACATTCTTTGTAGCTCCCCGCCATCTAATCTGGAGATGCAAATACTGTCACACTGTGCTCCATGCTTGATGGATCATGGAGAAATGCTTGCTTGGAGATTCTCCCGTATCCAAGGACCTTGTGATCAACTGAGAATGAGAATTTGTAAGCGCTGCCAAGGCATGTATAAGTGTACTTTTGTTTCCATTTTAACTCCGAATATAAATGCCATTCATACTGTTGGTTTTTAGGGATGTTCTTTAACTCTTTATGAAAAAATTGAGAAATGTCAGTTGTAGTATATCTGAATATCTTGGAATATTTTCCTTCCTAAGCTGGATTTGGGAGAGGAAGAAAAATGTTTTGTATAGGGAACCATCCTCTGACTCTTTAACAGAGCTGCTCATAATTCCTTGGCACGGCATCGGCTGCGAGAGGAAAGAGCTCTTGTGGTGTTCTGAGCCTTTCCAAGGAGGCAGTCTGATGTCATTGGTGGCAGACGCAGAATGTATGTATCTGTCTTTTGTCTGCACCATCTGTTTTTCTCCTTGCAGGCAATCGTTTGGATTTATTCTTCTCTTCTTTCCAGGAGGTGTGCCTCTCCATAGGAGCATGAGCTTTAGGTGTTAAAGGGACTAAGCTACTATTCTAACATGATTCCCCTCTGTTCTTTCCTTCCTAGAATCTTATGGCAAGAGCCTTATATGACAATGTCCCAGAGTGTGCTGAGGAGCTGGCCTTCCGCAAGGGAGAGATCCTGACTGTCATAGAGCAGAACACAGGAGGACTGGAAGGATGGTGGCTCTGCTCCTTACACGGTCGGCAAGGGATTGTCCCAGGCAACCGGGTGAAGCTTCTCATTGGCCCAGTACAGGAGACCTCCTCCAGTCAGGACCAGCCTACTTCTGGACTGATGCACCAGACCTTTGGCCAACAGAAGCTCTATCAAGTGCCAAACCCACAAGGTGCTCCTCGAGACATCATCTACCAAGTACCACCTTCCTACCAAAATCAGGGAATTTATCAAGTACCCACTGGCCATGGTACCCAGGAACAAGATGTGTATCAAGTACCACCGTCAGTGCAAAGAGGCATTGGAGGGGCTAATGGTCCCCACTTAAGTAAAAAGGTGAGTGAGCAACTGACTGGATTTTTATTCCAATTTATTTTTTTCCACTGCACTCAGAGTAATAGAAATGTTCCCAAAATAAGAACTTGACCCTTCCAAGAAGTAAGTATGTCTTCCAAGCGGTAAGTATATCTAAATACCCTAGCTCAGCATTATTTTTGCATCATTTTTTTCATTCATTGGTCAGCAAAACTTTTTTGAATTCCTACTATGTGCCAACTATTGTTGATCCAAAGGATCATGGATTCCTGTGCCATTCCAGGGCATACTGGATCATTAAGTTGTTTCCATCTTTCTGATAGATCTGCTTTTAGACCTAGGTTCTGCACTCAAATAGTTTCTAGTCTTTCTGTTTCTTCCCTAAGTGGTACAAGGCATCAAATTTTTGTACAAGCTCAGTGAGGCAGCAAGGACCCTCCTTTCACCAAAAGCTGAGTCATGACCCTATTGGCCTGGCACACAAAGAGCCCACTAGAAGTAGAGGAAGCAAGGAAGCTGGGAGTGGGTCATGCCAACCAACTTGTTCCGCAGTTACTGGCTTACAGTTTGATTCATTTAAAACACAGAGATACTTGTATTTAGAAAGGAGTCATCCTCTTATCCTTCAAGTGATTCCCATAATAATGCCTGAGCCAGTGGGTGAAAAGAGTGGAGCTAGAATATTTAGAAAGACATCATGTTAAAAAGAAAATAAAAGAAAGGGAAGGAATGACCTCATCAGCACTTTATATAATTCCAATGTGATAACAATTTGAGATAAATAGAAACGTGTTAACTGAATGACTTTTAAGCATCTAGTGTAGTTGTTATTCTTATGATGCAGTGACGAATTAAAAAGTGAGCCAAACCTTCATGATGCTTACATTGTAGTGTGTGACATAAGCAGACACTGTACTGTCAGTGCTGGGAAGGAAATAATGTCAGTGAGCTTATAAGGATAACAGCCAACACCAAGATGCTGCTGCTTACCTGAGTGTTAGAGGGAGGGCTTTTCTCTTTTGTTTACTGGCAAATTCCAAAGGTCTACAGGGGGTCCAGTGAGGTTGGTATTAAGAATGGGCAAACTTAATGGAATAAGAAAAGACCTCTGAATTACAAGAGGAAAGATGCAGCTCTCTATGCCAAAAAGATCTTGTTGACTCTGAGAACACTACAGGCACAGGTGTCCTGCCTCAAGAAAATCTAATTCAAAGTCTGAATTTACAAATCCATATAAATTAGAGAATATCTATTTGCATGATAATGGAATCCTCTGTTGAAAAAAATAGGGGGGAGGGGATTTACAGTTGGATTCTTAAATAACAACGCCACAAATGAATCTTAATCACCTTCTAACACATAAAGTATGTCTCACAAAACACTTCTCAAGAACATGTGTTGCCTAAGCCCGGTGGGTGGTGGGTGTACATTAGGAGGAATTCCTCAAGAAGTGGTAAACAGCTTTCTGACTAGCGTTGCCCAAGACAATGATTCCTGTCTGCAGAGGATAGACTGGCCATGACCTTTCAAAGTCATTACCCCATGGACGTCAGATTCAAAGGGAAAGCCAAACCAGGCTCTGTCTCCAGAGGAGAACAAGAATAGTCGAAAGGTGTAACTATAAATAAATAACTTCTCTCATTTTAGCGCTGGTTGTTTGCACCTTAAAAATAGCTCTCCCTTCATCTGAGCCTGTGCAAGGCAGACAGGGGAGACCAGAACAGGAAATGCTTGGCTGAGAGGTGGTGGGGTCTAAACTTTCATTACAGTTTACTTTGGCAGGAAGGTGACATGTTTTCTTTTTTAGACTCAACCTTTTTCATTCCAAGTCTGAAAAGTCTAAAAACCTCAGACTTCTTCCCATTTTATTTGCTGTTACTACACAGCAAATGCACTCCCATACTCTCCAAGCCCAGGCCTAAGAATATGCATTTTAGTAAGCTCCTTGGCTAGTTCGGGGGGAGGTAGTCCAGGACTGCACTCTGAGAAGTACTGTAAAGGGGTGGACCATATAGTCTACTGGGCATGTTCCAATCTGATTGTGAATTGGGACTTTCCATAGTTAAAGATTCCCTTGATGTTGCAAACAGACTGTGGGCTTCAGAAATGTTATCCACCACAGTTTTTTCTACTAATGAATCACTGAGGGAGGAAAAAAAGACAGTGAATTCTGCCTTCTATCACTTCAACTTTGCTCTCTGGGAAACTTCAGCCTCTACCCCCTTCTTACATCCCATCCACATGAAAAGACATTCATCACTCATTAAATCAGTGGTTAGGAAAAGATAATCATATAATATGATCCCCACCCTTTCGTGAAACAAGAAGACACATGAGTACTGTGTAAAAGCATGGGCTTTGGAGTTAGGCCACTCCTGGTTCTGTTTCTTCATAACTATTATTCCTTGGCAGGTCTCTGAACTTCTTCAGGTTTTGCTCTCCTCATCTGTACAATGGGAATAATCATAGGGTTGCTGCGAGACTTAAAGGAAGCAATACATAGAAAGGACCTGGCACAGTGCTTAGCATAGCAAGGGCTTAAAAATATTAGTTCCCCTCGCCTTGTCCTTTCCCTTTACAGTTTATTTTGAACTGCATCAGCCCTGTTTGTGTTTCTCACTCTACACCAAATATGCAAATACTTTTTAAAAATATTTTTTATTGATTTCAGAGAGGAAGGGAGAATGAGAGATAGAAACATGAATGATGAGAATCATTGATCAGCTGCCTCCTGCATGCCCCCTACTGGGGAGTGAGCCTGCAACCTGGACATGTGCTCATTGAGCCACATTGGCTGGGCTATGCAAATACTTTATTGCTAACACAGACTGTTCCCTTTCAGTGTGTGCCTCTCTTTTTGCTTCTATAAGAATTTGGCACAGAGTGGAAAAGAGCTCCCAAAGTTATCTAGAAACCATATACACTGACACCTTTACTTAATTTCATTGGTCATTTCACTCTGGGTTCTGTATGCAAGACCATTTTATCCATTAGGCATTGTGGGCAGAATGCCCAGGGCCTACAAGAATGTTTGAGAGCTGAATGAAAAATTTGGCTCCAAAATACGAAAGGTGACAACTACAAAATAGAAATTAATAAATACTTAAACAAATGTGAATGTTTCTTAATTTGCAGACAGATGTGTAGAAAACAATATCGTGTCAATCTCATTGTTACATTTAGGGCTCATAACTAATTGATTATATTTAAAAATAAATTGTAGGTTTGATTTTTCTCACTTTGCAAAGATTTCTAAATAGGCCTTGTGATTTCCAAGAACTCAGAGGCAATTCTAAATTAAATGAGTTATTAGCCCAATAATTTGAAAAGCTGAGTTTTTAAAAGCAAAAATTCTACTTAATATGGGAGTACAGTTTGGAGTGGAGCCCCTAAACCTACGAAGCCCAAGGTCTACGAAGGTCTAACACAGCCTCATTTCTCTACTTCAAAGATCAGTAAAACTGCCCCTGAGTTCATCCCTTTCATGCTTGATCTTCACAGGGAATCACATGTGTTTCTCTGATTATGTTTGGACATGTTGCCTTCATTCTAACTGGTAGAATTAGATTTGCTTTGAGTCCTTCTGAAGATGAGTATGGGCTAAATTATTAACTCATTGAGGCAGGCAGGGGCCATGGCTGCCTCTTTACTGCTATAGGCCAAGCTCCCCGCAAAATATCAGCACCCAGATAACACCCAATGAGCAAGGCCAAAGCAAGAAATGAAGCGTTTAATTTGAATTGACCTTTAAATAAACTGAAAAGTGGTTCTGATCTTATCACCCATTCACCATCACACACTGTTCAAATCCCATGGTTCAGCTCATTACCTTCTGTTATGACATATGTCAGATTATACATGGTAGTTTTCCCCCAAAAGGGTCTTGGAGAATGTCACCATCTGTTTTCCGTAACCATATCTATCTATACACAACAAATGAGCATCCAAAGTGTGATTGATGTACAGTTCAGCTTGTCTGAGGACCTCACTTTTATGCATTTTGCCCAGTTTAGACAACAATATTAGTGAACTCTTCTATAGTAACCTAAAGAGGAAAAGTACACTTTTTCTCCTGAGGGGCAGAGCTTCCTTTGAGTATGCTGTTATTTCCCTAGAATGCCTTTCCTCTGTTCTATCTGTAAATTCCTATTCATCCTTTAAAACCCATTTTAATGTTCATCTCCTCTGTGAAGCTTTCTCTCTGTACCCCAGCAGTGTCTACCTCCTCTATGGCTCCAAAATATGTTATACATTTCTCTTAATCTCAAGCTAATGGGCTCATTAAAACTCTAGTAGTCTGCCATTATCATGTGTATAATGGGCTAGGCTGGGGCAAGTACTGCTTCAGGGGTGGCACTCAGAAAACTCAAGTAATATTAAAATTTATCTAGACCCCATTACATTGCTGACCTTCCAAAATGGGACGCAGCCATATGTTGGCAGGAAATGATTCAAAGATTTTAGCCAGGTCTTCGCAGCCCATTCCTGAAAGGTAATATAAGAACCAGAAATAGATTAACTACAATGTTTGTACCTTCTTAGACACTGAGTCATCATAAATTACACACACACACGCAGACACACACGTACACACACATACACACCCATAGCCATTGATTGGTTAAAAACAGAGACCTTCCCTTATTGGGATTGAAAGCATTGTGAAATCTGGTTGCCCAGAGCAACACTCAGTTACTAGCCAACTAACTGCTATATATTAGCTGTATGATTTGTCCACCGACAAGTAAAAATAGATTTAGAGGAAATGAAAGCTCCCAGAGAAAATAAACTCTGACTTCACCTCACTTTCTTTTGTTCCCTTCCTACACACACACACACACACACACACACACACACACCACATACACACCCTGAAAAATAGCAAGGTTTGACAGAACAGAAGGTACCTCTAGTTTCGTCACTTATAAATTCAGTCAAGTACAACCATGTTCCAGAATTGTACATTTCTGTATAAAAATCATCCTAGTTTAAATGAATTTATTTCCTCAACACATAGCTTTTGGGACTATGCAGAGAAGTGAACTTTTATTTAATATCTCTACCCTCAAGAATCAAGATAAATTTTAAATCTTACACAAAATTTGAAGTCCTTGAGCAATTCAAGGGCAGGACTTGATGAGCTCACTTTGAAAATGAGAAGTATCTCTTCCCAGTAGAGTCACCCACGCCAGTAGAATGAGCAAACTGTAATATCTCCTTAAAAATGAACAAAGGTCCTTTTTGTTTGATCAATGCCAAGGCCGTCAAACTCAGTTGCAATTTGTTATAAAGCTCAGAGATAATGCATATTTCTAAGAGTGCATTAGTAACTTCTTATAAACCCACACCAAAGCAGACAGAGGTAATCTTCCTTCCTTTTTCAATGATTTCATGCTGAGTGACTGCTTATCAGAGTGAATAGGTCAGATATTGTGTGTAGTATGATGTCAGGCTAAGTGGTTAAACTCTATTTGTGAGGGAGAAGAAAAGAATACATTTATTTATTTGATTGGATGATGAAATGCAAACTTAGTACTGGTCGCACTCATCTTTGAAAACGGACTTGTGTGAGTACATTGGGCAAAATGCAGAGAGGGGTGCCATCAGAACACACTGGGTTCTAAATAGCTGTGCCACAAACCTGGTTGCCAAGGTTCGCTTCTAGAGGGGTGTGTCTTTCTTAAAAGTTATAACCCCAGTAACATTTGAAGAGTACAAAGGAGCCTCTCTTTCAAGGGACCCCGGAGTCAATCAGTTTTTGAAGCAAAGGCTCCTTTAGCAATGCCATAATCACATCTGACTTATTTGGATAATTTTTATAGTATGTGTTTCATACAGCCTGGTGCTTAAACTAGTTATTTATCAGAATAATTATTTGTCTTCAAATTTACCACCAATCAACTGTGCAGCATTTAGAATGTTATTAAGTTGCTCATTTTTCAAGATAATTTTAGATCTAAAGTGGGCATGACTCAATGGTGCCTTTGAGCTTTGGCTCCATGTTAGGGACATTATATCCATAACCTCATCTAATCCTCTCAGTAGCCTCATAAGGTGTTCCGTACAACCTTCACTTTACAGGGAGGGAGCTGCGGTCTGAGGAGTAAGTTAACTTGCTAAAGGACATAATTCTAGTAAGCGGCAGGATTGATATTTGAGCCTGCGTCTGTCTGACTCTGAAACTAATGATTTTTACATCCCAGCTAATGGTTGATGTTGCCAAGCCCTAAAATAAGATGGCATATTTAGACACTTCATTAGCAAGTCCAGCTCACCAGAATCCTGGGTGCTAAATAGCATCCTGTTGGCCAGGAAGAATTCAAGTCACTCCAGAAGGCTCCCACCTCAGATGCTTAGAGTCACCTCGATGCTGAGGGAATCTGAGTAAGAGATGAAGAAATGCCCACCTCCCCGCTGCAGTGCTCAGTTTCATGGCAGGCTGATCCAGAAGTCCTGAGCAGCCATGAAGCTGATGTAAAGTCTGTGGGACATGGCTGAGACTATTGCTATGTTGGCTTTCTCTGCTGCTGAAAATAATCTTTTCAAATAACTTCAGATTGCTTCAAATGGAAACTTCATTTAACCAGGCATAGTTAAATCTCCCAGGATGGGCTTGCCAGTAAAAGGGGCACCTCAAAAAATAAGATACCCAGATCTTAAGTTTTGCTTCTCATATAAGGAAGTAACTTTCTTTGGGAGTGTTTGTGAAATTAGAAGAGTAGTAAATTTTTAACATGTCTTATGAGTGTAGGCAACAGGACATGCTGTGGGCCCAGCTAACTACCAAGGTTCTCATTCACTCCTCTGTCATTAATGAGCTGAATAACCTCTCTGAACTTTAGCTTCCTCAACTGTGAAATGGGGAATAAGGCTGGATTGTCTTTAATGGTCTTCGCTAAAATTTTATGAGCCAAATATCCTTATCTGATTCTTTCACAGAGTTGCTTGAAAAGTTTAATGAAATGACCTGGACTCAAAATTTTTTAAACAAAAGACACTCAGATGTTGATGTAAATTTCAGTTGACCCCAAAGTGTTGGCAAATCCTTCTTACTCTTCCTTTAGGATTCAATCCACCTTCCTAGAAACCACAGTCTCCTTTAGAAGATAGAACCATGTCAGTAGAAAGCAGGGAGCAGGCAGGAACAGAGAGAGGAGCACTGGGCTATGCTAAGTCAGGGAGAAAGAGTTGGCAGACCAGCTTCCATACCCGGTCTGGGTATTAAGAACTCTTCTCTCTTTTTTGTTACAAAGAAAGTACTTCATACTGGAACTCATTATTTTCTGCCCATTTTCCTCTTTAATCCTCTTGGGTTGGCAGAGGCTCTTGGTGGGTCTGATGTTTCTTGAAGCAACAACCCTGGGTCAGCCCCCTTCAGACCTGGCACTAAACTCTGCCACGTGGTCAGTTTGTTCCATCAGCCAGCCTGTCTTTCCTCCCAGTGAAGCCGTGGGAGGTCTCCTATTTAAGGAAGGAACGATACCCATGGGCATTTGGGTCCAGACATTTTCATTCCTTGATTTCTTTCCATAATTATATCCCCTTTAGGGCATCTGTGGACATCTCTCTAAAATCCACTTCAAAAATCTAGATTTAGTGTTTAGTGTCCTGTTGAATTTATTTGGACATCAAAAGAACCAAAATGCTTGTGCCTTCTCTAGTTTTCATTCAAAGAGCATTCTGGTTCATGGGCTATTTAAAAAACAGCTTTGCTCTATCCAACTGTCACGGGCTGTATTAGGCTTTGTCCAGAGAAAGACCAAACTACTTAGGAACCCAGACGTCACTTCCCATCATGTTCTTTCACATTAAAGAGCTTCTAACTGCTCTTTGGCGCTTGGTCACTCCATAACTAAATATTGCTTTAGCACTCACTACACAAAGAGCTTCCTGAAAGCAGCAGGGGAGACGTGCTAGGGCCTTAACAATCAGGGCACTGTTTCCATTGAGTGGTTCGCCGCCCAAATGCTGTGTCAAATGAAAGTGACCCAAGAGCCCCGTTCCACTTTTGAGCTTTCAGTTGTTACTTTTTCCTCATTTGAAAAAGAGATTGACCGTAATTTAGATGTGTCTAACAAAAGGCATAGTTCTAGCATAAAATTAAACATCAAAATGTCTTTAAAGGAAAGTAAATTGCTTCCCAAAAACAGAGAGAAAAATCTTGATGAGTACAAGATAAGCATTAGGAAGGGTTAACCACGGCCATGGCCCATGAAGGTGGCCAGACACAGTTTTCATTATATTGTTGCTATGCAAGTAAATAAATGAGCTCACTGCTACACCCAAGCTGGGCAGAGAGAATTTACAGAGAATTAATAAATCCAGTGTAGGAAACATGTGGCTTTTTCTCTGGTCATAGAAAAAGCAACTAGTAATCTTGGATTTTAAACCGACAAATTTCTATAACTTTGCAGTTTCTGAATATTGGATCCAAGTTCTAATGGGCGGACAGTGATAATAAGGATGTTTCTTTTCCTAGGATTTTCTTCAAAGGGAAAGGATCACATCGTTCCTGGGCTTGAAGACAAAGAGGTTATTATATTGTGGTGGTTCTGTTAATGCTTTTTAAGGGCATTTAAGTGAAATAAGTCCTTTCCAACAGGCAGTTTTAGAAATCTAAATACTCTTATTAATGCATGAAACTCAGAGATAAAAATAAATAAATAAAGTATAAAATTCTAAGTAAAACAGGGGATGTGGGGGGATTAGAGATAGACAGGAAGCAATCTAATTTTACTTTCCACATATGCCAAGAAAAATGCAAATAGATGGCTGCTAACCAATGAAGCCCACTTTTGAATTCTGACCATCTTAAGTACTGTTAATGTCGAGGTTATAAATATGTACTGTAATCAGTATGGCACAGTGGCACTTTTTAACTTGTCATCAATTATTCATTATATTTCCTGAGCACCACCTGGGTTGCCTAGCTCTTGAGTAGGCCTGAGGGCCAAATACCAGGAGCTGGTCACACACATTCATGCTCTGCTAGATTCATGGGTACACTCCACTGATCAATCATCAGGGCTTGATCTAGATACTTTTTGTTGTTCTTGCTGCCTTTATTCTTCCTTGGGGTTGCTGGTAGCATGGTAGGAGGGAAGAAGTCAAAATGGGGACAACTATTGGAGGAGAGAGATGAGAAGTTGTGATAAATAGGTTGGTGGTAGAGCTGGCATCAGAAAAACGCACAGCAGACGTGGCAGGGCCAGAAACTCTAAGAATGAACTTTTGCAGGATTTTGGGGGGCAAGGAGGATCTGACTTTATGAATAGCACACCTGCCCCTTCCCCCTTCCCTCAGCGCTCTACTGGATTGTCAGCATGCAGTTGAGAAGATGAAGTTCTCCTAAACTCAGGGCCTCTGCTGCTGACATACCCCATCCCAGGCCCCCACCAGCTCTTCTTTAAGGAGGCAAGGTGATGCCCAAGGAAAGAAGCCCCTAAGCAGACTTGCTGAGGCCTTGGAACTAGTGATCCCATGTGAGCACAAGTGATCTCATGAGAAGTCTCTTGCTTTTAGATATTCAGATAGGTATGCGCCCTACTTCTTGGTGAGATCCTCTTGACAAACCCAGCTTGTGATCTTCCACTGAAAAGGCCTTATCTGAAGAGAAATTCAATAAAGTGCCCTGGGTTTTGGACCTTGCCATCTTTCTCTTGGATAAACATCTTTATCTCTAAGCCTTATAAAGCATGTTTTCTCCTGGGGTTTTCCACTGGAGTGTTTTAGGCTGTTAGGGTGATACACGTGACAATGGCAACACTGATATGACCAAGTAAAATAGTAACCCAAGTAAAGCTGCTGATGTTATCAAGGGCCAAAGTCTCTTGTCATTTACTGCTTTGATTTAAAATTCCCATTGTCTTGAAGACCTCACTAGGAACACTTCATGCATTTGTGAAGATTAATTTCTATTTGACTTAAATCTAAGAATAATTACATTTTTCTCTCCCATCATTTAATCATGAAACATTTTGAAGCAAATGGCCTTCAAATCTATCATTAAGACACAAACAACATCCTCATCATATTAGGAAGAAAGCAAGAATAGGCTGTTGTTTGTCTTCTTTCCCAGTCTTGTCTCATGCATTCCTGGCTATCTTTGACTGTGTGGTGGACATTGTATTATTGAGATATTTACAGAAATCACTTAAAGAAATCCTATAAAGATGTTCTCTACTTCGATAGTGGATTTTATTTCCTTTTTTCAGCCTAATAGGCATACAAAATTCTAATTTCAGACATTGAGATATTCTTGTCAACCCTCATGATTAAAACCTAGTCTCAGCCTATGCAAGGGTGAGTTCAGTTCATTTTTACTTTAGCATGCAGCCCTTAAGGTCCCAACCCAAAGTGGGGCATGGTTATCAGGGTCTCTACCTTGGTAAGCCACTACCTAACATTCATATCCCCCATCACCCAGAAGAGCTATAAAATACACAATGTAGCATCGGAGACAACAGCAAATGTCCTCAAGGAAAATGCAACCTCAAAATTTGGGCTTACAGAGAATTAATAAATCCAGTGTAGGAAACATGTGAGCTCTATGAATTCCTTCTCTACTTCCAAATTTGGACCCGGTAATTCTTTACTATCTTTTAACTCTCTGATGCTATTAAGAAGATTTTTAATATCTTTTTCTCATTTTCTTAAGCTGTCTCTGATAGAATGTTTGACCTAAACGACCTAGTTCACAATTTTAAGTCCATAGGTAAAATAGGTCAACCTAGATAACAATTATATTAAAAAGAGCTAAGGCTTAAGGGTTTACTCTATGCTGAGTACTTTCTGAACTTGATCTCATTTAATGCTCATAATATCCTATGAGTATTTTATTATCATTTTACTAATGAGGAAACAGCTTAGAATGAACAAATACCTTGGTCATGTTCTCTCAGCTGGTAAGTGGTACAAACAGGGTTTAGATCCAGCTCTGTCTGAATCCAGCTGATGTTCTCAATCACTCCCCTCATCAGACCTAATCCTTTTGAAGAGCTAAAGGCCCAATGTGGCCATGGCCTCTGCTACACAGCTTCCCATGACACAGGCCTGTCGCATTTTCTCACAACTAGAGAAAGCTTGACCCCTGTTCCTTTCTATTGTATTTTCCTTCTGATGTTAAGGTAAAAAGCAGAGTTTGTTTTTGTTTCTTTTTTGCACAACTCCCGCATATGTTTCTGGCTTGTGGCTGAAAAGAACACAGGTGTTTGTGTCACATGCAGGCTCTAGATTTGGGAAAAGGAAACCATCTAGTGGCCCAAGTTGGCCTCAACTAGTGGTTTGCACCAAATGCAGTGCAGGTGATCATTTTCCCATGGGTTCTGATTTCTCAGCTTTATCTAACAGTCACTCTACTTCCTCACTTGCCCAAAGCTACCATGCATGGCTGGTAAGACACAGTTCTACCCCTTTGTCCCTTGGATCCCACTCAACCTAAAGCTTAACTTACCTGGAAACCAGTCTTATCCTATACAGGCAGATCTTGTTTAGTATCCTCTCTAGTTCCATATCATCTTGCTAAGAAAAGCCTTGAGTTTTTCCTTAGTTTGTTAATACATTCAGTCAATACATTATTTAAGATCTGCTATATTCAAGACACAGTGCGGGGCCTTTAAACTGCTGTTTACATACAAATGAAGAAGAGGCCCTAGCTGGGTAGCTCAATTGGTTAGAGCATCATCCTGATATGCCAAGGTTGTGGTTCAATCCCTAGTCAGGGCACATATAAGAATCAACCAATGAATGCATAAATAAGTGGAACAACAAATCAATGTTTCTCTCTCTCTCTCTCTCTCTCTCTCTCTCTCTCTCTCTGTAAAAAATCAATAAATTAAAAAAAAAATGGCCTGGCTGGTGTGCTCAGTGGTTGGTTGGGCACAGTCCCCTGCACCTGGGTGTTACTGGTTCTGTTCTCAATCAGTACACATGCCCAAGTTGTGGGCTTGATCCTTGGTAGGGCCCATATAAGAGTTATCCAGTCTATGTTCCACTCTCACATTGATGTTTCTCTCTCCCTCTCCCTTCCACTCTCTCTAAAAATCAATTAAAAAAATTTTAAATGAATACGAATGATCTCTGTCTCCACAATGCTGAGATGAGGCACTGAAACAGTCAAACCACAAGTGATAAGTACCATGTCCTCAGATACATATGGAGGACATGCTCCTGGAGTGCCAAGGGCGATGCTTATTGTATCCGTCTGGGAAAGGCTTCATGGGACAGAGGCACCCTACTTGGCCTTGAAAATTGAATGAAATTTGAATCTGAGAACAGGAAGAAGAGCATCTTGGACAAAAACACAGCATGAGTAAAGGCACAGAGGTGTGAAGGCAGGATGTGTATTAAAAGCAGGGTCTTGCCAAGGCACGGACTCAGCGAAGAGCTGTCCACCCTCCCTCAGAGGCTCTCAAGGTACTGAAGGAGGAGGGCAGAAACACACCAGTGAAGGCAAAGACTGGCAGCCAGGGGGGCAGAGGTATGCTTAGTTTGGCCAAGGTGCTGTTTGAAATATTTGAGCCAATTTCTAAAATCAGATTTCACCTAAAAATCCAGATTTCCGGTTTCTTCTGAAACTTGAAAGATCTGGGAACACAGGCGGTACTTTTTCAGGATGGCAGTTGACTGGAACTGAAGAATAGCTGCCTCTTTTCAGTAGGGTGTCACGTCTGTCTTTCCTACACAGAACTCAGCTTGCTTCTCCCTTCACCCTATCTGCTCAGCCCCACAGGTGTCTAAGTGGCAGGCCAGGTGCAAGCTCAGCTGAACCAATTGTGGGGACATGAATGACAGACCCCAAGGGCCTCTATTCCAGCTCACGGATTCCCACATGAGTTAGTTTTCAGGGTTCCCTAGATCTGGCTGCTACCCCAAAGATAGACTCCTCTTTAAAATGTCAGCATGCACGGCTCTCAAAATTAGGAGATGTGGACGTATTTAAAGGATCTCTAAAAACAGCTCATGCTGCCCCGGACCTGAGGCCCAAAATTGTATAAATCAAACACATCAAAGTGTGGGGCGTGCCTGACTCCTTGTTTTTAAGGAAGCCGATTAGTGAGAAAGCTGACACAACCCAGTCCCTGCACTGTTCATCCTACCCTGCCAGGGAGGTTGGCGATTTATTAAATGGACTCTCCCTGTTCTGAATGTCTACGGTCAGCCCTTCTTCTCTGCCTCATAGCTCTCCTCAGTGTCCACCTTCAGACTCCTTCGTTAGCTGAAAAGAATGGTACTGACAGCTGAGGAAGGTCCGATTCCTCAGCGGGACAGGAAACCCAGCTTTGGAAAATGCCAGTCCTCTTCCAGGGTGATCAGGAAAGCAATGGCAGCAGCGTCCGTCACAGAGCCCAGGAATCCCACAGCTTAGCCCCTTGGTGGCAGCACTAATGAACTAGGAGGTCAGTTTGGTCATTCCTGAGTCTAAGTAACTATAAATAAATACATAGAAGGAAAGGAATGCAGAAAAGAAAAATGAACGGGGAGGGGCAGGGGGTAAGGGAATGAAAACATAACTGGATTTCATTGAGGAAATTAGTTTAAAATGCCCTTTGTGTGGCAGTTGCACCAGTACCTTGCTGGCAACTGCTCAGGAGAATTCTTCCAAAACCTATGTCCCTTTTGCTAGACCTTGGTGTTCCTCGTAGGCTGGGGTTCAGTAATTCGGGGACAGTAGGAAGGCTTTTGTATACTACGTCAAGCAGGAAGCAAAGGCCTGATGGACCACAAAACTGGATACTTTGTAAGGTACAGAACAGTCAGCACTTTCCCCTGAGGAGAGAACACACAATTAATTGGCAGGAAAGCGACCCAAGCGATGGGCAGGGGAGGAGAGCGTCCAAAAGTCCATTTCCAGCTCCACGTTCTTTCAGGCGTCAGACTGCATTGCTGTACTCCCTGGATGTGTCTGACCAGATGCAAATGCTGGTCCCATGTAAAGGCCATTTGCGGACCAATGTGAATTAGATGGCAGCGTTGGGAATGCTGGAAACGGGGAGGTGGTGTTTTGTTGGCTTTATCCCCCTGTGGTTTGCACCATCTGTTTCTTTTAATGCATAAACAAGGAAAATGACTGGCTTGGAATACAAAGTTTTTCAAAAAAACAGATGACCACAGGCATCCTCGAAATGAGAAAGAGAGAGCAAGTTGGGGTTCCGTGACATTTGTCAGGAAGTGAGAAGTTAAATACTGGGAAGCATTAATGCTTTGCCAGGGAAGCTCCACAAAGGCAAGGAAAAGCCTTGTCCATGCCCCGCCTTCCTGAGGTCATGCCCTGTGTTTACATTTCACCAAGGGTTATTTTCAGATCCCAACACCGCCCACCCCCCTCCCTTCTTAAACTAAAGATGAAGCTGTTCGGCATAACCAGCCTTGGTTTTCTATTAGCGGTATTGCTAACTTGGCAACCTTGCAGAGAATCTACTATTAGAAACTTTTAGAATGAACAAAGGCTGCGTTGTGAGCGTGTGCTACTATAAAGCCAAAATAGAGAGCTATAAATAGAGGAGCTGATGAGAAAGACAAAGAGAAGATACTTTATTTCTCTCCTCAACAGTAGTGAAATATATATATATGAGGGCATTAGGAACAGTGTGTTTTTCTTGAGTAAAGGGCATCCTGCTTTAAAAAGGAAGGTTTGCTCTGCACAACACAGTGGCTACTCGATAGAATAGTTCTGTATGCTCTGTGCCAACAAACCTTAAAGCAACAGATTCTTTTTTTAAACTGAAGGCAGTGGAGAGATTTGATGGAGTGGTGACTGCATTCTAATCTCTTTTACCTTCATTGCAAGAAACAATCAGCCACAAGCATCAGGGATTTAAAACCAAACTGAACTGGGGCATTTTAGAGCCGCTGGGGAGAAGAGCATTGGTGCATTTGGCTGAGTTCCACCCTTTTCAGCACAAGACAGACATGAGCATTTTTCACATCGTTTGTAGGCAGCCTGACGCCAGAGTTTTCATATTAGAGAAAGGATTAAAGATGACGATTTCTTAGGGAACAATCAACTCCTAATTTGCAAGATCTGTTCTCAAAAATTCCATGGGCAATACCAAGATGGGCACCGTTAATCATTCAGGAGCAGGGGTTAGGCAGAAATAAGACCCTGGCAATTTAGAAGCCTTGGGAGGATTAAATACATTTCAAAATGAGTATAAGTTCAAATAATTTCTCTCTCCGTGCTTAGGACACAATGAAGTATGTAGATATGAAAACACAAGCCTGTTGGGTGCAATTGGCGTGATTGACATTGGCTCCAGGGTTTGTGATGAGTGGATTTGACTTCTGCCGGCCCTTGGACTTGGATACTGTCTGCGATGTTTGCTTCCCTGGTGGAAATGGGAAAATGATTAGAGCCCCGCACTCTGTTCCTAGGACTCCTTGACTCCGTGTTTAATTTGTTTCCTACATTAGATTGAAACTACTGGAGGCTTCTAAAGGCAGCACTGTGTGAGCATTGGTTTCATGAAAGTACTCTAGTGACCTGTGGAATTTTAGTTATAATCATAATAATGGCAGATGAAGAGGCGTCCTGGGGAAGGCATGAGAGGAATTTTAAGTGGCTGAACTCAATTTGCATTATTCATTTTACAAATAGTTTCAGAGCCTTAAATTTTTTTTCCACTATGCCCGGCTTTTGAGGCTCCAAAGCAATAATCTAGGGTATTCATAACTTAAAAGTGATTCTCCCTTCAAGCACATTTTGGGAATTGAGTCTTTATCTGACCAGCTTTGAGATGATTTTGTTACCATGGGGAAGGGGGATAGAGATATTTCAGGGACTTGTTCTTCATGGGGATTCAAGAGGAATTAAAGTTTACTGGCCTCGTGTCCCCTTGTCTCCTTCCTTTTCTCTCTTTTCTGTTTCTTTGGGTTGTTTTGTTGTTGTTGTTATTGTTGTTCGTTATTTTTTTCTTTCTTTTGATGGGGGCAATGAGAGAAGAGTGTCCGATGAGGAGGCTAGGAGATTCACTTAGGACTTGGCCTTGGAATTTTACACTTCTCTGTCTTCTTGCCCACAGGTGATAACCCCCGTGAGGACAGGCCATGGCTATGTGTACGAGTACCCATCTAGATACCAAAAGGACATCTATGATATTCCTCCTTCCCATTCCACTCAAGGGGTACGTACCAGGCCCATGGTCCCCATGGGACAGGAGCACTTCAGGTGGCATTCCTTCAGCACTACATGTGAAAAGAAAATTACAAATTATGTACATTTCATATGAAGCTTGATTTGTCTATTCAGGAGCCCTTGTAGCCAACATTATTAAATTATATTTTCTGGATTTGCTTTATCAAGAAATCCTAGGCTTTTATCTGACAAAGCTTTTGTTGCTTATCAATTTATCATTTTATTTCAGGAAGTATATAATATCAACTACAGTTTAAAGTACAGACAGTGTAGATATTCCACTTATGATCATTTTTACATTCAATCTAAGTAAAAAAAAAATAAGAAATTAAAAAAATTTTCACCAACTCCATGTTATATAGAATGCTGTAAAAGAGGAAGGATGTACATAAGCTGGTAAATAAATCCATAGTTCAAAGCTTGAACGCATAAAAAATGACAAGTATAAGACATCCCTAAACTCAGGTATTTATTTTCAGGTATATGATATCCCTCCATCATCGGTGAAAGGCCCGGTGTTTTCAGTTCCAGGGGGAGAGATGAAACCTCAAGGCGTCTATGACATCCCTCCTACTAAAGGGGTAAGTGAGCTCCTACAGAGCAGCAAAAAAGTGTGTGTGTTTATTCACTGGGATGAAGCAGGCAGGACAAACCAAAAGAAAAACTAGTCTCTGGGAGAGAGTAAAGGGATGGGAGGGAAGGAGAAAGTGAGGAAGAAAAGGCAATAACTAAAGATAACCCTATGGATTCCATATTTAGAATTCCCCCCCCCCCCTAAAAATGGGGTAGTCAATAAGGAGAGTCAATTAGAAGGTAAAATCATTCATTCAGTTTGGCAAGCAACTAATATATGTCATATGTATATAGGGTGTCACAGCACACTCTGTCCATGTATATGTGTTAATGAATTTGATTCACTCTGCTACCCTCAGGAGGAGGCCTACATAGGAAGTACAGTTATCCTTATTTTAGAGATGAGGGAAGTGTGTCTGAGAACACCCAAGTGACTTATGAAGTATCACACAGCTGGTAGACCCAGGGAGAGACCTGAGATCTTCTGACACCTCATGCAGTGTGTTCATGCATACTCTGCCTCTCAGCCTGAATCCTCCAAGGCTGGGACCCAGAGAGAGCAACTCAGCCAGCAGAGTGCACATAACAGGCAGCACTGGGGCCGGGGGAAGGACGAAGGAAGTGGGAGCAGGTGGGGCCTTGGAAATACCTCTCATTAGTGGGTTGGGGTGGGAGAAGAGGAGGCAGTAAACAGGACTGAAAATCCAGGCCTTCTTCTTTTTTTCTTTTTTTCTTTTTGTTGTTTGTTGTTGTGAATCTTCACCAAGGATACTTTTTCCATTCATTTTTAGAGAGACTGGAAGGGAGGGTTTGGGGAGGGAAGGAGAGAGAGAGAGAGAGAGAGAGAGAGAGAGAGAGAGAGAGAGAGAAAGAGAGAGAGAGAGAGAAACATTGATGTGAGAGAGACACACTGATTGCTTGTCTCCCACACATGCTCCAACCAGGGCCCAGGATCAAACCTGCAATCCAGGTACCTGCCCTTGACCAGGAATCAAACCTGGACCCTTTGGTGCATGGGCTGACACTCTAACCACTGAGATACACTAGCCAGGGTCAGGCCTTCATTTTAATATGTAGTTGTTTCCCCTGTTCACATGAGCCAACTCAACAAATACTAGCTTTGGTTTCTACTTACTTTTCAGGTATATGCCATTCCACCCTCTGCTTGCCGAGATGAAGCAGGGCTCAGGGAAAAAGAGTATGATTTCCCCCCTCCAATGAGACAAGCTGGAAGGCCAGATGTCAGACCTGAGGGCGTGTATGACATCCCCCCGGCCAGTACCAAACTGGTGGGGAATGACCTTCACATGAAATATAACTGTGATGCTACGGGAGCTGCCGAACTGGTAGCACAAAGACACCCAAGCATTTCCCTGAAACACCCACCCTCACTGCTGGGACCATCAGGGGGCACTCAGAATGATGCGTATGATGTCCCTCGAGGGGTACAGTTTCTGGAACCACCAGCAGAAACCAGTGAGAAAGCAAACCCTGAAGAAAGAGACGGTGTTTACGATGTCCCTCTGCACAACCCAGCGGACGCCAAAAGCTCTCAGGATGTGGTAGATGGCATCAACCGATTATCTTTCTCCAGTACAGGCAGCA
This sequence comes from Myotis lucifugus, assembly GCF_000147115.1. NCBI lineage: Eukaryota > Metazoa > Chordata > Mammalia > Chiroptera > Vespertilionidae > Myotis > Myotis lucifugus. The sequence goes on from NW_005871155.1 coordinate 1,348,146, forward strand.
CCAGGAGTAACATGTCCACGTCTTCCACCACCTCAAAGGAATCTTCACTGTCAGCCTCCCCATCTCAGGACAAAAGGCTCTTTCTGGACCCAGACACAGCCATTGAGAGACTCCATCGGCTCCAGCAGACCCTGGAGATGGGCGTCTCCAGCCTAATGGCACTGGTCACGACCACGGACTGGAGGTGCTATGGATACATGGAACGACACATCAATGAGATACGCACCGCAGTGGACAAGGTGGAGTTGTTCTTGAGGGACTACCTGCATTTTGCCAAGGGCGCTGTCGCAAATGCTTCCTGCCTCCCGGAACTCACCCTCTACAACAAAATGAAGCGGGAGCTGCAGAGAGTGGAAGACTCCCACCAGATTCTGAGCCAAACCAGCCATGACTTAAATGAGTGCAGCTGGTCCCTGAATATCCTGGCGGTCAACAAGCCCCAAAACAAGTGTGATGATCTGGACCGCTTTGTGATGGTGGCAAAATCGGTGCCTGATGATGCCAAGCAGCTCACCACAACAATCAACACCAATGCAGAAGCCCTCTTTAGACCAGGCCCCGGCAGCTCCCATGTGAAGAATGGGCCCGAGAGCATCATGAACTCCACTGAGTACCCCCATGCTGGATCCCAGATGCAGCTGCTGCATCCTGGAGACCACAAGGCCCAGACCCTCAACAAGGCGGTGCCCCCACACCTGAGCAAGGATCAGCCTGTAGCTGACTGTAGCAGCAGTGATGGCTCTGAAAGGAGTTGGATGGATGATTATGACTATGTCCACCTACAGGTAAAGCAACCAGACTCCTAAACCACCTATAGCAGTGGTTCTCAACCTTCTGTCCCTTTAAATACAGTTCCTCATGTTGTGACCCAACCATAAAATTATTTTCGTTGCTACTTCATAACTGTAATGTTGCTACTGTTATGAATTGTAATGTAAATATCTGATATGCAGGATGGTCTTAGGCGACCCCTGTGAAAGGGTCGTCCAACCGCCAAAGGGGTCTCGACCCACAGGTTGAGAACCGCTGACCTATAGTCACATTCAGGGAGCCTAGAAGTAAGGCCTGTGAAGCTGGCAGGCTGGACTACCAGAGGAGAGAACATGATTAATATTAATCCAAACGGTTCACTAATTGGAGGCAATATACATAGGGAAGAACACTGGCCTGATAGTCTAGAGTCCTTGGTTTGAGACCTTCCTCTGACACTAATTGTGTGACCAACGTATGTAACCTCCCTGGGTCTTATTGTCCTCATTTGAAGCACAAGGTTGTATTTGACCCTACTGATGGAAGAGACTCCCTAGTAGGAGAGAGGGCCCTTGGAGAATCATACCAGCTCCACTTCTATTTGCCTTTTATGATATAGTTCAAAATGATATTTTATTTTTTAAAAGATGGGGCAGGGAGTTTAACTATTAAGAAAAAAATAATTGAAAGCCTCTGCACTAGAGAATTTCTAAGGTCCATCATATCTACTGTGTGTGTGTGTGTGTGTGTGTGTGTGATTACTTACAGAAAACTTAATCTCATCCCAGTCTTACCTTGAAAACCACTGGGCATTTGCCAGTTGATCTAGAACTTAACCTGGATATGGGAAATTGGGCAATCACAGTCTGCCTCCTACAGGTGGAAATTCCACCAAGTTGACCTGGGATCTTGATAACTTGCCTTTTCACTTTGGGGGATTAAAACATTCTACCAAGATCCATTATTTAGAATTTAGCTTACTCTCTTACTCTGCCATTCTTTTCATTTGACTAAGAGCCAAAGATTATCCTGAGAACTATAGTGTTTAACTACAATTCCCTTGAGTGCAGGATACTGGGGAAGGAAGCACTGAGCCACACCTAGTGCTAAGGAAAGGGCTGGTTGTCCAATTCTGCATGTTGAGAAATATTATCATGGTGTAGAGTTGTAGATGATTCAAAGAAATTAGAAGTGCAACGTGACCACATTTAAACCTGGGTTAGGAGGTTAATGGGTTCAAGTATAATCTATTAGAAAAGAAACCTAAGAAATAGTACTGGATAAGGAGGCTTGAAGGGGATCATGAATAGCTCTCTGAAAATGGTAAAGTGGAACAGAGAAGGTGGCACCCTACATGTAGCCCTAACTTAACACAGCCACTGTGGAGGTCTGGCCGAGAAGCACATCATCCCTGACTAGGATTTATGGAGTCTAATTGGGCATGTGGGAAATTACCAAGGCAGTGGAAAATGAAACAGTACTTAACCATTTGTCAATGAAGTTGTTAGCATAAGTGAATCATAGTGGTGATGTAATGTTTGCTTTATGTTGAAAAATAATAGGGTAAAGAGGAGTTTGAAAGGCAACAGAAAGAGCTGCTGGAAAAAGAAAATATCATCAAACAGAACAAGATGCAGCTGGAACATCATCAGGTAAGTTCAATCAGGACAAAAACCACTTGGTATTGAAAAGATTTCCTGCTTAATAAGAAAGGTATAACTTCAAAAGATTGGGATTTTGATCCTTCCAGCACACTTTAGTATAAATAAGCCCCAAGGCATATAATAGAGCATAAGAACAAAGAGAAGGTTTATGATTTTAGTAATCCAGCTGGTATACCTGGATTACATCCAAACAACAATTTTTCCAGGCTAAGCCTGTACATCTACCATATTAGGACTGTTTGGGTTAAGGCTGTTGATCTCAATGAACAAGACCCACTCAAGCTGGCCCAAGCAAAAAGGTTCTCTAGTCAGGGAAATTCTGGAACAGAAAATGAAGATATACCCAAGTCCAATGAGAACTGGGACTGTAAATTCTTTCTCCTTCTTGTACTTCCTTTGCTTCTCTTTAAATTTGCTTTCTTCTTCCCTATTTTCTTATAGTTTCCCCTGCTTATCTACTCATTTGGCTCCCCTGTAACTTTACAGAACCCATAAATGGCCACTCACAACCCTTTCTATAGATGGCTTTTCATCTGGCCTGATAGTTGACTCCTGCTGTGATTCATCGAATTCCTAAAAAAGAATCTGATTAGGCTATCTCTGTCTGTCAGTCTATCTGTCTATCTGTCTATCTATTTCCCTACCTACCTATCACTCCCCTACAACACAAGCCTCTGGGTTGGCTGCTCTTGGTCAAATCTAAGGGTAGGAGGGCAGGATCCAACATTTTCAAAATATACCCAAGTCCATTTACTAAGGACTTTGAGCAAGACAGAGTCATTCAAACGTAGAGCTTGAGTGGGGCAGATAATGATGGGTATTGCTGGTGCAGGGCATAAAAATAAAGAGGAACCAATTGAGGATATATAAGCCCTTTTTTAGATTACATAGAATGGCATGTAGAGACATGAAATGGCAATTGCACTCAGGAAACCAGAGTTCTAATCCTTCCTTTCTGACTAACCAGCCGTGTGTCCTTAGACAAGTCATTTAACCTCTCTGAACTTCAGTTACTTCTCCATAACATGAGAAATCCCTCAGCCCTCTATCTAACGAGATGATGTATTTATAGACATATTTGCAAAAGCTTAAATTCAGTATTCTGAAGCAGCACCCTATCTCTGTTTATGTTTGCTTTGGCATTAGGCCAAGTAAAACTGCAGAGCTTTAGGTAACTTATTGAAACTGTAGTAATTTCTAAGAAAACAGATTCTGTAGAAAAGTAAAGCTCACTGTGCATTTCTCAGGGAAGGAGCTGGGCAAGGTTATCCCTGCTCTACCTCAGGGTAAAAGATTGAGTCCTAAGCTCAGGTTACAGATAGTCCTTACCTGCAAAAGACAATCTCTCTTGAGAGTCGGTGGGATAGCTGGAAGTTATTATTATTACAACTTAAATAATACACCATCTGGGGGTTGTAATAAGAGAAGGAAGAAAGCTAACACTTGTTGAGTCTGACTCTGTGGCATGTCGTTTTCTTTCAACAGCTCTGTGGAACTGTTATGATGCACAATTAACATTTAGATTTCCTTAGAGATGTTCTTTTCCACAGTGCACATATAGTTCATTAGTCTTTCCTGTAGCGCTGGATAATCTATATATATAAAAGGCTAAGCGACTGGCCGACCAGCCCACCGGCCAGTAGATATGACACTCAGTGACCACCAGGGGGCAGACACTCAACGCAGGAGCTGCCAAGTGACAGCAACTTTGCAGAGTGCCCTCTCACACTCTAGGACCCCTCGGGGGACGTCTGACTGCCAGTTTCGGCCCGATCCCCGAAGGCCAGGCTGAGGGACCCCACCTGCCAGAGGGACCCCACTCACTCGGCAGATGCCCTTCGAGCTCCAGCGCTGCCCCAGGTGCAGCTGGCCAGGGAGGGACTGCGGGAGGTTGGCTCCAGGTGTGTCTGGCCCATCTCACCCTGCCCCGCCCACTGGCCACCTTCTAATTAATTTCCTTTCGATGTGCACAAATCCGTGCACCAGGCCTCTAGTGACATATATAAATCTTGACAGAAAGAGTAGGAATGATTCATAGAGTGTCATTTATCTTAGCAATGGGTCATGGGTTGTCATTTGTACCAAGAAATGGGTCATGGGTTGTCATTTGTACCAAGAAATGGGTCATGGGTTGTCATTTGTCTAAGCATCTTGAAGGACAGAGTCAAAGCTTTCCTGTCAGCAATTTACTTGATAAAGAGATCCCTACATTTGCTTTCCCCTGCACCACTCAACATTTATAAACATTTACATAGAGGCTGTCCTATACCAAACATCATTCTAAGCACTTTGTAAATATTAACTCGCTTAACTTTCATAAAGGTATAGGTAACAGAGCTAGGTTTAAACCCTGTGCGGCCTTCCGTCTAAGGGCAGAGGAGGCCAATCATCCAATCATAGAAAGTCAGAGCTGGTGGATTTCTTAGGGATCACCTTTCTCAACTTCTACATTTTACACTTTAGGAAAGCAAGACGACTTGACCAAGGCTTCATATCTAATAAGCACCTGGGATTAAAACCTCTGTCTTTTAACACCCACCCCTGATTAATTTCCATTACAGCACACGGCCTTGCCCTCAATGAAATCTGCTTTTGTCTTCCTTGCAGCTAAGTCAGTTCCAGTTGTTGGAACAAGAAATTACAAAGCCCGTGGAAAACGACATGTCAAAGTGGAAGCCCTCTCAGAGCCTGACCACCGTAAACAGCAGCGTGGGCGCTCAGGATAGGCAGTTGCTTTGCTTCTACTATGACCAGTGCGAGACCCATTACATTTCCCTTCTCAATGCCATTGACGCGCTCTTCAGCTGCGTCAGCTCCGCCCAGCCGCCGCGGATCTTCGTGGCACACAGCAAGTTTGTCATTCTGAGCGCGCACAAACTGGTGTTCATTGGAGACACGCTGACAAGGCAGGTTGCTGCCCAGGACATTCGCAACAAAGTGATGAACTCCAGCAACCAGCTCTGCGAACAGCTCAAGACTATCGTTTTGGCGACTAAGAAGGCCGCCCTCCACTACCCCAGCACTACGGCCTTGCAGGAAATGGTGCACCAAGTGACAGACTTGTCCAGGAACACGCTGCAGTTCAAGCGCTCTTTGCTGGAGATGGCAACGTTCTGAGAAGAAAAGGAGGACAGGGGGACTGAGTGGGTTACTAAGGAAAACTGGAAATACTATCTGGTTTTTGTAAATGATATCTATTTTTGTATATATTTTATATGGAAATGAAATATTTTAACATTTTATGGGTTAGGCATCATTCAGAACTTCAGGGAGCTAGAGAGGGAACTTTGTGTGTGTGTGTGTGTGTGTGTGTGTGTGTGTGTGTGTGTGTGGTTCTTGTGTACACATGTAAGCATCCCGAACATAAACTGTACAGAAACTTGTCCACGTGCGTGTGTGTGCCTGTGTTCATGTTCGTTTGTAGATGTTTGTCTGATACATTCCATTCAAAAACATGAATTAAGAAGCACCTTAATAAGCACCTCCTAATGCTGCATTTTTTTTTAGAAAACATGCCAGCTGGTTGTAATATATCTACATATACTAGCAATTTATTTTGAGCCTGTCACTTCCACGTCTGGGAAGGATAGTTTATTTGCAAATGCTCACCTCCCAAATAACAAGGCATGATATAACTTATCCTTCTTTTGAAGCCCCTTCCAAAATTGACTATCTTGGACACATTAGTACAAACTGTCTCACTTCTGGTTGAAAAGGTTTCAGAAAGTGATCTAAGTTCCTATATTCTGGGAGCTGGAGAGGGAAGAGACACGTGTGGTAAGAAGCCAAGTCCCAGTTAGCACTGGGTTGTTTCAACACTGTGCGGACCTCACGATAAAAGGAGAGAGTGTGTTGCCCGAAACTATTTAATGGTCTGTATTTTTGAGTGATTTTTGCCATGAGATTTTCCAGATGATGTTTTCAGATTTGCAAAAACCATATTATTTGCAGCAGGAGTTTATAAAGACACATCAGGCTCTAATCATCCACAAAAAGAAGGATGATTCTGTCTGCAGGTGTAAGTAGAGGCCTTTCTGACTCTCAGCATTCGCTTAGGTGCTACTACCCCTCCATTACCTGAGGGAAGCCGGCCAGTTCCTTGGGCACCAGAATTTTAGAG
>NW_005871155.1:1354779-1358780 GCF_000147115.1 Myotis lucifugus
CCTTCCCCCCCCGCCGCCTATCCGGGGGTCTCTTTTTTTTTTTTTTTACCCCCCCCCCCCGCCCCCAGATTATTACCCCCACCCCCCTCTAAGAAGAGAATTTATTGCTTCATCTTGCACCCTCCGTAAACCATGGCAGACTTTACACTTAGAGTAGCTATACTGAGCCCATTTAATCTTTACAACTCTGTCTGGACAACAGTCCTGCATATACAGCCCACCACTCACACAGCATCCATTCCATAGTCTGTCCCCTTGCTCCTGCTGGTGTTGGCACAGCACAGACACACCACAAGCCACCTGATTCATCATAGAGCAAATAAAATACTTCCTGCCTGGTGAGAAAATGCATTCACATATTACCAAGTCAAGAAGCATGCTATCACCCTGGCCAGTGTGGCTCAGTTTGGTTGAGCATCATCCCATGCACTGAGAGGTCACCGGTTCAATTTCTGATCAGGGCACATGCCTGTATTGCCTGCTGGATCCCCAGTGGCGGGGGGGTTGGGAGGGAGGAGGTGCAGAAGGCAGCCAATCAATGTGCAGAAGGCAGCTGATCAATAGTTCTCATTGATGTTTCTCTCTCTTCCCCTCTCTCTAAAATCAATAAAAACATAAAATAAAAAAGAAGCACACTCTCTACGGTCTTTCAGTCCAGTTCTTATTTAATGGTTTTATTCCAGCCTATTTGAACACATTTTTATTTACAATGTATGCTTTAACAGAAGTAAGCTTGCTTGTTTTAAACAACCAAATCATTGGAACAGGACAAGATTTAAAGAGAAGAATGTGTAATCTCAGTATGGTGAAATGCCAGTGAAACTTATCATAGAAGGTGCTTTTCAAAACAACCGCTATTGTACTTCCCAAAGTTCTGCTCTGCCAAAATAGGATTAAAAGTTGTATTGTTATATGATAAGTAAATGTGTAGGGAGGAAGGGGATTGCTGAAAATCGACAACACTTGAAAAGTATAAAAGTGTGTCCTTGTAGGTTTCATTGTAAATGTGTGTTTCTTAGGAGGTGACAGATTTGTTCTAAGTGGTGACATTTCATGTTTGTAAAACCAAAATGTTCAATATGTATTACTCTTTGTTCTTGTGTATGTAGAAGCTATTTTAAATCATTAAATTTTTTAGATCTGTGTTTTCATAGCCACTGGGTTTTCTTTTTCATATTTCCCTCCTTATCAAAAAATTAAATACAGGCTTATCTTGGCACTCCTCATACAGAGTCATTTTTATCGATACCATAGATCTGGATTTTTTAGGAAAATCGAGTTGTGTATATTTTTATCTTGTGTCACTTCAGAGTGTATTTGCATTTGAAGAAAAATCTGCGATCTGTTAACATTACGAAACCCAAATATCTGGAACAAGGCTCCTCTTCATCAGAAAGCCTGTACTTTTAAGTGATGGAAAGGATGATTTCTGCTACAATATGAATACTGCCATTCATGTGGTTTTAGAATCAAAGGAAATTGTTCCATTCATTCTGGAATAGGCATAAAGAACAATTTTAAATAAACTGTATTTGATGAAAAAAAGAGATTCATAACCACGTAAATTATTTTTAATGTTTAGACTGTTCTTTCACTCAGGTATCCTACTGGGATTTATAGGTAAAGTGTTTGAATATACCTTGTATCACTTGCCCACATCTATAAACATTAATTGGTTTTGAAAAAAAATGATGCTTGAACAACTAGATCTCTCCATGAAAAAAAAAAATGAATACTTACCTTACACCCCACACAAAAATTAACTCAAATAAATCATAGACTTAAATGCAAAACTTAAGGCACTGGCCAAGTAGCTCAGTTGGTTAGAGCATCATCTTGATACACCAAGGTTGTGGGTTCAATCCCCTATCAGGGCACACACAAGAATCAACCAATGAATGCATAAATGAGTGGAACAACAAATCAATGTGTATTTTTTTCTCTCTCTCTGTCTCCATTTCTCTCTCTCTCTCTCTCTCTCTCTCTCCCTCTCTCACATCAATAAATAAAAATAAATTTAAAACTTAACATTCTAATATTTCTAGAAGTAAACAAAGGAGAAAATTTTTGTGTAGGTAAACAAAGTTTCCTTATATAAAACATAAATAAGCATAAATATAAAAGAAAGAACTGATAATTTGGATTTCTTCAAAATTAAAAACTTTCACTCTTAAGGAGACCATTAAGAAAACAAAAAGGTACAGAAGGGAAGAAAATATTTATACCACATGCATCAGCCAAGGATATGTATCAGAATAAGCAGACAACCAAATTTTTTTTAACTGAGCAAAAATTTTGAACAGAAACTTCACAAAAGAAGACATGAATGAACGAATGAACAATAAGTAAATGAAATATAGCCCAGCCGCTCATGGCTCAGTGGTGGAGTGTCAACTTGTGAACTAGGAGGTCACAGTTTCATTCCAGGTCAGGGCACATGTCCAGGTTGCGGGCTCTATCCCCAGTGTGGGGCATGCAGGAAGCAGTCTATCAATGATTCTCTCTCATCATTGATGTTTCTATCTCTCTCTACCTCTCCTTTCCTCTCTGAAATCAATAAAAAATATTTTTAAAAGAAATATAAACACACCAAATAGAATCACTAAAATTAAAAAGACAAGCCATACCAACTGCTGACAAGAAAGGGAGACAAGTGAAGCTCTCATACACTGCTGGTGAGAACATAAAATGGTAAACACTTTTGGAAATTCATTGGTAGTTTCTTAAAAAATTAAGTTGGTGCCTACCATATGACTTAGCATTCCTCTCCTAGGTATGTACTCAAGAGGAATAAAAGGCGCGTATAAGGATGTTTATAGCAGCTCTATTTGTAATAGCCAAAATCTAGAAATAACCCAAGTGTCCATTTATGCGATATAGCCACACAATGGAATACTACACAGAAATAAAAGGGAACCAAAAAATTGAAACAAAAACAACATGAATGAATTGATGTATACAAGAAGCTAGACCAAAAAAAAAGAGTACATATGGCATGTCTTCATTTATGCAAAATTCTAGAAAATGCAAACCACAGTTACAGAAGGCAATCAGTGATTGACTGGGAAGAGAACTGGTGTCAGGGATGTTACAAAGGAGCTCGGGGAAGCTGTTGGGAATGATGAAAAGACTATTATTTTTTGTTGTTGTTGTTTTACTGTCCTATTAAGTGAATTTAAAAAAAATAATTATTGTTGAAAGTATTACATATGTTTCCTTTTTTCCCCCATAGATGCCCTCCAGTCCGCCCCCACTCCCCACCCCAGGACCTCACCACCCCATTGTCTCTGTCCAAGGGCCATGAATATATGCATACAAGGTCTTTGGTTGATTACTTTCCACCCTCCCATCCTCATCCGCCTTCTCTCTGAGGTTCCGCTCTCTGCTGCATGCTTCTATGTCTCTGGATCCACTATGTTCATCAGTTTATTTTGTTACTTAGATTCCACATATGAGTGAGATCATGTGATACTTATCTTTCTCTGACTGTCTTACTTCACTTATCATGATACTCTCAGGTCCCTCCATGCTGTCTCAAAGAGATTCTTTTTTACTGCTGCATAGTATTCCATGGTATAAATGTACCACAGCTTTTTTATTCACTCAACTACTGAGTTGGGCCGAAACCGGTTTGGCTCAGTGGATAGAGCGTCGGCTTGCGGACTGAAAGGTCCCAGGTTCTATTCCGGTCAAGGGCATGTACCTGGGTTGCGGGCACATCCCCAGTGGGAGACGTGCAGGAGGCAGCTGATCGATGTTTCTCTCTCATCGATGTTTCTAGCTCTCTATCTCTCTCCCTTCCTCTCTGTAAAAAAAATCAATAAAATATATTTTTTTAAAAAAACAAAAAACAAAACAAAACTACTGAGTTGGACTGTTTTCAGATCTTAGCTATTGTAAATTGTGCTGCTATGAACATAGAGGTGCATGCATTCTTTCTGATTGGTGTTTCGGGTCTCTTAGGATATATTCCTAGAAGTGAGATTACTGGATCAAATGGT
>NW_005871155.1:1360458-1391610 GCF_000147115.1 Myotis lucifugus
GAGAAAAGGCCTGGACTAGAAAGGTGAAGAAGAGAGAGAAGTGCGTAGATCCTAGGAATGTGGGAGGGGAAATCAACAAGCACCTCCATGGAACCAGCTGTGGAGTCCGTATTTCAGTCCTCCCTGGCACTGAACTTCAGGCTGGGCCAAGAACAAGCGGGAGCAAGCAACACTGGCCAAGAAACCCCAAACTGTATCAGGAGGAGGCTACGTGAGCCCCCCCCCCCAATCCTCCCAGGTCCTGAACGTGTGGGCACATGCTTATTCTGTGGTTGAAAAAGAAAGTAAAGAAGAAAATAGAATAACAGCCTTGAAAGGATTTTAATGAATAGAGGCCAATATACAGGGGAGAAACCTCAAAAAGGGCAACAACAAAAATTTAGAATGCTGACTTTTATCTCAGCGCTTACTATTACCAGTCTGTAAAACAAATTGTTCTGTAGTTTTGTTTTTTTTCTTGGAGGGGGGGGGTGGCGGGGGGGAGAGCCCATACCTCACAACATGATTTAAGTCATCTCCCAACAACTATAATTAAGAACACTGAGTTAACAGAAAGGGCATCTTGTTTTGTCTCCTCAAGGACAATTTTCCAGGGAGACAAGAGTCAGCAAGGAATAATGTTAAATGAAAACATACCCCTAATTTTCTCTGGTCTGCCTGGCAGTTAGGATACCATTAGACACCAGACACCATCTCTCCCTCCCCCAGCACTTACCATCCAAAAGTGGTTTATGAGTCTCCTTTATGAGCCTGGGAGCATAGGGCTTTTCAGAATTGCCAGGGCCCTTTGTGACTTAAATTCCTAGTAAAGTTGAAGTCTCTATGAACAATGGTTGTGAATGGACATTTAAACATTGGTAAGAGTAGCAGCCACTCCAGAGACCTGCAGTGTTGAAATAGCAAGACAAAGGACTGTTGTGGGTGTATTTTCATGAGGATGTACAATTGCAAATGGACAATTAATTAATATTGTCCTTGCCCTTGGGCAGTTATTTCCATCTATCTGTCTAGACATCCAATCAACACTAGAAAGGGCCTAAGATTTGACAAAAGGAGGTTTTAGTTGAATAATGGTCCCTCAATCCTGTTTGCAAAAGGAAAATCAACACGGCAGAAAACAAAAGGCCTGCAAGGAACTTTGGGAAGAGGGCTTGTAGGGTCCTGTCCTGCAAAGGGAAACTTTCTAAAAAAAGTAATCATGCCCCGTTGCTCACAAAGGAGAGTGGACTTGTGTGTGTTTACACTTCCCAGGTGGCTGCCCTTGTTGGAAGAGGCCTCCGAGCGTCCTTTGTTTCCCTGCCAGTGCAAATGGCCAGCACCCCATTCACTCCAGTTAACAATGTCTTTATCTGGACACCACCCAGGGTGGTTTAAAAGCTTTTCCTTACCTCACACCTGTCAGAATGGCTACCATCAACAAATCAACAAATGACAAGTGCTGGCAAGGATGTGGAGAAAAGGGAACCCTAGTGCACTGCTGGTGGGAACACAGACTGGTGCAGCCATTATGGAAAACAGTATGGAGTTTCCTCAAAAAATTAAATATGAAACTGCCATTTGACCCAGTGAGCCCACTTCTAGAAATATATCCTAAGAGACTCAAAACACCAATCAGAAAGAATGCATGCACCCCTGTGTTCATAGCAGCACAATTTACAATAGCTAAGATCTGGAAACAGCCCAAGTGCCCATCAGTAGATGAGTGGATAAAAAGGCTGTGGTACATTTACATTTATACCATGGAATACTGTGCAGCAGTAGAAAAGAAAGATCTCTTACCCTTTAAGAGAGCATGGAGGGACCTGGAGAGTATTATGCTAAGTGAAGTAAGCCAGTCAGAGAAAGACAAGTATCACATAATCTTACTCATATGTGGAATCTAAGTAACACAATAAACTGATGAACAAAATAGATCCAGAGACATAGAATCATGGAACAGACTGTTGAATCTCAGAGGGAAGGCAGGGGAGGGTGGGTGGGTGGGAAGACATCAACCAAAGAATTTGTATGCATATATACATAACCCATGGACACAGACAATAGGGTGGTGAAGGTGAGGGCAGGGTGGGCTATAAGAGGTCAATGGGGGGGAGGAGGGGACATATGTAATATTTTCAACAATAAAGATTTAAGAAAAAAAAGCACTTTGCTCATGAAAGCAGAGTTCACTTGGGAGCCTGCAGGATAGCCCCAAAAGCACCCCCTTGTGGTCTGGGAGGGAAACAAAAGGCCCAGGAGGACAATTTAGTTTTTATAATGGATTCGTCCACCAACCTGACTGAAATGGAGACTTAAATGTAGACCTTGCTTAATGTTGTGAATCCTATATAATAAAAGGGTAATATGCAAACTGACCCTAACAGCAGAATGACTGGGAATGACTGGTCACTATGACATACACTGACCATCAGGAGGCAGACACTCAATGCAGGAGCTGCCCCGTGGTGGTCAGTGCGCTCCCACAGGGAGAGCTCTGCTCAGGCACAAGCCAAGCTGACGGCTGCCAGTACGGCAGTGGTGGTGGGAGCCTCTCCCGTCTCCTCATCAGTGCTAAGGATGTCAGACTGCAACTTAGGCCTGCTCCCCACTGGCAAGTGGACATCCCCCGAGGGCTTCCAGGCTGCCAGAGGAATGTCTTACTGCCAGGTTAGGCCCACTCCCCGGGGTTGGTCATCCCCCGAGGGGTCCCAGACTGCAAGAGGTCACAGGCCGGGCTGAGGGACCCCCCCCCCACCCAAGTGCACAAATTTTTGTGCACTGGGCCTCTAGTATATTTATAATAATAAAAGTGTAATATGCTCATTAGACTGGACAGTCAAACAAGCTTCCGGACGACCTTCCGGGTGAAGCGGGGCTGTGAGAGCCGAGCCCCTTGCACAAATTTCGTGCATTGGGCCTCTAGTTTTCTAAATAATTCTTAAGTGCTCTATGAACATGTAGCAGTACCATTATTTCTTTGTCTGCATATCTCCCTCTTCTTTTGTGTATTTCAGATCTGGAGCATATTGAGTTCATCTTCTCCATCTCATAGCCTGGCTTACACAGGAGCACAATTTATGTTTGTTTACTGGCTAACTGACCAGTCAACAAATAAATGAAACCACCACCCAAACACCCCCACCCATCCCACATTGTAAGAGCCCTTTAAAACAAAAGGACTTTGCAGGATATCCTTAAAGATAACAAATGAAAACTGAAATTCCTCCAAAGGGCAGGATTTAGACTGCCCCATAAGCCACTGTTGTATTTTTCACTTTATACAAGTAATTTTCCATCATTTACTTTATAGTGTCTTTTTTTGTTGTTTTTGGATGACTGTGATTTCTCTGCCTGCAAGTTTCTGAGGTTGGATTTCATGTTTCAGAGCTCCCTGTGGACACAGCTCCAGCTCACTGCCTTGCAACATTGGTGTAACTAAACCAAATCCTCTATCCCTAGATTAAGAAACCATGGTTTTGGCCCTAACCGGTTTGGCTCAGTGGATAGAGCAACAGCCTGGGGATTGAAGGGTCCCAGGTTCAATTCCAGCCAAGGGCACATGCCCAGGTTGCGGGCTCGATTCCCAGTAGGGGATTTTTCTCTCATAATTGATGTTTTTATCTCTCTCCATCTCCCCTCCTCTCTGAAATCAATAAAAATATATATTTAAAAAATAAAAAATCTAAAAAAAGAATCCATGGTTTTGGTTAACTGTGATGTTACATCAACCCATGTGCTCTCTGCACATGACTCAACCCTTTTGTAACTTCCCCATCTTGATACTCAAATTGTTAGCACATTACATTTACAAACCTTTCAACCATGGTACATACAAGTAAAACAACAATTACCAAGAAAATTGACAAAAGGCTTAATGGAAGAAAAGCTTTATTACCAATAAGCAAATTATAGGTAGACCTATTCATGTTTAAACATCAAGAAATGCTTTGTTTCTCCTGGATAATTGATAAGATTTTTGCCATAGACATGAGATTTTTGTAGCTAACTGATCATGTTTTCCCTTCTGCCTTTTACTACCAAAAAAAATCAGAGACAAATTTAATACCCAATGTTAGTAACTATTTAGTACCTAATGGCTTGAATATCTGGCTTCTCACTTTTCTCTTTATCTAATCTTTCCTACCTACATTATTCCCTGTTCTCCCCCTTTTAGACTTTTGTGTTCGTGTGAACTCTTTTGGGCAGGTAAGAGCTCAGATTTTCATGGGTGTGTAAAGAAGCAGGGGTTCTGCTCCTACTTCTGCCCAGTCAAGATATTCCCTATAGAATGGGCTGGGCCAATCTTATTGGCCTCATTGCTATTCTCTCCTGTAGTGCAGGCCCACTGCTAGGGTGCTGGGGTGGGACAAGATCTTCTATTGGCTACTTCTCACACCCTAAATCAAACTTTTCTTGCAACTTTTCCCAGGCTCGGGTGTGGAAGAGTCCAGATTTCCATTTCTGCTACTGTCAGTCTCCCTTCAGAGAACTAACACCCTTTGCTGAAATCAGGCCTTAGACAAGCTTTGACATATTTGACCCTCAAAGATAGTGTTAAGGGTTAGTATCTCATTCCTTTTTCTTTCAGGAGGCACCTCAGCCACTTTATCATTTCATAGATGCAAGCTTGACTTATCAGTACCTAGAAACATCCAAGCCCCAAATGCTCTACCTGAGAGCAATGTCTGAGCCCTAACAAATGGCCTTTGACATCAGTAAGCTCCATAACTCAAAGATGTGCAGACTCTCCAGCTGCAGGCGGGGGGAGAGCATGGAAGGAGGGAACTTCCTTGCACCCTCACAGAAATACACTTCTCCCTGTGACTGGTGCTTCCAAATGGCAGACAAACATCCCTCAGTCTTCCCATAGACTGCCCATTAGTTGTCAGGGAAAAAGAGTAATTATATGGTGGCAAAATCAACACCACCAGTGAGGCGCAGGGGGCATCATGTGCCTCCAGAAGTGAGACCCTGACAAGGTCACAGCATGACCTATATAAAGCTGAGTTTCCTTACTTGATCATGATGAAACATCAGACAAATGCAAAATGAAGACTGCTTCATAGACGATAGATAGATGATAGATAGATAGATAGATAGATAGATAGATAGATAGATAGATAGATTAGAGGCCTGGTGCATGAAAATTCATGCACTGGAGGGGGGGTCCCTCAGCCCGGCCTGCCCCCTCTCACAGTCCAGGAGCCCTCAGGGGCAGGAGGCAAGCTGGCAATCAGGGGAAGGTGACACCCCATCATGCCTCTGCTGTTGCCACTGCCGGCCCTGGTTACCTGAGCCTCAGCCGGCCCTGGGCGGCTGGGCAGCCTCCATCCTAGGCCTCCCTGCGCCTCGGACTGGCCCTGGAGCTTCCAGAAAAAAATGCCACCTATAGCATTCCAGGTGGGTGTCAGTGCCTTCAGCCTAGCAAGTCAAGTTGACTGCAGCATGGAGGTAGTGATGAATATTCATTGTGGGTGACTCCAGAGATGTGCAGCTCAACAATCTGTGCTAAACTTTGTCCTGATCAGACCAGTCCACCAGTGAGTTGTGCATCTAGAATGCACTGGGTTGGCCTCTCATCTCTCACAGAATTGCTGTTACTCTTTGACTTGATACTGCAACCTCACCCTGAGGGACATGCTGTAAGAAATAGCTTAGCTGTTCTGCTGTTGCAGTGATGGATTTTTATAGTTATTTTAAACAAGAAATTTATTTAGATAACAAGACACTTGACAAGAAAGGAAAGCTATGTAGGATTCATTCCCTTTAGAGAAATTTATTCTGACTTAAAAACAGATCGCCTCCATGTACAAAAAAAGTAAAATTATAAAATTGTCCTTGATTTTACAGTAATAAATAAAATACGTTGAAATTATCCAATCAAATAACGCATGCATGTTGTCATTTTTGTTTGTCAAGCAATGAGAACAAAATAACAATGACAGCCCTGGCCAGGGTGGCTCAGTTGGTTGAGCATCGTGCCATGGACCAAGAGGTCACAGATTTGATTCCAGTCAGAGGGGTGTGCAGGAGGCAGCTGATTGATGTTTCTCTCTCACAACAATGTTTCTCTCTCTCTCCCTCTGCCTTCGTCTCTCTCTAAAATCAATAAAATCATATTTTAAAAACATAACTTAATGAAGTATAAAAATAAAAGTCAAATGAGTACACAAACAGTCTTTTTACAGAACACAGTCTTTTCCCCATTTCCTTTTTATGTCAATTGAATATATATCAATGACCATTTTAGTAAAAAATAATAATAGTACAATAGGCCCTGGTGCATATGCCAGTTACCTTATGTACACCCCAGGAAGGGGAGTGGGGGAAAGGACAGGGTGGAGAAAACTTTATGTGCAAGATAGAGGGTTGCGTAATCAACTCGTGCTTTTCTGAGGATGGTTTTTGTCTGTTAGCTGTGACATGAAGCAGCACATTTGTGTTCTCATCCTTCATTTCCAACTGTGCATGAAGGTGCATCTGTTTCATCGATTATCTGCCCATCAAACTGGAACTTGATCTGCCTCAGTGACAAACCCTGTCATTCCCATGAGGTTTTTATTCATTCAGGAGTCCTGGATTTCTTTTCATCTTCAAGGGAACAACCTGCCTGCCTCCTTCAAATGAGTCTGTTCATTGTCCCTGGGTTTTGCGTCAGCCATGGCAAGCGCTGGAGAGCCCTCAGTTGTTGAGTCACAAAAGAAGCGCCAGGTCTGCACCCAACACAAGCTGTACAGGAAGGAGGGCAGACGGAGATGGCAGTGGAGGAGAAGGGAGAATGTACTGAGGCTTTTGAGAAGTAATCTGGGGTACACGAGTATCCCTTCATAAAGACCCCCTGAGAAATTTCTCTTGAGTCTCAGACCTAGAAAAGCTAAGCGTTCCTGAACAGCTATTTTGGTTATTGGAGGCCCCAGGGCTTGGTTCTAGGCCTCCTTCTCTTCTCCAAAGGGATCTTACACAGCACTCTCCACCGAATGAGCTACAGTGGTCGCTCTCCTTGGCAGAGCAGATGCTCCCACACTGGACTCCCTGCTTCCACACTGGCCCATACACAATGTAATTACCACGTGGCAGCCAGGACAACCTTTTAAAAACATCAATCACATTCTGGTACCCGCCCACTCAGTGCCCTCCAGTCCACTTTGCCCTTTGACTGGAACCTTGACTTTTAAAGTCCTTCATAATCAATCCTGACCCCTGACCTCAGCATAGACCAGTGATGGTGAACCTTTTGAGCTCGGCGTATCAGCATTTTGAAAAACCCTAACTTAACTCCGGTGCCGTGTCACATATAGAAATTTTTTGATATTTGCAACCATAGTAAAACAAAGACATATTTTTGATATTTATTTTATATATTTAAATGCCGTTTAACAAAGAAAAATCAACCAAAAAAATGAGTTCATGTGTCACCTCTGACACGTGCGTCATAGGTTCGCCATCACTGGCATAGACCATGCTCACCCTCCCCTCCCACTTTCCAACCACAGGAGCCTCTTTCCTGTTCTCACATAAACCAGTCATTCCTTTGCACCGTCCCCTGAGCCTCCCCTCAGATGGTCAAGCTCAGGCGCTTTTTTTGTCACCCTGAGCTCAGCAGTTATAACCTCTCAATCCAGTGTCACCTCTCACCTTCTAGCACATTCACATTCCTTAATCTTCTCAGAACCCTTATTGCTAGCTCTTATACTTCTTCCTTTATCTCTCTGTCTACTTCCACCTAAAATATGATGCCACAGGAGAAGAAATCCTCCTTGTCTTGCCCAGTGTTGTATTCTCAGAGCCAAATAGTGCCCGGAATACAACATATGCCAAGTATTTATAGACTTTGGAACCACGAGTGTTTTCTCACAGCTATGATCCCAGTACTTTCAGAGTGAAAGGCAAGGTTCATTTCTACTTGCAACAGATCTTGTGACATGCATTTTAGGGAAACATACGTTCTTATGGTTTTCTCCTTATTTTCCCCTTGCACTGATTTGCTCATCTTAAAAAGTAGTTACAAAGGGCTAAGCTATTCCCAATGCTTAATAAAATATGTGGTGGCATAAATAAATCATATAGGTGACCTTCGCTAAATATTGCATGATAGCGTTCTATTGGTAACAAGAGGAATCAGTGCCCTGTGTCATTCACCTACCACTAGCTGGTAAAAGCAAAACCTGATGCCCCCCTTTCTGAGTCAGTGCTGGGAGGCCATAGGAAAAGGCAAATCCACTGCAGGAGGCCAGTGTAAGTCCTCACGTCATGGCCAAGGTCAGTTCCCAGGTGTCAGGCGAGCAGACACTGGGTTGAGCCGACCCCAAGACCAGCCAAGGTGAATAAGGTGAGAAGAAAGTGTGGGAGGACCTGCTCAGCAGGATCAGATGGGACATTTTTTTCTAAATTATAAATCAAGCTAAGCATCTCCGTTGCTTATAGTATGTCTTTTTATTAAATTGTGGTTTAAAAAACAGATAACATAAAATTTACCATCCTATTTTTAGTGATCTGATCAGCACTGTTACATCTCTTCACATTGTTGTGTAATAGACCCCAGAACTTCTTTATCTTCCCATACTGAAATTAAACAACTCCCCCTTTTCCCTTCTCCCAGCCCCTGGCAACTGCCATTCCACCTTCTGTTTTTAGTCACTTGACCAATTTATTTTTTTTCAGAGAGGAAGGGAGAGAGAGAGATAGAAACATCAATGATGAAAGAGAATCATTGATTGGCTGCCTCCTGCACGGACCCCCAAGCCCACAACCCAGCATATGCCCCCACCAGGAATGGAACCGTGACCTCCTGGTTCATGGTCAATGCTCAACCACTGAGCCAAGCCGGCCGGGCCATTTGACCACTTCTCATATGAGTGGAATCATGCAGTATTTGTCTTTTTTTGACCAGCTTATTTCACTTTGTATAATGTTCTCATGGTTCTTCCATGTTATAGCCTGTGACAAGATGTTCTTCCTTTTTAAGGCTGAATAATATTCCATTGCAGGTATATACCACTTCTTGTTTATCCATTCATCTGGTGAACAACAGTTGGGTTACTTCCACCTCTTGGCTATTGTCGGATGGGACACTTCTGCATCTATGTGCACTTGCTCTGGTCTAAGGGACACCTGACCAAGCCCAGGCATCAGTTAGCATGTGCCTCTCTCACCTGTTCGGGACAAACATCATATAACCATGCAGACTGTGCCATTCATGGCCCCACCTGCAGCTGAACCAAACACTCCTTTTCAAGCCTCTGGTCAGCTCTCTCACTCATTTTCCATGTGGCTGTCTCGGGCATTTTCCACTTTCCTCACATCTTCCTGCATGCATTCCCACTCTGCTCGCATTTGGCAGACAACTTCTGTAGATGTGATCTATCTCAGTGAATATGAACATCCACCCAGTTGGTGAAGTTAGATATCAAAAGTCATTCTATTCCCACAGGCTCCATATTCTACTAGTGACCGAGAATAATAAAAATCTGCCTCTAATATGACAGAATCTGACCTCTTTATTTTTCCCATGGCTATTTCCTTAATGCCAGTTGCCATCATTGTCAGCTAGAATACTGCCTCCTAATTGATCACCCTCTGTGCACCCTGTCCTTGCCCACCCATTCTCCGTCCTGAATTTGGGTGACCTTCCTCTAGCTCCAATGTGCTACCCTTCAGGGGTACCCTAATGCTTTCCATGGTATAGCATACAAGGCCCTCCTGCCTCCCATTCTACCCACACCTGCTTTAGCGATGCATGAAGCTCCTCTTCACACATGGGCCATTTCACACCTAACTTTGCTCACTGTATTTCTCCCGGTTGGCATACAATTATCATGTTTCTTCACTGACCTAATTCTTCATCATTCCGGAATCACCTCGCACCTCTGCCCATTTCTAAGCATAGGCTCTTTCCTCCTGTGCATCCTCCTCAATACTGGAGTTTATACTCTTCATACAGTTTTGGAAAGAATGACTTCTTTCCCCAGACTCCCACGGTACATTCTGGGTTCTTTGAACATGTTCTGGGGCATAAGGTCATATTCTCCATCCCTTCGTCGCCTTCTTTTCTATGCTAAGGAGATATTTCACAGTGTAACAGTACATAGGAACCTCTCGCAAGTCCCAATGTTAAGCTTGAGTAACACAAACAAATGCACGTAGAGGAATGTTTAAATTGTGAATTATAGGTACAACAGAAACTATAAACAATTTAAGCTAGTGAAGAACTGCCCCCAGTGTGCCTCTCTTTTATGTAAGTATTCATTCATGCATGAGGGCTGAATCACAGAACAATAAAGAATGGAAGTTCAGTTCTGTGACAGGAACCAAACACACTAAGGTCACAGACAGACATCCATTCTGCGTCCTGTTTTCAGTAGTTTATGAAAAATTAGACTTTCTGTCTGAGGCTTTCTTTGTGTAAGTTTAAATTTCATTTTGAAAATTCTGAACAAGTTCTCTTCAATTAAAATAAATCACTTTTCCCCATTATAAAAATTTTAAATGTTTCTAAACGAAGTTGGTTGAACTTGTAGAACGGTTGGTCCAAAAGGGATGAGAGCTGTCAAATAATGTTATTAATAAAAAATTTTGGTTAACTGGGTTGAGGTTTTTAAAGAAAGATGTTTCCGGAAATGGGAATTTGGGTAATCCTAGGCTCAAGTAGAAATAACAGAATAAAAACATGGTAGTTCACATTTCTTAATGTTTTCCTAGAAAAATATATTTTTAATTTATAAAACTAACTACAACCTTCTTTTCTTGCAGATCTAACTTCATATTTTAATTTGAACTCTCTCAGATTGACTCCTTGAATAAGATAACATAATTAATTTAATGCCATAGTTGGAATTAGGAAATGTTTTTAGTTCTCATGAGAAAGCATCTATTCTCTTCATATTTAAATAAAAACAACATCCAAAAAAAAGCAATCGAAAACTAAAGAACTAATTAAGTAAGCTAATTTTCACTCAAAAACAAGGAAAAAATAAAATGAACTGAAATGAATAGATAAAAAGGATTAGTAGCAATAAAAGCAAGAGGTAATGAATTAGAAAACAAACAAAAGTAGAATTCATAAGTAAAATTAAGATTTTTGCTTTTAAAACCCCAATAAAAAGAGACAAATCCCTGGCAACTGTGTGCAGAGGGAAAAAAGCATGAATCTATAACATTAGAAAGGAAAGGAGATATAGTCATAGTATAGAGGAAAGACTATTATGTACAATTATGTTAACGTGTTTGAAAATCTGGGTGAATAGGACAGTTCTTAGAAATTTTAAATCATCAGGGAAAAATCATAAAGAGACATAAACCTGAATGGGAAATAATTCCTAAAGGGAAAATATTGAAAAAGTTTCAAAAAACTACCCCCAAAATAAGAAAATAGATTCCTGTGGATGTTAAGGAAAGTTCTATCAAAGTCTTGAGAAAGATATAAATAATCCTTCATGAGCTAAACTGTTACAGAATACAGAAAAGGATCACATAATCTTGATACCAAAACAAGAAAGAAAAATAAAAGAAACACACAGTAGTCCAAAACAGATGCAAAGATTCTAAACATAAAAGATATTAAATTAAACATATAATTTAGATAAAATATAAATTAAATATGTGGACATGTAAATTAAAAGAATAATATACCTCAGTGCATTAAAAGAATAATGAGTTAGTTCAGTCCAGGTAGGTAAGGCTCGTATAACAGTAGTGAATCTGTCAGTGTAAATTATCACAAAAATAAATTGAGGTAAACAAATCCATATGACCATCTCTAAAAATATAAAAAAATATTCAATAAAATTTCACATCCATTTCTAACATACAAAAACTCTTTATATACTAAAATAGAAAGATGCTTCTATAATCTAAAACCAAAAACAAACAGCATACAGATTAATGAAACAATAATGCCATTTCCACAAAGGTCTAAAACAAGAAAAGAATGGCTTGTCTAACCAGTGTAATACAGTAATAAAGATATTTTTAAAATCACTTTAAACAAAAAAAAAAGCTTAATTCAAGGTGAATTTATTGTAAAAATTAAGAAAACCAAAGAATAGAAAACATAGGTGGACCTCACAAGAGAATAGATTTGGACCCCCGCCGCCCGAAAAAAAAAAATTCCAGAATACAAGGTAGCTATCTATTTGTCTTTAAAGTCTCTACCTCCTGTCTCCCTGGAAGCAGCATGATCCCAAATTTGATCATTCTGTTTTTCTCAGAATATCTACTAACTCATTTTTTTCATACTATGGTCCACCATGCTTCTCTAATGGCAGCCTCAGCCCCTAAGGCTATATGACCTCCCAGCCATTATCTTTTAAATATTGCTATGGCCCTCACCAGTTTGGCTCATTGTATAGAGCATTGGGCCACAGACTGAAGATTCGTGGGTTCAATTCCAATCAAGGACACATAGCTTGGCTGCAGGCTCGGTCCCTGGTGCTGGTCAGGGCACATGCAAGAGGCAACCAATCTATATGTCTCTCTCATATGGCTATGTCTTCCTCTTTGTCTCTCCCCCTCCCTTCTACTCTCTCTAAAAATCAATGGAAAAATATCCTCAGGTGAGGATTAACAAAAAAAAACAACAATTAAATAAGTAAATAAATAAATAAAATATTGCTATGACCCATTTTCTCTCTCCCCTCATTCTAGGGCATCAATTAAATGGATGTCAGATCATTCCACCTGATCATATTTGTCTCTTACACTTTGGTAGATACTTCTCATCTTTTTGTCTCATCGTGCTTCATTCTTCTGACCTATTGTTCAGTTTGCTAATTCTCTCTTCAGTTGTATCTAAACTGCTATATTAAATTCTTAATTTTAGTTTTTTCATTTTTCAGTTCTATAATTTCAAGTAGGTTTTCTTGTTAATCTAAACAATAGTTATTTTTTCAGTTCATTATTGAAATTATTTCATGAGGGTTACAATTATGGTTATTTTCTTATTTAAACTTTCCTTCTGTCTTTATTAGTTATAATTCTTCCATAATGAATACTTTTTCTTCATAAACTATTTTGTTACCCTGAAATGCAATTTGAAAGGAAAAGCAAGACAAATGTTTGATTATTTTCAGAGTAATAGTTGATGCCCTAGCAATCTCTAATGGTAATCAGTCAATATTCACTTACATTTACCCATATATTTATCTTTTCTATTGTTCCTCATCCCTTCCTGCATTTTTATATTTCCATCTGGGGCTGTTTTCCTTGTGCCTAACACATTCCTTTTAAAAAAATTATATTGACTTTGGTTCCATGAATCTTAATGTATAAAATCATGTTACCACCATGACAATCATGAGGCAAACCTTAAAAACTCCATTTAGCCCTAGCTGGTTTTGCTCAGTGGCTAGAAGAGTCTTGGGTTTGATTCTGGTCAAGGCCACATACCCCAGTTGCAGGCTTGATCCCCTGCCCCAGTTGGAGGAGGCAACCAATCAATGCAACTCACATCCACATTCTCTCTCTCTGGCTCTCCCCGTCCCTTCCACTCTATCTAAAAATCAATGGAAAAAATATCCTTGACCCAGCTGACATGGCTCAGTGGTTGAGTGTCAACCTATGAACCAGGATGTCACAGTTTGATTCTCAGTCAGGGCACATGCCCGGGTTGCAGGCTCGATCCCCGGTGTGGGGTGTGCAGGAAGCAGCCGATCAATGATTCTCTCTCATCATTGATGTTCCTCTCTCTCCCTCTCCCTTCCTTTCTGAAATCAATAAAAATAATTTTTTAAAAATATATCCTCTGGTGAGGATTAACACACACACACACACACACACACACACACACACACACCACTCCATTTAATATTTCTTCTAATATGTATCCTGATGACATATGTGATATATAGTCTGTTTTTATTTTTCTGGAAATATCTTTATTTAGCTTTCATTTTAGAAGGATATTTTCACTAGTTATAGAATTCTGGGCTGGTTGTTATTTCCTTGCAGCCTTTTAAAGGTGTTATTCCTTCATGGGGTTTCTATAATTTTTACTGAGAACTTAGCTTTCAGTCTTATTGTTGCTTATTTGAAAGTAATACATCTTTTTTCTCTCTATTTGCTTTTGTAATTCTTTCTTTGTGTTTGATTTTTAGCAGTTTCATTATGATATGCCTATGTATAGTTTTGCTGTCTTTATCCTACTTAGGGTTCTTAGTGACTTTTCATTCTGTAACTCAAATGTTTTTATCCTTTTTGGAAAATTCTTGGTTATTATCTCTTCAAATACTGCTTGTGCCACATTCTCACTTTCCTCCCTTCTTGAACTCCAATTACATGTTAGAATGCTTCATATGATAGGCTATGTCTCTTATACCTCTTACACTATTTTCTTTATTTTTCATCCTTTTTCTTTCTGTATTATAGTCAAAATGTTTTCTACTGCCCTATCACCAGCTCACCAGTTCTCTCTTCAGCTATGTCCAAATGCTGTTAAACCCCATTTATTGAGTTCTAATTTTAATTACTATATTTTTCAGATCTAGAATTTCTATTTGCTTTTTTAAAAAAATATATAGATTCAGTTCTCTAATAAAATTATATTTTCATTTATTTTCTTGATCACATTAATTACTATTATTTTTATTTTTTAAGCCTCTGGGCCTGGGGCCAGGGATGCGGGGGGGGGGGGGGGGGGGGAACCCCCCGGGGGGGGGGAAAAAAATTACTATTATTTTTAAATCTCCATCTGATAACTGCAATAACCTGGGACAGCACGAGTATATTTCTATTGTGTTTTTTCGCCTGGCTTTCTTTCTTGGAACCTAATAACTTTGGTCACTGTTCCTGAAAGAGTATAAAGGCTCTGGATGAGGTTCATTTCCTCCAGAAAGGATTTAGTTTATGGCCTGGCAGACAGCTACATTAGAGACAATTTATCACAACCCTATCAGGGACTAAAATGACTCAAAATTGAGTTGTAGTAAGGCTTTATCTACTCTAATCAACCGCCTCTTAAGGGTCCCAACTGAAACCCTAGGACATTTAAGTGCTGCTTCCTAGTCAGTTCCTGATTTCCAATTTTTATCTCACAACAACAAAAGACTGCCAAAAAATCCACTGTGCTTTCCAACTGCTTTTCTTAGCTTCTTAGTCTTTCACTTTACATGACTAAGAATTACCAAAGACTTCAAAGACAAAACCATCAAATGTCAGGCTTACTCCTCTGCACCTCCTTTTTTTTTTCTGGAACCTTGGCTTCTTGAATCCTGGCTGATCTGGAAACCCCACACTCCAAGTTTTATATTCTCAGACCTATGAGACTGCTGAGAGCTGTGCTGCTTCTCTGCCTCTTAGTGTCCACCCTCTCCCAAGTTTCTCAACATGTATCTCAGGTTCCAAAAGGAGAAAAGCGGCTTTCAGAATGTTGGGCTCACTTCAATGAGATTCCCTTCTCTGTGGTATCTTGACCCTTCAACTCCAGGCTGTCTCAGTAGCTCTCTGAAAATTTCAAACACATCAATTTTAATTGTATCCATCCTTTTTAGTTGTTTTTAGTGGAACCAGCAGTTTTCTACTCACTACTTTATTATATCTGGAAATGGTAGTTCTCTCTTTGTTTCTTTGTACAACTGCATAGTACTTCACTTTGTAGGTATACTATAGTTTAACCGGTTCTCAACTGAGAAACATTTGGGTTGTTTCCAGCCTTTGCTACAAAAAACAAGGCCACAATAAATAGCCTTCTGCATATGCCTTTATATATTTACTGTTGAATATTTGAGTTAGAGTTTTAGAGTAGAAGTATGATTGCCAGATCAAAGAATGAATGCACATGTAATTTTGCTAGTTATGGTCAATTTCACTTCATAGAAATTGTATCATTTTGTGTCACCACCTGCAGTATATAAAAGTGCCTGTTTTCACATAGCTTTGCCAAAATTTACACTGTCAAACTTGGAGATTTTTTTCCCAATCTGATGAGAGAGTATCTCAGTAGCTCTAACATGTATTTCTTTTATTGTGACTGAAAGCTATTAGCAGACCTTTTCTGTAAACTCTTTATTCATAACTTTGCTTACTTTTAAAATCAGGTTGTGGATTTTTTTCCTTCTTAATTTTTAGGAAATCTTTGTTATGTTAAGTATATTAATACTTTCTGATATAAGTTGCAAAATTTTTCCCAATTTGTAATTTTCTTGAGTTGCTTATTTTGTTACACGTTATCTTGTCAAATTTCTTTTTATTAAGTCCAGATATATATATTTTTTTTAGTCAGTTAAAAATGTCCACTCTTGGGTTATAAAAATAAGATTCACCCATATGCCCTGGCCCGGGGGCTCAGTTGGTTAGAGCATCGTCCCATACATCAAAAGGTTGTGGGTTTGATTCCCGGTTAGGGCATATACCTAAGTTGCAGATTCCATCCCCGGTCAGGGTGCATATGGGAGGCCACTGATTGGTGTTTCTCTCTCACATCGATGCTTCCCTCTCATTCAATGCCTGTGTTGTCATATGCTAAATTTTCCTTAGTTATATTTCTGGGCACCTATTCTGCTCCATTGGTTTATAAGCCTTTTCCTGAGCCAGTACATCAGTGCTTTAATTTGAAGGATTTTAAAATGTTTTACTATATTCTGATAGGATTAACCATACATTAAATATTTTTTCCAAATATTTCCTGACTATTCTCAGTTTTTTATTCTTTCATGTAAAGTTTACAATTAACTTGCTTAGTTCTAGGGAAATTTTTGAGAAATTTTTTAATAAGGTTGTAATAAATTTATACTAATTTGGGGAGAAGTAACATTTTTATGATATTGAGTTTTCCTATTCAAGAATAAAGTATTTTTCAATCTGTTTAAAGCTATTTTTATATCTTTCAAGAGTGTTCTCCAGTTTTTCTTTTATTTTGCATATTTCTTATTAGTTTTATGTCTAAGTATTTAAATTTATTATTGTATGCAGGCTCTTCTCTTCCATTATATCTTCAAACTGCTTGTAGTTTATATATATGAAGGCTAACAATTTTAGAATGCTAATTTTATGTCCTGCTATTTTATTATCTTATGGTTTGTCATACTTTTCCATTGATTCTTTTGGTTTTTTCAGATATACAATTATATTATCAACAAAGTTTGCCTCTTCCTTTCCAATGCTTACAAGTTTAATTGTTTTCTCTTGCTTAATTCCATTAGCAAACATTCCAATGCAATGTGAAATAACTGCAGAGGTATCTGCATCCTTGTCTTATTCCCGACTTCAGGGAAATGACTCCCTAAACTGTCTGAGATTTGACAATCAGATAAGATGCAGACTTTGGACTGTTACACTGAGAGAAAGAGAGAGAGAGAGAGAGAGAGAGAGAGAGAGAGAGAGAGAGAGAGAGAGAAAGAAAGAGAGAGAGAGAGATTTTATTAGGTTAAAAAAAGCATTTCCATGTTAATTTTTTCATTGCATGCTATACATTTGTATTTGAAAAACTATTTGTAGAAATAGAGGCCTGGATGACATATCTTTCTCCAGAGAAGACGCTTGCTGCTTATATCATAATCATGGGGACGCTATTAACAATCCAGATTAATCCTACTCTAACACTAAGGTTTTAGATTTTCTAGGCCTTTCAAATGTCTTAAAGAGAGGCTGCAGTTCAGAGGAGGACTCATTTAGTTCTAGACCACTCTTATTTTTAGGGTTCCAATCCCAAGTTGGGGTGCGTCCCAGGCCCCCGACCTAAGCAGGTCTGGACCACAGCGTTCTCTCTCTAGCCTCAGAGATTTTTTAAAGTACAGCTCAATAGTCCAGTTCCCCTTTCAAGAGCTGCAAATGTTCCCCGGACAAGGGCAGCCCCAAATGCTAGGCTCACTCTCTTATTTCTGTCTTCTCCCAGACCTTGGCCAGTAATTTCTCATTACCTTGTTAATTATTTGATGATTTTAAAAAAATGAATTTTATGTTTTATCGAGCTTTGCTTTAGATTTATTTTTAGCAAGAGGGTTGGTCTAAATCACCTGGTCTTCTGTTACCAAAAGCAGCATTCCTATTTGATGACAACGGGTTAAAGATAAATTTAAAAATCAATGAAGAGAACAAAGAAAAGAAGCAGACTTTTTGAAGTCACATTTTGCAATGTGTGAAGATTTCCAGATATTTGAACTATCATTCAGAAACAGGTACTTCTCCACAAATAGGTAACAGCATAAACTTCTTATGACTAAAAAGTAATAAAAATAATGAAGTTTATTTCCATATGCCCCTACAAAGTAGCATAATTTTATAGTCACATCTTGACATTTTACCCAGTATATATGGGGAGTCCCCAAAAATTGTGTACACACTTTGAATAATTATGAAGTCAGTGTTTATTAACATACAGTTCATTTTCAAAATTTAAAAGAATCTCCAGAAATGAGTAATTCTTATCAATGCCCATATTCTTTTTTTAATGTGTTGTTATTAATTTTTAGAGAGAGAGGAAGAGAGAGGGATAGAGAGAAGCATCAATGAGAGAGAGAGAGAGAGAGAGAGAGAGAGAGAGAGAGAGACATGAGAGAGATACATTGATCTGCTGCCTCCTTCATACCTCCCCACTGGGGATTCCTGACCGGTAAATTGAATCGGGGACCTCTTGGTTCATAGGTCAACACTCAAGCACTTAGCCAAACCGGCCAGGCATCAATGCCAATTTTCAAACTGTTGACCATTCTGATTCAGGCACTGCTGATAATACAAAGCAATGGAATCGCAAACATCAAGAATAATTTCATTCAGTATTTATATGCCCTCAATTCTTCGACTGTTGCCAATTTTGTACTGTGAACTTTGTCTTTTATGTATTCCCATAAAAAAATCTAGTGGGCCTTGACCAGTTTGGCTCAGTGGATAGAGCATTGGCCTGCGTACTCAGGGGTCCCAGGTTCGATTCCAGTCAAGGGCATGTACCTTGGTTGCGGGCACATCCCCAGTGGGGAGTGTGCAGGAGGCGGCTGATCGATGTTTCTCTCTCATCGATGTTTCTAACTCTCTGTCCCAGTCCCTTTCTCTCTGTAAAAAATCAATAAAATATATTTTTTAAAAAAATCTAGTGGCACTTTAGGATAAATTTTCTTTGTTCAAAGCTTAGTCTGCCTTCAGCCATTATTTCAAATCAGTTAAACCTGAAAAGGAGTGAAAATTGAGTTGTCAGCTGTTAAAGTGTGTATACTTTTGGGGGGATATTGTATCCCCCCAAAAAATGTATACAGAGTTTGAATAATTATAAAGGCAGTGTCTGTACTTCAACTGCATTTTCAAACTTCCAGTAGCATTTTAGGATGAATTTCTTTTGTTCAAAGCTTAGTCTGGCTGAAAAGAAAGAAACATCAATTGAGCTATCAGCTATCAGCTGTTAGAGTGTGTGGACATGTTTTGGGGACACCCTGTATATTATCTAAACTTTCCTAGGATTTTCTTTATGGCACAGAAAATGTTATTCTCTCCTAGGAAAATGCTAAGCTATATTCCTTGATTCTTACCTGTTGCCTAAGCAATTTTTTCCCCCCAGGGAACTCATTCTCCTCACACACACAAGCAAAAACATAAAAAAAAATAACAAAACAAAACTACAAAAGAAATTTTAAAAGCATATGGCACCTCTATTTTATTACTTAAAAAAACGCGTGAGGCTCCTTTATCATCCAACCAAACACAATATGATGTGAGAGCTTTGCCTGCACCATACACTTTTATGGGACTCTTTCCCAAAGTTATGCAATCTAATTTCTTTCATGCACATTAAGGTCACTCAAAAGCATGCCTCATAGGTTTAACAAGAGTACTTAAGAATTTGAATCAACTACTTTGGTTACGGTTTAAAAAGGAGATTGTGAGCCCCCTGAGCAGGTGTCTGGCTAATATATTTGAAACAGAATATGAGATTTAATGGGAATTGGCAGTACTGAAGCAGCACCTGAAGGTGGCAACTTTGGGGAATCTCAGGAATGATGGAGAGGTGGGCCCATTCCATGGAGGGCCCAGAAGTGCAGTATTTGATTTCCAATGTTCAAGCACAATATCCATTATTAGGGATCTCTCCCAGCAACACAACAGGCTAAGGTAATGCAGACAGGCCTTCCTGTCAACTGCAAACACATAGAAGAGTTGGATGTAAAGCAGTTTTTCTAATTGCAATATTTTATAATCCAGCTGGAAAAAAAAAAGAATGGGAGATGACCAGGGGCCAGGAAGAAAGAGAGAATAAAAACTAGAGCAGAAAAAGGGAGCTGAGGCACCACTGGGGTGCAATGCTGAGGCTGGGCTCTTTCAAATGCACTGGGACATGAGAATGAAGTCCCCTCGTATGCAGGAGACATGGCCTCCACCCTGCAGGGGGCAGAGGAACTGGAACCAAGCCCAGGCATGAATCAATGAGCACGTTTAAAAATTTCTCCCCCCTGCCCCAAGAAAGAGACAAGAGATTTGGTTATCTATGGTTCTTAGGTGGGGGGGGGGGGGGGAATTATCCTTGTGAAATCAAAACCTTAGGCATCTGCCATATGGGACTATGAAAGAATATAAATCCAGATCACTACCTTATATCACATAAAAATAAATTCAAATGGATTAAAGAATTAAATATAAAAAAATAACATCAAAATTCTGCAAGAAAATCTAGGAAATGATGTATTTAGAGTGGGGGGGGGGGGGGGGAAACCTTCTTAACCAAGACTGAAAACCTAGAAGCTATGTAAGAAAGATTGATATATTTGCCTCTATAAAGAATCTTTTTAAAAGCTTTATGTCAAAAGATACCATAAACAAAAATTATTCAGAAAAATAGTGTCAATGCAGACAAAGAGCAAATGTTTGTATCTGTAATATATAAATACTAGAGGCCCAGTGCACGAATTCATGCACCAGTGGTGTCCCTCGACCTGGCCTGTGAGATTGGGCCAAAACTGGCTCTCCAACATCCCCCAAGGGGTCCTGGATTGCGAGAGGATGCAGGCCAGGCTGAGGGACCCCACTGGTGCATGATCAGGGCTGGGGAGGGACGCAGGAGGTTGGCCAGCTGGGGAGGAACTTAGGGAGGGCTCCAGGGCGTGTCTGGCCCATCTCACTCAGTCCCAATCAGCCAGACCCCAGCAGCAAGCTAACCTACTGGTCAGAGCGTCTGCCCCCTGGTGGTCAGTGCACATCATAGCAAGCGGTTGAGGGGGCTTACCATATCATTAGCATATTATGCTTTGATTGGTTGAACGAATGACCTGATAACCAGGCACTTAGCATATTAGGCTTATATTATATAGGATTCCTTTTATTGACAAGAAGAGAATAAAAATGGACAAATGACATGAAGATAAGTCACAGAAGATATAAAATTGAAGTGGCTGACACAAGTCATTATGCTCAATTAATATTTGACAAAGGAGGCAAGAACATACAATGGAATCAAGACAGTCTCTTCAATAAATGGTGTTAGGATAATTGGACAGATACATGCAAAATAATGAAACTAGACCACAAACTTACACCATACACAAGAATAAACTCAAAATGTATAAAAGACTTAAATGTAAGCTGTGAAACCATAAAATCCTAGAAGAAACCATAGGCAGTAAAATCTCAGACATCTCAAGTAGCAATATGTTTGTGGATACATCTCCTAGGGCAGTTTGCCGACCACTGTCCTAGGGCAAAGGAAACTAAGGAGAGAATAAATAAATGGGACTACATCAAAATAAAAAGCTTTTGCACAGCAAAAGAACCATTAACAAAATAAAAAGGGAGCCCACTGTATAGGAGAACATATTTGGCAATGATACATCTGGTAAAGGGTTAATATCCAAAATATATAAGAAACTCACATAACTTAACAAAAGGAAGGCAAACAATTCAATTAAAAAATGGGCAAAGGACCTAAATACATTTCTCCAAAGTGGACATACAGATGGCCAAGAGACATATGCAAAGATACTCAAAGTCACTGATCATCAGAGAGATGCAAATTAAAACAACAATGAGTTATCACCTCACACCTGTCAGAATGGTTATAATCAACAAGTCAACAAATGACAAGTGCTGGAGAGGATGTGAAGAAAAGGGAACCCAGCACACTGTGGTGTGAATACAGACTGGTGCAGCCATTATGGAAAACAATATGGAGTTTCCTCAAAAAATTAAATATGAAACTGCCATTTGACCCAGTGATCCCACTTCTAGGAATACATCCTAAGAGCCCCAAAGCACCAATCAGAAAGAATGTATGCACCCCTATGTTCACAACAGCACAATTTACAATAGCTAAGATCCGGAAACAGTCCATGTGCCCATCAGTAGATAAGTGGATAAAAAACCTGTGGTACATTTATACCATGGAATACTATGCAGCAGGAAAAAAGAAGGCTCTCTTACTCTTAGAGACAGCATGGAAGGACCTGGAGAGTATTATGCTAAGAGAAATAAGCCAGTCAGAGAAAGACAAGTATCACATGATCTCACTCATATGTGGAATCTAATGAATACGATAAACGGTTGATCAAAATAGATCCAGAGACATAGAAGCATAGAACAGACTATTGAATCTCAGAGGGAAGATGGGGGTGGATGGGTAGGTGGGATGAGATCAACCAAAGCACATATATCACAGACAACAGGGTGGTGAAGGCCTGGGATGGGGGCAGGGGCAGGTTATAGGGGTCAATGGGAAAAAAGGGGGGACATACTTACAACAATGAAGATTTAAGTTTTTAAAATGCTAAGGAAAAATAACTACATTCTAAAATTCTATAACCAGCTCATCCCACTAGAGCAGGCAAGTAAAAGATATGTTCAGACCAAGACTGAAAGTACACCCAGTGAAAATCTGCACCAAAAGAGCTACTAGTCTTGCTGGTGTCGCTCAATGCTTAGAGCGTCAGCCTGCACAATGAAGGGGTTTGGGTTTGATTTCTGGTCAAGACCACATACCTGGGTTATAGGTTCGACCCCAGCACATGTGGATCTCTCTCTTCTTCTTCTTCTTCTTCTTCTTCTTCTTCTTCTTCTTCTTCTTCTTCTTCTTCTTCTTCTTCTTCATCTTCTTCTTCTCTCTCTTTCCCTTTCTCCCTCACCCTCCCTCTCTTCCACTCTCTGTAAAAAAAGAAAAATTCAATGGAAAAAATATCCTCAGGTTAAAAAAAAAAAAAGAACTACTAATTTGGTGAAAAAGAAATCGAAGCCAGAAGGAAAAACTGAATCTCAAGAAACAAAGAGAGCAAAAAAATCAGTAAATACGTTGGTATAACTAAAGAAGCATAAACTTCAAAAACTATCCTATATAATAAAGAGCTAATATGCAAATGGTCATCGTGCCCTTGCATCCTCGTGCCCTTGTGCCCTTGCACTAGGGCCAGGGGGACCTGAGGCCACGCCCCCCGCCCTGGCACCGGGCCGGGGGACCTAATGCTGCACCCTCCACCCAGTGGGGCTTGATGGGGGACCTGAGGCTGCGCCCCCCATCCTGCGGGGTTTGATGGGGGTGGGGCTGGCTGGGTCTGGGTCTCATGCAATTTTCAGGCGCACACAGGTGGGCAGGGACTTGACTCTGGGTCCCGCGGCGTGCCCCAGACTCTGACAGGAGGGAGATTTTCATATACATTTTACTAATTTTCTTTCATCTCTGACACTTCTATGATAGAGAAAGGGCAAGTAGCAACATTAAAATATTTCCTCTAATTAATTCCTTTTTAATGTGCACAAGTTTCATACACTGGGCCACTAGTAATAATGATAATGCAGAATAATTAATGACTTTGTTAAAATTAAGGTGGGGAAAAAACCCTCAACTCTAATAAAATAAAAGATGGACAGCATGGAATACTTACTATCTCATAAGGTCCTGGCAATGAGGATGGAACATGATTGCCTATCTTTAGATTTTGTTGAGCAAGCATCTTTGTTTTAAAAAGAAGAAGAAAAGCCCACCCATGACAAGGAGGCTTTTTAGTAGCTGGCGACAGAAACCAATGTGCTGATTTCAGCAGGAAAGGGCTAGCTTGATGAGGACACCGCTGCCCGCACAGCTTGCTCTGCCCTCATGGGCCGTGGCATCAGACAGGCCACCCCAGAACCCTTGCCAGAGCTGCCCCGGAATCAGACCCTGCAGCTAGTGCTCCCTGGGCACCCTCCTAGAGCCTTGAAAGGTCACAGGAAGCAGCGAGTTTTTTCACTTTTACAGAGAGAAGCAGGCTCAGCTTCCCAAAGATGCACGAAGTAGCAGGGAACACCCCAACAAGATCACCCACTGGACCACTACAGAAATGTACATATGTGCACTAGAACACTAAAGGAATTTGAATAGGAAGTTATACTTCCTGTAGAAGGAAGGGGGAAATAAAGATAACCCAAGACAATAGAAGCAGGAAAGGGGTGGGGGGGTCACTAGCTTCCTAGGGCTGCAGTATAAAGTATCACAAACTGAATGGCTTAAAACAACAGAAATGTATTCTCTCACAGCTCTGGGGGCTACAAGTATAAGATGAAGTTGTCGGCAGCTCGATTCCTTTTTGGAGGCTCTGAGGGAGAATTTGTTCCAGGCCCTTCTCCCAGCGGCTGCTGGCTGCCGGCAGCCCTTGGCATCCTACATCTGCTAGATGCATCACTCCAGTGTCTGCCTCCACCTTCGCATGGCGCTGCCTCTGTGTCTCTGTGTGTCTGAACTTCCCTCTTCTTACAAGGGCACCAATTACTGAATTAGGGCCCAACTCCGTCTAGTAGCTGTGGTTCTCAACCTTCTGGCCCTTTAAATACAGTTCCTCATGATGTGACCCAACCATAAAATTATTTCCGTGGCTACTTCATAACTGTAATGTTGCTACTGTTATGAATCGTAATGTAAATATTTGATATGCAGGATGGTCTTAGGCGACCCCTGTGAAAGGGTCGTTCGACCAACAAAGGGGTCGCGACCCACAGGTTGAGAACCGCTGAAGTGGGACCTCATTCTAATATGATTACATCTGCAATGACTCTATTTCCAAATAAGGTCTCATTTACAGGTTCCAGGTGAACATGAATTTTGAATTTTGGAGGGACACTATACAACCCAGTACAAGGGGGGGGGGGGGGGGGGGGGAAAAAAGAAAATAATCACCTGGGAGAAAACATTAAAAATACAGAAATTTATTTTGACCTTCTGAGAATCTGATTCAGTTGACTGAAGAAAGGGCAAAAATCTGCATTTATCAAGCATCCCGGGGATAAGTGGGAATTTGTCTACAAGAGGTGCCAGCACAGGTCACAGGAGCACGGGCTATAGGCATGCAGGGAAGGCTGCGGGGAAGAGGCGGCCACTGGAGGGGGATTGAAAGGGTCATCAGGCAAGGAGACCAGCATTTGCAGCAGCACAGCACGGTATTCGCCTCTAAAGGACCCAAGGTGTGGGGTGGAGAGGAAGAAAGCGAGAAAGGCCAGGGCCTGGGTTTCTTTCTGTTTTTCTCCTTTGGTCTGGGAGGAACACTAAGAGCTTGTTTTCACATGTGGTCATTACTGAGTATGAATTAACAATACTCAGTGCAAGACTTAGGTATTTTGTTTTGCCTTGTTTTGTGTCTAAAGCAAATGAACTGTGATGCTGAGTCTATTCACCAGGGTTGGTGAGACATCCAATATTAATCATTATTGGCAAAAACATGTCCCTTCCTAAGAGCCCAAAGGGTCGTACACAATCCAAAACCTTAGCAAAAGCCTTTGCTCTTCAGTCCACGAGGGCTGCCTTTGAGATGCCTGTCATTCGACCCCTGAACTCCACTCACAGGATCACTCCTTGGGCCCAGTGTGGTCACAGAAGACCTGGCTGCAGCTCCCAACGTTGGAGCTTAGCATTCAGATCCCACTATCAGCAAGGCACCCCCTTCAGAGACCTGCCACCTCCGGGCTGTGAGAGCAGGTGCAAGTTTCTGCTTTCAATCCTTGGGAATTCAGCAGCATTCCCCACAGGGCATCGAGTCACTTTCCCTAATGTCCCTTTTCCCCAAGCCTTTGCAAGTCCTTCTCCCTGTGGGAAAATCAGCCTTAGATCCCCAGGAACCGCACTAGTCGAGTCCCTCCTAAGTGAGGGAGAGGCCGAGTTACAGGACACTCGGACCGACCGGCAGTCCTATTGGGCATGAGGAGGAAACCAGAGAAAAGAAACACGATGACTTTCTCTGTTGGCTCATCCTGACATGTATGCTCGTGTAAGTTAGGGCTTCATCTTGTGCTTGTATCTGAGCATGTATTTATTTTCCTTTGTGTTGAATGACAGAAGGCGATTTGGATACTTTAAGTAAAAAAGAACTGTGTTTCCTACCCTGGTCGATGTTGCTCAGTTGGTTGAGTGTCCTCCCATACACTGAAAGGTTCCATTACCCGTCAGGACACATACCCAGGTTGCGAGTTCGATCCCTAGTTGGGGTGTGTACAAGAGGCAACCAATAGATGTTTCTTTCTCACATTGATGTTTCTCTCTCACTCTCTCTCTCCCTAAAAATCAATAAGCATTAAAAAAAAGAAAAGAAAAAATGTGTTTCCCATCTCTAATCAACAGGCAGAAGCCCAGGGTTTGGCACTTATCATATCCTCGGCCAAGTACTTAACTCTTTAAACTACAGTGTCTTTACCTGTAAAGTAAGGATCACATTTTCCCTGCCTTCCTGCACCTCACAAAGCTGTGGAGTTTGGGGAAGGCAAT
Source organism: Myotis lucifugus (assembly GCF_000147115.1). Lineage (NCBI taxonomy): Eukaryota > Metazoa > Chordata > Mammalia > Chiroptera > Vespertilionidae > Myotis > Myotis lucifugus. Next base: position 1,387,061 of record NW_005871155.1, read on the forward strand.
ATAAGAAAAGAATTTTGCAAACTGAAGACACTATTCAACACCAAAATTTATTATTTCCATGACACTCAGCAGAGGCGGAGATTCCTGACTCCCACAAGTAAACGCAGGGGCCTTTGGAGCAATTATCCTTTCATCACTTTTTCTCAAATTGTCCAGTTTTTGGAGCTGTGCTCTGGGAGGTGAAGTTCAAATGCTATTTGTGAGCACTCGTTTTTTTTTAATCTTTATTATTGAAAATATTACAAATATCCCCTCCCCCATTGACCTCTTCTAGCCCATTTCCATCACCACCAGCCCGCCCCAGGCCTTCACCACACTATTGTTGGTGTCCATGGTTCGTGCATATATGCATACAAGTTGATCAACACCCATCCATCCCCGCCTTCCCTCTGAGATTCAACAATCTGTTCCATGCTTCTATGTCTCTGGATCTATTTTGATCAACAGTTTATTTTGTTACTTAGATTCCACATATGAGTGAGATCGTGTGATACTTGTCTTTCTCTGACTGGCTTATTTCACTTAGCATGATACTCTCCAGGTTCCTCCATGCTGTCTCAAAGAGTAAGAGATCCTTATTTTTTATTGCCACATAGTTTTCCATGGTGTAAATGTAACACAGCTTTTTTATCTACTCATCCTATATAATAAAAGGGTAATATGAAAATAGACCAAACAGCAGAACAACTGAACAACCAATCAAAGCATAATATGCTAATGATATGCTAAGGCTGCTCAACCACTGACTATGACATGCACTGACCACCAGCGAGCAGTCAACTGCTCAACCAGTTGCTATGGCGTGCACTCACCATCAGGGGGCAGATGCTCTGACTGGTAGGTTAGCTTGCTGCTGGGGTCTGGCCAATCAGGACTGAGCGAGATGGGCTAGACATGCCCTAGAGCCCTGCCGAAGTCTCTCCTCAGCCTGGCCTGCACCCTCTCAGAATCCGGGACCCCTCGGGGGATGTCGGAGAGCCGGTTTCAGCCTGATCCTGCAGGCCACTCCCCTTGGTAGGGCACCAGACACAGGGATCATGGCTGACAAGCACTGCTGCAGCAGCATGAGCCCCTCCCAATCGGGACTGATTGGGCACGAGCCCCCATCAGGCACAGTGGTACCGGGATGAGTGGGAACGGCAGGCAGGAGCTGCAGGCAGCATTGGACTGCGGGTTTTGCCCCGATCCCTGCAGGCCACCCAGAGGGACCCTACCCTTGCACAAATTCATGCACCGGGCCTCTAGTCTATAATAATAAAAGTGCAATATGCTAATTAGACCAGACATCCTTGCAGAGGACCTTCTGGACATCCTTCCAAACGACCTTCCTGATGAAGCCAGGGCTGGAAGGGAAGTGCGGGTCTTGGGTCCCAGGTGCCAGAGGGAAGCCGGTGCCAGCAGCCCCAGGAAGGAAGGCCTACTCTTGCACGAATTTCATGCATAGGGTCTCTAGTCTATTGATAAGCACTTAATTTGTTTCCAGATCTTAGCTATTGTAAATTGTGCTGCTATGAACATAGGGGTGCATACATTCTTCCTGATTGGTGCTTCGAGTCTCTTAGGATATATTCCTAGAAGTGGGATCACTGGGTCAAATGGCAGTTTCATATTTAATTTTTTGAGGAAATTCCATATTGTTTTCCATAATGGCTGCACCTGTCTGCATTCCCACCAGCAGTGTACTAGGGTTCCCTTTACTCCACATCCTTGTCAGCACTTGTCATTTGTTGATTTGTTGATGGAAGCCGTTCTGACAGGTGTGAAGTGATACCTCATTGTCATGTTAATTTGCATCTCTCTGATTATTAGTGACTTTGAGCATTTTTCATATGTCTCTTGGCCATCTGTATGTCCACTTTGGAGAAGGGTTTATTTACATCCTTTGCCCATTTTTAATTAGGTTATTTATCTTCCTTTTGTTAAGTTGTAAGAGTTTCTTATATATTTTGGTTATTAACCCTTTATCAGATGTAGCATTGCCAAATATGTTCTCCTATACAGTGGGCTCCCTTTTTATTTTGTTGATGGTTTCTTTTGCTGTGCAGAAGCCTTTTATTTTGATGTAGTCCCATTTGTTTATTTTCTCCTTAGTTTCCTTTGCCCTAGGAGATGTATCCACAAACATATTGCTACTCAAGATGTCTGAGATTTTACTGCCTATGGTTTCTTCTAGGATTTTTATGGTTTCATAACTTACATTTAAGTCTTTTATCCATTTTGAGTTTATTCTTGTATATGATGTAAGTTGGTGTTCTAGTTTCATTTTTTTGCATGTATCTGTCCAATTTTCCCAACACCATTTGTTGAAGAGACTGTCTTGATTCCATTGTATGTTCTTGCCTCTTTTGTCAAATATTAATTGAGAGTAATGGCTTGGGTCAATTTCTGGGTTCTCTGTTCTGTTCCATTGGTCTATATGCCTTTTCTTGTGCCAGTGCCAGGCTGTTTTGAGAACAGTGGCTTTGTAATATAGCTTGATATCTGGTTATTGTGATCCCTCGAACTTTGTTCTTTCTCAAGTTTGCTGTGGCTATCGGGGTCTTTTTTTGTGAGCACTCCTTTCTCTGACTTTACATTCACATCAGCAGGAATTAGGACTACAAATAGTATCATCTGGCTCACCTCAGCTTCAGATGAAGGGGAAAAACTTCCCTGTGTGGCCAGAACAGCCCTGTCGTCCTGGCCCAATGATGAATAATCTACCCCCACCCCTTCATTGTCAAAATAGTCCAGTTTGATCAAAGATTGAAATGCTCACCCTAGCTGCTCACCTGCTAACTCTTGAAATCTGTCGCCATCTAGTGGTTATGAGCTGCTGTTCTGACAGGACCTTTTCATCTTTTCAGACAGAATGGAGTAAGAGACACAGAGTACACAGAAAGACTGAGGGGCTTGCAAAGTATCTCATTAACATACACTTTTGTGTTCATTGATTAAATAAAATGGTAACCATTTTCTGGAGGTGCTGATAAGGACTCTGATTTGAGACTTAGATTCTGACTAAAAGGTTAAATATATGTAGTTTGTGGATTAGAGTGTTATTTGACATAAATTCTACCTTACATTGAAATATTAATTCAGTATAGTGGGGATGATGGTGTTTGATAAAATAAATCCACCAACAAATGTTCGATTCTTGTCTGGGGATCGCACGACTGAAGGAAAAGAAGACTGTGTGCAATGTAACAAAGGAACTGCTTGGAAAAGGGGTGGGGTGGGTTCAGAAAAGCTTCCCTGGCTAGTGACTTATGAGCTGAAATCTGATAAGGGGAGGAGGATGGCGAGTGTTCAAGTCAGGGGGAAGAACCAGTGATGGGAGTGCAGGGTGAGCACCACAGGTTTGTGTTACTGGGGGTGCTCACATGGCTGGTGTGGGGTGCTGTGGTATGAATGAGCTGAAGAGGCTGGGAAACAAAATCCTGTGGCATGTCACTGGGCCTGTTAAGGATTTGTTACCTTTTTCTAGTAGCAATGGGAACCCATTCATATGTTATAAGTAAGGAGATGACAGGGTCATATTTGAGTTTCAAAAAGATCATTCTGGCAGCAAGGAGGAGAAAAGACTGGAAGGAGCTCTAACAGATCTGAGATAGTCACTACTGCAGTCATCCAGGTGAGTGGAATGGTAGGGAATGCTGGGCACTATTCTAAGTGCTGTGTGTGTGTGTGTGTGTTCATCCATTTAATCCTTACACAAACCCTATGAGATAGGAACTATTTTACACCTATTTTACAGATGGAAATCGAAGCACCCAGAAGTCTAATTCCAGAGGCCACCCTCATGACCACTATACTGCATTGCCTGCAGGTGGTTATTTAAAAATGGAGAAAGTGGTTTCAAAAGCTTTTTGGAAGTAAAATTAACAAGATGATGTGTTGAATATGGGACTTTAGCAACCATACAGGGAAACTGAAGAAAATCAGGTTCAGAATGAGTTACAAATTTGCCTTTGCAGATGTTGAGTTTGACCGGCATGTAAGAAAACCAAGAGGAGAAACTGAGGAGGCTATTGGAGATAGGAATGGGGCCCCACTGGTGAAGAGAGAGGGTGATTAAGTCACAAACAGGACTGCCTCCCTGGAAACTCTGGCATTTAATTGCAGGATAAGCCTGCAAATGAGAAGGTGTGGCCAGACAGACAGGATTAAAACCAGTAAAGCCAGAAGTTAGTATCATTAAATCCAAAGGAAAAGAATGTTTCAAGGAAGGGTTGAGCAACCACGACAAATGCTGTCAGGGGAGAGGCAAAGGTGAGGACAGGAAAATGTCCTTCAAAGTTTGTGTCAGGGTCACAGAAATAATTACTTAGAGAAGTCTGGTGTGAAGTGAAGAGTTGAGGGCAGCTGAGGTGGCAGAGTAGAAGGAAGTCTTTCTTTCAAGATAGAATATATTTAATGAGATTTTTTTTTAATGTTGAAGAGAATTATCCAATTGACAGAGTGGGTATATAGAAGAAATAACTGACTGTTAATTTGCTAAAAAGGTAGGAAGATAGGAAGCAAAGTAGGGAAGGGGATTCGTCTTCAGAACGGCAGATGGGCCTGGTCCT
>NW_005871155.1:1391710-1410796 GCF_000147115.1 Myotis lucifugus
TATGCTCACGTATTTCTGTCCTCACCAATCACTTGTTTAATTGAAATGGTCTCAGAATTGCTTATTTTGGTGGTCCCTGATATTATAAATACATAATTAAACATTACAATGAAATATGAGTATTTCAACTTTTCAAATCTGCTTTCAAAAGGACTGCTGTTTCTATGAAAATTTAGGTTGAAGGTTTTGGGAAAATTGTATAAAAGGCAAGATGCTAAAAATTCCTGTGCATCTAGGGATGAATGAGCAACTGTAAAAGATGGAAAAATACAGTAGAAATCTTTGCTCTGCAAGGTTCTATTCTATTCTTGACCCAATTTTAAGAGAACAAAACAGGAAATCACAGAATTATAAGTCTGACTTTTACCGAAAAAAAATAAGATTGAACTCTACTGGATCTACATGCAGTGAATGAATGAATGAATGAATGAATAAAAGCCTTCCCTACCTCAGTGTAGGATGAATATGAACTGAGCAACTTCTAGACTAAGTTGTCGTTAAGAAGGCTTCTATGGTTACAAAGGTGAATAAGAAGGAAAGACCCGGCTGCATGGCTCAGTGGTTGAGCATCAACCCATGAACCAGGAGGTCACGGTTCAATTCCTGGTCAGGGCACATTCCCAGGTTGTAGGCCCGATTCCCAGTAAGAGGCATGTAGGAGGCAGCTAATCAGTGATTCTCTCTCATCATTGATGTTTCTATGTCTCTCTCCCTCTCCCTTCCTCTCTGAAATCAATAAAAATATTTTTTTAAAAAGAAAAAAGAGGGAGATTAAATTATGGGTTGCCTACTAATAGTAAGAAATTTGCTATTTGACAGGTATTTTTAAAATTTTACTCCTTATAACAACCCTAGGCATTATCATTCTCCTGTAGCAGACCAAGAAACAGAGAGGTTAAATAAATTACCAACTACCAAGTTCTAGAACTTGGGTAGACATTCAGTTTTCCTGACATTTATTATCCTCATATCTAAATTGGCCATTTCCGCTAGTCTTACTACACTTGGACATATCCTCAAACATGTTCCACCTCCTTGTCCTCCACCAGCCACCCATCCATGATTCATCCTTGTCCTTCACCTCCCATATCTAATCAATCACCAAATCTGTCAAGTTGACTTCCATCAATATCTATTCAGTTTCCCCTCATTGCCAGCCTTGCACAGATTCACATCATCTTTTGCACGGACTGCTCCAAATTTCCTGTTGCCACATTCTTCCAGGGTCAGTTCTGAGCAGCATCATTCTTCACTATGTGTCAGTTGAACACCTGGCTCCTCCACGTTCTTTTTTCATTTTGCTTCTAGCACCTTTCTTCCACGTAAGTCCCTGGTTCTCTTTCTAGTCCTTCTCAATGTCCTTAGTAGCCTGTTTTTTTTTTACCAGCCTCTTAAATTTCCATGCTCCTTCGGGGCCACTCCTTAGGTCTCTTATTCTAGCCCCTCTCAGCAGATCCTATTCTTTGCCGACAGCTCCAACTACATTCACATACTGATGCTCACCAACTCTGCTTTCAACCATGCCCCTCATTAACTTTGTGACTGTTTAGTATTTCTACCTAGTGGCCTATAAGCACCTCAAATTCAAGTAGATATGCCCCAAACTGGACTCTCCACCTTCAATCCCCCTGAAACCAACCTCAAACCTACTTCTTTTCTCTATGCATCCCTCAATGTTATCAATCTCAAAGTGATACGTTCAAATCATCCTTCACCTATCCTTCTCCTTCACACTCCAATCTCAAGTCCTACTGATTCTTCATGTCTTCAAATCTCCCATGGTTCTCACCCATTTCCAGTCTGCCACTAGCTATTTTCTTGCTTGGACTACAGTGAGAGCCTACAAATCAATCCTCTTTGCTGCAGTTATTGTGAGCTTTCTAAGCCATCTGCACCCAGTCCAGATGCCTGCATGAGTAGCCACTGGATACATGTTAAACAAGTGATTCAATGCTCTCACTCAATTTAAAATATTGCAATGCTCTCCATCACATATGGCAAGCACTTCACAGCTTTTGCCATTGTACTTTAGATCTTCCCAGCCTCAAATCACTGTCTCCCATAACATCACTATTCCAGGAATAATCAACTATCTACAGTTCTCCAGACAAGCCACCTTCCTATGACACTGACTTTGCACATGCTCTTTCTTCTCTCTGGAATCCCCTTCTCATCTCTACCAGAAAAACGCCTACTTCTCCCTTTAAGATTTTTAGAGAGCCCTAGCTGGCTTGGCTCAGTGGATAGAGGGTCAGCCTGTGGACTGAAGGGTCCCAGGTTCGATTCCGGCCAATGGCACATGCCTGGGTTGTGGGCTCAATCCCCAGTAGGGGTTGTGCAGGAGGCAGCCAATCAATGATTCTCTCTCATCATTGATGTTTCTATCTCTCTCTCCTTCTCCCTTCCTCTCTGAAATCAATAAAGAAATATATTTTTTTAAAAAAAGATTTTTAGAGAAACTTTTGCTGTTCTTCTCTTTTTCTTCTCCCCCCAACAAAGTTCTCCATAAATAGCATCATTTTTATAATTGAAGTACTTATTTGTACCTAACAATCATACACTGGCCTATAGAGCTGGGGTTGGAGGGCAAGCTGAAAATATTCTCACAGCTCCCAACATTCCTCTTTCATTTTCAGGGAACTCCTCCTTTTTTTTTTAAATCCTCACCTGATATTTTTCCATTGATTTTTAGAGAGAGGGAAAGACAGAAATATTGATGTGAGAGAAACACATCAATTGGTTGCCTCCTACACGCACCTTGACCAGGGCCTGGGCCAGAGAGGAGCCTGCAACTGAGGTACGTGCCCTTGACCAGAATCGAACACGGGACCCTTCGGTCCGCAGGCCAACATTCTATCCACTGAGCCAAAACTGTGGCTCTTTCCTCCTGGTCATCCCAAGAACTTGAGATAAGTCTTCAAGTCCCTGACGTGGTCTCCAGGGCATGGTCATCTTCTCCATCCTAACTTCAGCTATCATGTATTAGTGGCCATGCTGACAGTCCACACCATGGCCCTAGAGTGAGTGGCTCTCAGATTCCCCTTTTCTCTGGCTATAGTGTCAACTAGTCAGAACTGTTTCACCTCTAAAATCCTTCTATCCATTATACACAAATGTTACACTCATTTTATCCTTAATCTCGACCCCTTCCCATTCATCCAATTAATCAGTGCCTTAATGATCTGACTCCTCTTACAACCCAGCCCATATCCCAAAGCCACTCTCTGACAATCTCGAATGACCTGCCCTTTAGACGCCCCTATCTTACAAAGATGGATCCTGGCACAATCTGTTTTTTCCCATCCTTCATTCCTGGCAGCTCAGCACTGCTGGAGCAAAAGGAAAAGTTGGCCTCCAGCCACTGCAACTAATGGTTTCTTATCTCAAACTAGTTTTCAAAGGCATTCCTCAATCTTTTTTCTTGGTTTTGGTCAGTTTTCTCACTCAGTCTTCCTGGTGGTTAATACTAATAAAAATATAAGACATGATCTATGATATTATGAGAAGAAATAAAAAGGCTAAATATGGTAAATGTAATTTAGCTCTAATGCTATATATCCTTCAGGTTCTAAGTCAATTACTTTCATGACACTCAAACTATTACTGCTGTCTTAATTCCTAGAGCTTTTTAGAATTTGAAAAATAAGGTAAAAGATGGACCACTGGGAATAATGGCTGCTTTCAAATCTCTTTATGTCCAAGGTACCTTTTATAGTTATACTTTATCAATGAAACATACACAACTTTTGTGTTCATTTTAATTTATTCTGTGTAATTTAAAGTAACAGTTAAAACATCATATAAACAAACCACAGAGGCTTTAGGTATAGTATTGACCAGTTTTAAAACAAAAACAGTGAATGATCATTCCTCATCTCTAATTTTACATATTATTATACAAAGAACTATTAACACAATTTCAATTCCTTATAAACCTATTTGTCAAGCAGCAAGATGACAATGCGTCATAGCACAGCACAGAATGTCTCCTTTAAGAAACCACAGGAGCAGTATTTGGTGAGTGGTTATGCATAGAACTGACTTGGAGGGTAATATTCAACATTGGCCATAAAACAGGAAGCACATGTATATTAACACATGGAAAATGTAACTTTTATTAAGAAAAAATGTTACTCTTTATGCTGTAAGTTAAAAGCTGTAAGATACTTTAGAAGCAGACAATACAAGGTGCTTTCATTCTAGACTCCATAACAAAATACTATTCCATTAGCTGCTTGAGTCTATAATATTTTAGTACTGTTCATTGGCTTTTTTAAAAAATATATTTTTATTGATTTCAGAGAGAAAGGAAGAGGGAGAGATAGAAACATCAACGATGAGAATCATTGATCGGCTGTCTCCTGCGCGCCCCACACTGAGGATCGAGCCCATAACCCAGGCATGTGCCCTGACCAGGAATGGAACCATGACCTTCTGGTTTATAGGTCAATGCTCAACCACTAAGCCACACCAACCAGGCTTCATTGGCTTTTTTTTTTTTTTTTTTTAAATATATTTTATTGATTTTTTACAGAGAGGAAGGGAGAGAGATAGAGAGTTAGAAACATCGATGAGAGAGAAACATCGATCAGCTGCCTCCTGCACATCTCCTACTGGGGATGTGCCCACAACCCAGGTACATGCCCTTGACCGGAATCGAACCTGGGACCCTTGAGTCCGCAGGCCGACGCTCAACCACTAAGCCACACCAACCAGGCTTCATTGGCTTTTTAAGTGAACTTCAAATATAAAAGTTTACAGTGAAAATCTAAAGTTACATTGGTTACATGATGTTACATTAAAACATAACTTCAGAAAAACTGACTTCAAAAAATACTGTATCACTGACTTAAAATAATTTTTAAATGTTACTTTTAAAAGTAAAAATGCACTACTTTCAAATCATTTAACCTGTTTTGCTTTAAAATGCCATATTTGTGAAAACATTATTTAATATATTCTCAACTTTCAACAAAGTAACAGTTTGAAGCTGTTTTAAAACCCAGTAATATCTAAAGAAATGGGTCAGCACACCTGTTAATTGGCTATCCTCCAAATTACATATTTATGTTTCCACCATGAAAACAACACTATAAAATCCACTGAATGAATTCTATTTTTAACTGGACATAAATATTAAAAACCTCACTTAATAGTGCTACACAAATATTTAGTGTTTTTTGGCATTTAAGTCAGAGTAATGCTACCAATATATTTGATACCTGAAATTTTCACAAGAGTTTCAGAGGCAGAGAGACTTGGCAATGGTTAGTTGGGAAGGTAATGAAAACAACTGACCAGTCCTCAATTTTAGAATTACTCCTCAAAAGATGATATACCTGATCAACAACATTGTTAATGAGTATTTAGACACGATAACACTTGACCACATTTTTAATGCTCAGAACTTCTGAACTTTAAAATTAACCACAGGCTAGTCTATCTTCTACTGAGAAACTGAAAATGCCCTTCCGCTAAGTTCAGCTACAAAAGCTCTAAAACGGGTAAAAAAACAAACACTATATCACACAAATAATTCTGCTAACAACTATTTCTCTTTCCTCTTTCAGTGGCCTTAGAAATATGTACTATAGTGAGAATATTGGGGGCAGAGGAGTACAGAGGAGAAAAAAGGTTTTAAACAAAGGAATTAGTTTGTAGGATTTTCATATTGGCATCAGTGATTTTACTATCTTGAGAGTTAAAACATGGTAGGGTGTGAGCTGTTAGTATGCTTTTGACTATATTTCCCCAAAAATTAAAGCAGAACATTTCTTACAATTATTTTTAAAAAGACATTTTTGAAGCATAAATATTAATAATACCAACATATATATCTTTACATGGATTAAATTGTTTAATTTGTGGATGACACTTGGTTTTGGGGATTACGTCAGCCATTAGTTTTTAATACTGATACAGTATGGAAGCTTGGCCAGCTACTTAAAAGTTGTCAGCAATTATTCTTTAAACCTAAGATATCTATATATATAAAAGCCTAAGCGACCAGACAACCGGACAACTGGCTGGCAGCTATGATGCGCACTGACCACCAGAGGGCAGACACTCAACGCAGGAGCTGCCCTCTGGTGGTCAGTGCGCACCCACAATGGGAGCACCGCTAGCTGATAAACGGGCGCCAGCCGCTGGGCTCACAGCTGGTGAGTGCAGCTGTGGTGGCGTGAGCCTCTCCTGTGGACACTCCCCCTGCATGCCCAAGTGTGGCCACAGTGGTGGGCTCAGCAGGGCTGGGATGAGCCGGAGCGGCGCAGCGCCCAGCCCGGGCTCAGGCTCCTCCCCTGCCGCCTGCTGCTTCTCACACTACTTCATGCTGTGCCGGATCGATACAGACAGCAAGCTGGAGCCTGACGAGCTGGCAGGTGAGGCAGGGCTGCGGCGGCGCAGAAGTCCACTGATCCCCGCAGGCCAGGCCGAGGGACCCCACCAGTGCACGAATCCATGCACCGAGGCTCTAGTCCACTATAAAGCAGAATCCACAGTTCAAAATACTAGGCTACGAAAGATCTAATTGAATCCTCCCAGTACCAAGAAGATTTTTAGGCTTTTTTTTTCCCCTAACTGATTATCATTTTAATGCAATATTTAGCTAGTAGGAAGCACTAAAATTAATGCATGAAACTTGTGTCATTGTTTTTAATCCCTACAGTCACATAAAAATAGAAAACGGCATCCGATAAGGAAATGAAAATAGAAAGATTATGCCCCACTCTCAGCTGCTAGGGATCTTTCCCTTTCCATATATACAAAAGGCTACAATGACAACAGAAGTGTGCACCAGGAATATCACTTGGGTCAGAGCAAGTGAACTGTTAATTAACAAAACTGTCAGCATGAAGTACGAGGTACCAAACATAATTACACACCATCATAAAATAGTGGTGACTAGTTCTTTAGAAATGAAGGTTAAACATATAAAAATAACTTGAATTAGTAAAATAAGTTGGCTTTACAATTCACTCTTGTACAAAGCAGGTAACAGTAAACAGAAATGTTCTTTAATCCGTATCTCTTCCCCAGTAAACCCTCAGTCCAAAGTTCAATGAGGACAAACATGCAGACCTGGCAAGTCAGTTTACAGTGAAGCAGGCATTTCCACCCACTCTCCACTTTCCCTCAATCCTGTCTCTGGGATATTGCCACTCAATTGCTATTTGTGAAGAAGTGTTTTCTCCACGACACATGCCTTGAGCATGAAGTCCTTCCATACAAAGGGAGTGACTAATCCTACCTCCCTAAAGTAGAAGACAGTTCTCAGATTCCAAAGCTACTGAAGTCTTGAATAGGTTGCCAAAAAAATGTCTCATAGAGGATAACTATTTTAATATTATAAGAGTTAGAATTAAGTTAGTAATAATTGCTATCCTAGAAAAAAATAAATGTACAAACTATTTCTTATTTAAGCTAAGATACCATCACTTGTCAGGTGCACCACATGTATCACTAAGGAAAAAACACAGGCCATCCAATTATGACACAATGCTTTCGTATCACGTAGAATGTTTATTTTATATTTACTGAAACAGAACTTTTTGAATTAAACAGACTTTTATCACAGTCTTGTGCATATGTAAGTGTTATGAAATAAACTGGTTAAGTTATACTATAACTTCATACTCTGAGTGCAACTTTTCTGGATCACTTCTTAGATCAGTCACTGAAACCTGCCTTCTCCTCACAACGGCCCCCTTGGCGTCATCAAAAGCATTTCTGGAAAGGAGGCTCTACAACTGTCTTCTGCTTAATGACAGCAGGAAGCTTTGGACAAACATGTTTGACACCTTAACGACATTGGTATTGCCTGACAGGAATCGATCGAACCAGCCTCTCGCTGCTTTGAGTTGTGTTTCATCGATTCCAAGGTTTTGGCAATTTCTCCCACCTTCACTGCAGCACTCAGCGTGTGACAGGCAATCCTTCTGCATGTGTCTCAGTGACAGAATGTCGTACAACTTTACTTGTGGGTGTCTTCCCTTCTTAGGGCCTATAAAGCATTTTGTTGTTGCTTTACAAGAAAATATGGAATTGCAGTCATTCCTCTAGCGACGGATATTTGCTTCGCTACTATCAAATGTATGCCCCACTGCTCTGCTTCCATGCTTGTCTGCATACACAACTTCATTTCAGTGCTGAATCATAGTGAAATCTTTTAGAAGACATTTTTAAGTACCAATTAAATCTGACACATTTGATAGCAATGACACAGTGATGACACTATGACAACCTGTGAACTCACACACACACACACAGGCTAGGATAATTACATCAACTATTGCCTGGTTGACAGGAATAGTGAGATGTATCCCAAGTTCAGAAAAGTTAAAATGTGGCGGGGGGAGTACATTATAGAACTAATAAAATACAGTGTTCAAGCCTGTAATGTTTAACAGATTCACAATAGTGCAAAAACAATAAGCCCAAGAGCCAAGGAATAAGTATATAAGTAAAAGCTAGTAAAGCAAAAGATTATCTTTAACATAAAATTTGTAATGGTCCAATTTGGTTTAAATTCCCTTTATGTTCATATGGCTTACATGTAAATCTTTTTTTGAATTGGACCTGAAGTCCAAGTACAAATGCTCTCCAATATTTTAGCAACTGCAAAGACCGAGGATCGCTGCCTTTCATCAGCCGCTCCCACAGGATGACGGTGGGGGTCAGTGGCCTTCCTCAGCAGGCACCCTCCTGTGGCGAGCAGATCTGATCCTGTGTGGAGATGAGGAAGTGTCCTCTTCGGTTTCAGACCCTGAAGGTTCATGATCTCCCTCCTGGGATCCTGTGTCTCCCACCAGTTCCCGCAGAAACTTGAATTTCGATAGAAAAAGATGCCACACAAAATACCAACCTAAAGAGAGACAAAAACATTAAGAATAATTATTATATGTTATTAATTGACAACATTCCAGTTAATTGTGAGGAGTATATTACAAAACATTATTATACATAAAAGTGATTACAAATACACATTTATAAAACAAGTATTTTCTAAGCATTTACTAGGGACAAGGCATATAGATAAACTCTGAATTTATAAAGGATGGCAGAAACAGTTTCTACCTTAATAGAATTTAGAATCCAAGCTTAGTCCATCTACATTAAAATTATAATGAGCTTTGATACCTAAGTAAAAATGTTTATTATATTAAAATAAAATATTTGAGAGCATTTTTCTTGGGAAGAAATAATACACTTTGCTATTCACTTGGAAATTCATACCTCAATGCTAATATTGACTAAAAGCAAATTTTCTTCAATGAGAATACAAAAGAAACAGCCCTGGCCAGTGTGGCTCAGTTGGAGTATCGTCCCGTATACCAAAAGGATTCGGGTTCAATTCCCAGGCAGGGCACGTACAGGAGGAAACCGATTGGTGTTTCTTTCTCATGACAACAAAGGACTTAGATTACAGTGATTCTCAACCTTCTGGCCCTTTAAATACAGTTCCTCATGTTGTGACCCAACCATAAAATTATTTTCATTGCTTCCTACCTGTAATGTTGCTAATGTTATGAATCGTAATGTAAATATCTGATATGCAGGATGGTCTTAGGCAACCCCTGTGAGAGTCGTTCGACTACCAAAGGGGTCGCGACCCACAGGTTGAGAACCTCTGACTTAGAGTATCACATGGTCTTAGTTGACAAAGCAGCAGGATGTTTGAGAGCACTGACTCCAATTTTGAAGTAAATTCTATTGTGGGTAAAATGCTATCAAACAGCATCACACTCTAGAGAAATCGTACATGAGAAGAAGAGTCAATTGATGTGGCAAACACCCTTGTTATCTGAGGAAATTGCCACAGCCACCCCAACCTTCAACAACCTCTGCTGTGATCAGTTAGCAGCTATCAACATCGAGGAAAGACCTTCCACCAGTAAAAGATTATGACTTGATGAAGGCTCAAATGATGATTAGCATTTCTTAGCAATGAAGTATTTTACAATTAAGGTATGTACACTGTTTTATTAGATACGAGAGGCCCAGTGCATGAAATTCATGCACGGGGGATGAAGCGGGGGTCCTCTCAGACCAGCCTGCACCCTCTCCAATCTGGGACCCCTCAGGGGATGTCCTACTGCCAGCAGTCGGACTTCCTCTCACTATCCAGGACCACTTGCTCCTAACCACTCACCTGCCTGCCTGCCTGATCACATCTAACTGCCCCCCCACTGGCCTAGTCGCCCCTCACTGCCCCCCTCTGCCAGCCTGGTCGCCCCTCACTGCCCGCCCCCGCCAGCCTGGTCGCCCCACGCAGCCTGCTGTTTGGTTGTTTGGTCGCACCTCACTGCCCCTCCCCTCCCAGCCTGGTCACCCCACACAGCCTGCTGTTCAGTTGTTTGGTCATCCCTCACTAACCCCACTGCCGACCTGGTCGCCCCACACAGCCTGCTTCTCAGTCATTTGGTCGTCCCTCATTAAGCCCCCTGCCAGCCTGGCCGCCCCACGCAGCCTGTTCGGTCATCCATTCGGTTGTTTCGGTTGCGACAGTCACTTAGGCTTTTATATATATAGTAATGCTATTGCACACATAATAGACTACAGTATACTGTAACTAACTTCCATATGCACTGGAAAACCAAAAATTTGTGTCACTCGCTTTAATACACTATTCACTTTATTGTGGTGGTCTGGAACCAAACCCACAATATCTGATGTATGCCTATAAATGGAACAAAGATGTTTTCTTTTGTGTCTGGCTTCTTTCACTCAGATCATCAAGGTTCTTCATCCATGTTATTGCTTGCATTGCTTCATTCATTTTTATTGTTGAATATTATTCCGTTGTATGGATAAATCACTTTTTAATCCATTCACCAATTAATGAACATAAGGCTAATGTCTAGTTTTTGGCTATTATAAAAAACAAAGTTTCCATCTTTTGGCTGCAATGACAATTTGTGTACAAGTTTTCACATGGACATATTTTCATTTCTTTTAGGTATATATCTATGAGAACTGCTGGGTCATATGGTAACTTTATGCTTAACCATTTGTGAAACTGTTTTTCAAAGCAGCTGCATCATTTTACATTCCCACCAGCAAAATGTAAAATTCCAATTTCTCTACATCCTCACCAAGACTTTTATTGTCCACCCTTTTTTTATCATAGCCATCCTAGTGGGTGTGAATTGTTTATCCTTGTGGCTTTTATTTGCATTTCCTTAATGACTAGGGATTTGAACATTTTTTCATGTGTTTATTGTTTATTTTCTTAGAGAAATGTCTCTTTAATTCCTTTGCCCATTTTTTTAAAATTGGGTTGTTTTTCTTTTATAATTAAGTTGTAATAGTTCTTTATACATTCTTGACACTAGAACCTTAACAAATGTATGATTTTGCAAATATTTTCTGTCATTCTGTGGGTTATCTTTTCATTGTCTTGATAATGCCCTTGGAACTACAAAAGATTTTAATTATCATAAAGCGTAATTTATCATTTCTTCTTTGATGAAATCCAATTTATCTATTTTTTTCTTTGGTTGCTTGTGCCATATGTAGGAAACCACTGACTAAACTTAGGTCATGAATACCTATGCATTCTTCTAATAGTTTCAGCTCTTACATTTAGGTCTCTGATCTATTTTAGTTAACGCTGTGTGAGAGAGAGTTCCAAATTCATTATTTTGCATGTGGATATTGCTGGGGCTGACCGGCAGACCCTGAACGATGGATGAATGATTATTCTAATATACGTTTCTGTGAAATAGAGGGCTAAGGCACTACTTGGCTATCGCCTCCAAGTAGCCCTGTTCGCCTGTCTTCTTTAGCTTTTATTGTCATAACAGCTTGAACTAAAATTAATCTTTAGATATAATTAGCAAGGTAAACATCCTTGAGAAAGTATATGCTTTTACAAGGTCGGGTCTTTAAAGACTAAACTTTGAAATCCTAGCAAAACACCACGGGGGGGATCAGACTTGTTTGGAAAAGTCAAGGTAGGGGCTGCTGCCTTCGGCAAGGTCCTCTCGAAGGCCCCCGACCTTTCGGAGAATCCTCCCCACCGACATTCCAACCAAGTCCGGTGCTTCCCCACAGACATCAAGTTGTTCCCAAACAATTTGCTGAAAACACTGTTCTTCCTCCCAACCCCATTAAATTCTCTTAGAAACTCTGTCAAAAATTAAATGACCATAAATGTTATAGTTTATTTCTGGACTCTCAATTCTACTCCATTGATCTGTATGTCTATCCTTATTGCCAGTACCACACCATCTTGTGGTACAATACAGTAGCTTTGTGTTAAGTTTTGAAATCAAGTATAAGCCCACTAACTTTGTCTTTTACTCTACTATTTTGACTAATCTGAGTCCCTTGCATTTCAATGTGAATTTTAGAATTATGTTGTCAATTTCTGCAAAAAAAAAAAAAAAAAAAAGCAGCAAGAATTCTGAAGGGAACTGCACTGAATCTGTAGATCAATGTGGGGATCTATACTTTTTTAAAAATACTTCTCTGTACTTACCAAATTTTTCCACAATGGACACATGTGGTTTTGATAATCAGGAAAATCAGGAGAAAAGTCAGAAATTGATAACTAAATAATAAATACTCTGTAGACTTATGTTTTAAATAGCCCAATGCCATTAAGTGGCTTAAATTAATAAAGCCAATTAATGTCAACATATACTAAGGAAAACCCTTATTAACTCTTAGCTTAGTTTTGAGAACCCAATCTAAAAGTTAAAAGAACTCATTTGCCCAAGGTGTTGTGCTACACAGAGATCATGAAAGTGAATTTACCACGAAGGAAATTATAGTCAAGCTCAAAGATGAGAGTCTTAACCTCATAAAGATGAAAGATTGCAAAAGTGGCTACAAGGCATAAAATGACCACAAAGAAAAGTAAGGGAGGTTACCAAAGGTCTTTTGACTAAAAAGAAACTATGGTGAAGGGCTGTCACCACTGGAGTTCCCACCATAAAATAGCGTAGTGCCCTTGGGATGATTATGAGAAAGCAAAGTCTCCCAGCATGGAAATCTATAAAAACAAGGAACTGATGATAGCTGTAGGAGTCAGTTTAGGGAGATATAAGAGCACTCAATTAGATCACAAACTCTCTTTCCCAATTTTAATAAAACAACAAACCCCCCAATTTTTTTAATCACTGTAACAACCAAACAATATAAGGGATTCAATCGTAAGTCAAAATTGAGAACATGATGGCCAATGAAACTCCAGTGTGGAGCAGCACGTTAAGACCACTACCTCCACACTAACCACTGCCCTCCACACCAGCTACACCACTCGACTCCACGTCTCTTTCATTTTTACCCCCAAATATGGGGCTAAGCAACCCTGAAAAGTATGCTTATTTTCCCCTATTCTCCCTGGGTATAAGGTGTGCAAGGGTAGGGTGGAGGGGGAGCATGTGGATAGTGACACTGTTTCCCACAAAAAAAGAAAAATCATGATAGAGAATTCCCCTAATATACATATGGAGTTCATCTGCGGGGCAGCCACAAAGAACAAATACCCACTGTTCCTGGTTTTTACAATGGCTACTCTAATGATAGGCTGGGAAGGCAACGTTAAGGGATAAATTGTAGTGTTGATAGAACTGCTGTAGTGTTCACTACATTAAGGGAAGTTCAACAAGTTGTCCTCTAAGTAAAATGACTAAGTTCTTACATAGCTGTAATTTGGGGGAGAGAGGTGGGAGGAAGATGTGGGAGAGGGGGATTTCCATATCACAGTATCTATAATTAGTAAAATCTAATGCTTCTACAACAGATTCTTTATCAGTGTTAAGAGTCTGAACTAGGGACAATACTAAAAATGCCAGGCAGCCCTAGCCGGTTTGGCTCAGTGGATGGCGTGTCGGCCTGCAAACTGAAGGGTCCCGGGTTCGATTCCAGTCAGGGGCATATACCTTGGTTGCAGGCACATCCCCAGTGAGGGGTGTGCAGGAGGCAGCTGATCAATGTCTCTCTCTCTCATTCTCTCTCTCATTGATGTTTCTAACTCTCTATCCCTCTCCCTTCCTCTCTGTAAAAAAAAAAAAAAAAAAAAAAAAAAAAATCAATAAAATATATTAAAATAAAAATGCCAGGCAGTTTGAATGGAAGAACTACACACTACATATGTACAGGGTGGGGCAAAAGTAGGTTTACAGTTGTGAGTATGTAAAACTATTTATTCTTATATTTTATTTATTAATTCTTGTATTATTTTCCATATGAACAACTGTAAACCTACTTTTGCCCCACCGTGTATTTTGGAAAAAGTACCATTTCTAAAACTCCAGTGGGTATATACCAGGAAAAGCATGACTTAGAAAAAAAACCAAAGGATATAGTACAGCACCAGATAAAACTGCTAATAAAAGATTCACTGGCTATGTTAATTAGACATGGAAATATAATAATAGCTAATTTTGGGACAGGTACTGTGAGGAAATGCTTTGTACATACCATTTAACGACCAAATTGTAATTTAACTAACCTCCCTTCACATACGCCTGGTATGTCACACTCCCTGTGGCTAGTTAGTAGGGCCTTGACTTATTCACCTACAGTATTTTATTGTTCTGATCTTATGATAAACACGAAGAAGAAAATTGCAGACATAGTCCATCTCCTGTTACTTTAATAAAACAGCTTTTAGAGAGAGACCAAGATGGCGGCATAGGTAAACACCGGAGACTGCTGCCGCAAACAACCACTTCAAAAATACAACTAAAAGACGGAACAGACATCACCCAGAACCACAGGAAGGCTGGCTGAGGAGAGACTCTTCAACTAGAAGGAGAGAGAACAGCATACCGAGGCTCAGAGGAGGCGCAGTGTGGAAAATACAAAGGTACCGAGGTGCGCGCGCAAAGCGGGCTGGTGGCTGAGGGCGCGGTTGTCGTTTTCAATCAGGAGGGAGTCTCAGACTCTGAGCTCCAGATCCGGGCGAGTCTCTAGGGACTCAGACTCAAACGGGAGAGGCGGGATTGTCTGGCATCAGTTAGAACGTGAGGGCAGCTTTCTCTCCGAGGTTTGCAGCGGTTGCTGGGGTTCTGAGAAGCAGAGCCTCTGGGAACGGGACTGAGAGCAGCCATAACTGCTCCCTCCACCCGCCCTGTTGAGCCCGTGCGACCCGACCCACCCAAGCCCTGCGCAGAGCCATTTGCCGGATAGCCTCAGGCAAAGGCTAGATTAGCACCTCTCCAGAGGGCAGAAGTTTTCCCACGGCAGACACAGCTGATTCTCACAGCCAGTCGGCCTGGTGGTCAAATCCCTCTAGTATTAACTATAACAATCAAGGCTTAACTAGAACAAGACTGCGCACAAAGACCACAAGGGGGTGCACCAAAAAAGCATAAAAAATGCGGAGACAAAAAAACATGACAGAAATGGAGGATATAGAGCTAAAAAACGCAATTTTGAGGGCTTGCAATAATGTGCTACAAGCTGCCAATAAACTTGATGAGAGCCTCACGAAATCTAATGAGACCCTCACGAAATCTGAGACCCTCAATGCTGTGATAAAGAACCAACTAGAAATTAAGCATACACTGACTGAAATAAAGAATATTATACAGACACCCAATAGCAGACCAGAGGAGTGCAAGAATCAAGTCAAAGATTTGAAATGCGAAGAAGCAAAAAACACCCAACCGGAAAAGCAAAATGAAAAAAGAATCCGAAAATATGAAGATAGTGTAAGGAGCCTCTGGGACAGCTTCAAGCGCACTAATATCAGAATTATAGGCGTGCCAGAAGATGAGAGACAGCAAGATATTGAAAACCTATTTGAAGAAATAATGACAGAAAACTTCCCCCACCTGGTGAAAGAAATGGACTTACAGGTCCAAGAAGCGCAGAGAACCCCAAACAAAAGGAATCCAAAGAGGACCACACCAAGACACATCATAATTAAAATGCCAAGAGCAAAAGACAAAGAGAGATCTTAAAAGCAGCAAGAGAAAGAGACTCAATTACCTACAAGGGAATACCCATACGACTGTCAGCTGATTTCTCAACAGAAACTTTGCAGGCCAGAAGGGAATGGCAAGAAATATTCAAAGTGATGAATACCAAGAACCTACAACCAAGATTACTTTATCCAGCAAAGCTATCATTCAGAATTGAAGGTCAGATAAAGAGCTTCACAGATAAGGAAAAGCTAAAGGAGTTCATCACCACTAAACCAGTATTATACGAAATGCTGAAAGGTATCCTTTAAGAAGAGGAAGAAAAAAAAGGTAAAGATACAAATTACGAACAACAAACATGCATCTATCAACAAGTGAATCTAAGAATCAAGTGAATAAATAATCTGATGTACAGAATGAACTGGTGATTATAATGAATCAGGGACATAGAAAGGGAATGGACTGATTATTCTTGGGGGGGAAAGGGGAGTGGGAGATGCGGGAAGAGACTGGACAAAAATCGTGCACCTATGGATGAGGACAGTGGGTGGGGAATGAGGGCGGAGGGTGGGGCGGGAACTGGGAGGAGGGGAGTTATGGGGGGGAAAAAAGGAGGAACAAATGTAATCTGAACAATAAAGATTTAATTAAAAAAAAATAAATAAATAAATAAATAAATAAAACAGCTTTTAGTTCTAGTAACAGAAACCCTGACTTAGCTTAACCAAAAAGGGGAAAACTGCTATAGCTTACAGAAGTGTCTCATAGAACACATGGAAGGAAGCACTCGTACTAGGCTATTGTGAACTGACACCATTCTTTCAGCATTGTGTGTTTTCTATAAGCTTGCTTCATTTTCTACTAGGCTTCTCTTGCACATGGCTGCTTTTTCCAAGCTCTATGTGACTTTTCAGTTCATATCCTCAAAAAAGCAACCTGGAATCTCTGTCCCAACTTGGGTCAGGTGTAAGCCCCAAGACCAATGTGCATTACCTGGGTTAGGTATTGTGAACATGACTGTAAGGCCTACCCCTAAAAGTTCAAGTGATTTTAGAGATTGGAGGGGAGTGGATAAAATACCCTAGAGAAAGAACTCCAGTAAAATGTCTCCTCTACTTTTATTAGGTAACAGGCTCCTGGAGGATGGTCTCCACTGAGGGACTCACACCCAAAATCCCTGAGCTGGCAGGCAATTCTTTTAATGGATAAGGTGTAACCCAAACCTTCAATTTTCTTGGGATCTGCCTCAATTCCTTTAAAATCTCAACACATATGTGACCTTTGATGAATATTCACACAGCAAGAGGTCCTCAACCTCTGTAGCAGAAGAACTACTTAGGGTAGCGGTGGAGATGGCATCAGATGAAAGTATCCCTTTTAGAAAAAAGGGCACATGTAAATGCAAGGGAAGTTCAAAAGCATTTAATATCCAGTGAAATTACCCCAGTTGGAGATAATGTGGTTACCACATTACAGCCATTCACAAGAAGAATCACTCAGACTGGGTACTCATCTTATTCTACTATGGAGCTTCGAAAAACTGCAGATTCCCAGCAACTTCTCCTTGAATTCCCAAATTAATCTCTAGAGATTGTGTTTACTCATTTTTTTAGTTCCCTAGATGATTCTGACGCACACACAGGTTTGGAAAAGACAAATGGAGTTAAGAAGAAACATGAGTACTGTTGCAGATCAATTACGAAGATTGGCCAAGGAAAAGGACAAACGGATTAGCAATGGAGCACCAGTGGGGAAGAGATGAAACAACAACTGACCAGATCACCTATTTGAGAAGATCCTACTTCAGAAAGGCAGGAAAAGCCACCTTAGTATTAGTAATTGGACAGAGTATATAAAGGGGAGCTATAAAGACACTGCCCAGATATTGCTGATGGGTGGGGCAATGCTGCAAGAAGACAATGGATGTGTGATGAATGATGCAATGGATGGTCAGAAGTTGGACATAAAGAATATCTTTGTTCCACCCTAGCTAGTTTTGCTCAGTGGATAGAGCATCGGCCTGCAGACTAAAGGGTCCTTGGTTCAATTCCAGTCAAGGGCACATGCCCAGTTGCAGGCTCAATCCCCAGTAGAGGGCGTGCAGAAGGCAGCAGATCAATAATTCTCTCTCATCATTGATGTTTCTATCTCTCTCTCCCTCTCCCTTCCTCTCTGAAATCAATGAAAATATTTTTTTTTAAATATCTTTGTTCCAAGTAAAATTGCATTGTCTGGTTAAACAGAATGGTTTATTATAACATTTATGTAGTCAGAGTTCATTCTTTTGTATACTATGAATATAAGAGAAAACATGTGGAAAGATACATAATATAAAATGAAGCATCACATTCTATCTACATGTTATTGGTTGTAAGAGATCATCAAATAAGGAGAGAGGAATATGTAGTGGAGTGTGTGTTGGGAGGGGGAGAGGTACCACAGACCCAAGGGATAGAATCACCAGTTCACTCTGACTTTACCATAAGAATAGAACCCATGGTCGGCAAACCGGGGCTTGCGAGCCACATGCGGTTCTTTGGCCCCTTGAGTGTGGCTCTTCCACAAAATACCACGTGCGGGCACGCACGTATAGTGCGATTGAAACTTCATGGCCCATGCGCAGAAGTCGGTTTTCGGCCTGGGCAAGTCTATTTTAAAGAAGTGGCGTTAGAAGAAGCGGGGTGTGTCGGCCTGTCGGGAGACGCAGCGCAGGCAGGCCGCGGAATACGCGGCGCAGGGGAGGCGTGCGCCATTCATGCACGAGTTGAGTGAGCCAGTCAGTCAGCAGTCTCATTGTGCAGTGGTTAGTGCTAGTTGCTTCCGCAAATTGCACGTGGGTGACAAAAGATAGACGAAACAAGTATACAAGACGAGCGTGGATGGGAGAGTTGGAAGGGGTCGACCTCAGCGAACGTATCTCAATCAGATTGAGGACGTTTTTAGCAAAGGCCAGCTTAGGAGTACCCTAATTAAGTTAATAATTACCTATATTGTTTAAGTTTAAAAAATTTGGCTCTCAAAAGAAATTTCAATCGTTGTACTGCTGATATTTGGCTCTGTTGACTAATGAGTTTGCCGACCACTGGAATAGACCAATGTTGACTAATGAGTTTGCCGACCACTGGAATAGACCAACCTAACTGGACTCTGGGCTTTAATGACTAACTTTTCCCAGGTGTGTATATGTGTCTTTAGGGGACAGGAGGAT
>NW_005871155.1:1411767-1432623 GCF_000147115.1 Myotis lucifugus
CAGAGCAGACGATCAGGGAGTGGGCACCGCACCTGTCACACACAGAGCAGGGCGATCAGGGGTGGGCACTCCCCCCTGTCACACTCAGGGCAGGCTGATGGGGAGGTGCGGCTCACCCGTCACACACAGAGCGCAGGGCCATCAGGGGGTTGGGGAGCTCCCCCCTATCAGGCACAGAGCAGGGAGAATCAGGGGGTTGGGGCGCCTTCCCCTGTCATGAACAGAGCAGGGCGGATAGGGAGGTTGTGGCCCGCCCCCTGTCACACACAGAGCCGCAGGGCGATCAGGGGGTTTGGGCGCTGCCCCGTCACGCTGATCCCGGTGCCGGGAGGCCTCGAGGCTCCGCTGATCCCGGTGCTGGGAGGCATATTACCCTTTTACTATATAGGATAGAGGCCTGGTGCACGGGTGGGGGCCGGCTGGTTTGCCCTGAAGGGTGTCCTGGATCAGGGTGGGGGTCGCACTTGGGTGCTTGGCCAGCCTGGGTGAGGGGCTGATGGCTGTTTGCAGCTGGTCACACCCCCTTCAGGGTGGGGGTCCCCACTGGGGTGCC
Organism: Myotis lucifugus; assembly: GCF_000147115.1. Taxonomy (NCBI): domain Eukaryota; kingdom Metazoa; phylum Chordata; class Mammalia; order Chiroptera; family Vespertilionidae; genus Myotis; species Myotis lucifugus. The sequence continues at coordinate 1,412,321 of NW_005871155.1, forward strand.
TGGCCAGTCTGGGTGAGCGGCTGAGGGCCGTTTTCAGGCTGGTGGGTGACTGAAGCTCCCAACCGCTCCTTTTTTTCTTTTTTTTTAATTCTGGGCCAGCTTTAGCTCTGAGGCTTGGCTCCAGCTCTGAGGCCTCAGCTGCTGAAAGCAGGTATCTGGTTTGTTTGGGTTCTATAATCAAAACACTGTTTCAACTCCAGCTCTGAGATCCTGGCTGGCTGAAAGCAGGTTTCTGGGGTTTTGTTTACCTTCTATATTTGTAAAAATGTTTCAAACTGCAAGCTCAGAGGCCGGCAGCGGCAGGCGGGGAACGTTGGCTTCCTCCGTCACTGAAGCAAGCAAGCCTCCTGTTCGCTTCAAGCTGCCTGGCTGCTGGCCACCATCTTGGCTGGCAGTTAATTTGCATATCGCCCTGATTAGCTAATGGGAAGGGTATCGGAGGTACGGCTAATTACCATGTTTCTCTTTTATTAGATAGGATGGCTCATAAAATTCCTCCCACCCAAACCTAATATGCAGACCAGAAACTCCCTACTTGTCCTTATTCTATGAGGCATGTGTCTTATAGCTTGTCTTGGGATTTAGTGTGAAAACATGGGAAGAGAGAAAAAAAAGGAGAAGTGTGGAGGTGTGGGGAAGGACTGTCCACAATTAATCAGAAATTTATACTCTGTCTAATTATTTAGACTGTTAAGACAAGTATTGCAGTTTTTTATAGTTTAAATTAAGGCAAGTCTGTGCCTTGCTCCAGGACGAAAGGATTAGCAATGGAGCACCAGTGGGGAAGAGATGAAACAACAACTGACCAGATCACCTAATAAGCGCATACTGAATAAGCACTGTATATCAGAAAAAATGGCTTGTAACAGAGGGTATGTATTCTGGGATAAGCAAAGGAGCCTTCACTTGTGTATGCCAAGAGTTGGCTCAAAAAAATGAACTACACTATACATTGTTTTTCTATGCAAGATAAATAGGCTGGCAGCAGGAGGGTAGTAATGAACTTGAGTGATGAATCGTCACCATCAACACACCACAAACATAGAGGAATAGTTCTAACAGAGTTCACAGTTCACAAAGTGCTCTTACATTCAACATTCCATTTAAGCCTCTGAATTAACTGGACTCAGAATCATCCCCAATTTCTAGATAAAATAAAGGCTCAAAAGTGACTCACAACCACTGAAGAAGGCCAGCAAGGCAAAACAAAGCAATGAATTTAAAAATTGTATCAGATTTCTTAGATTTTCATGGTGAAAGTAAGGTAATTAGGGAATGAGAATTTGATTTCATTACTCAAGATTTTTTTAAGTCAAAAGCCTAGAGGCAGAATAATCACAAATTCTTATCTTTGTGGAATCATCCCAATGGAGTTTTACATAATCCCACCTTCATGATTGTTATCTAAATTGTTAACTAACTGGCTCTCTATCAATCTCAATTTGTATAAAGCTCTTTTCCATTTTCAATCCTATTACCTTATTTTCATTTTACCCTAAAGGCAGCTAAGGCTCACTTCTAAGACAATATAAGCTAAGTAAAATAGAGCCATGCTCTTCCAATTCCTACCACACTTCCTCTATTGCTCCCTCTACTGTCCGTTCTTAATGACACACTGGGCAACACCAAAAGATAAGCCACTAGAGATACCATTACTGAATCAACACAATGTGGAACCATAATACCTCCACATCCAAAACTCTTTTATCCAAAACCTCTAAGACATTTTTTAAGTTGCCTTTTAAAACCTCTCCTCTTGTCAATTTTCTTCTCCCTTTGGGGGTCACAACACTCCCATGGGTCCAAATATTACCTCTATTACAAATAACAATCAAATTGTTCATCCATACCTTATAGCTCCTTCTTTTGATTTTATATTTATGTACTAGGGACTGTATCCTCTCCCCATCTCTCTAGTGGGCACATTGCCCCTCCCCCTCAGTGCTACAGATTCCACCTTAATAAACCATCTCCCATCTGTTTCCTTCTGTATGTTCCTAGTGCCATTCTCTACCCTAGATCAAATCCTTATTATCTGTCAACTAGATTATCACCATAACCTCTTATATCTCAGAAGCATGTTGGAACCACATTGCTTGGCCATGAATCCTAACTCAAAAACTTACTTGCAATTTGGGAAGGTTAACATCTATGTCTCAGTTTCTTCTTCTATCAAACAGAGATAACAGTACCTACTCTCGAAGAGTCAATATGGTAACAAAAAAATTAATACATGTAACACGCTAAAAAGAATGCCTGGCACATAGTAAACACTCATCAAATGTTAGTCACAGTTACTATCTCCTCGGCTCCAGACATAAGGCTACTAATGCTGTTATTGAAAACTAGAGGCCCTTCTGGCTCCAAGAGCACACTCACTTTCCCTTTCTATCAAAGACTGAAGATTGCTTTCCTAATGTCTGCAGACAACACTGGGCAGGGCAAAGTGGGGCAGACCAGACCTGAGCAAGTGGAGCAGAGCAGAGCAGAGTTGTCTAGGCCAGAGAGGGACCTCACTCTAGGGTCACCTCACAGCCATGCTGTTCCACAGCCATGATGTCCTCACAACCATGCTGAATCACAATTGAGCTATTTACAATGAATAACTATATATAATAAAGAGGTAATATGCAAATTGACTGTCACGCCCTCGCACAAGATGGCCGCCCCCATGTGGTCAAAGATGGCCACCACAAGATGGCTAGCAGGGGAGGACAGTTGTGGGCAACCAGGCCTGCAGGGGAGGGCAGCTGGGGGGAGGGGGGAGACCAGGCCTGCAGGGGAGGGCAGTTAGGGGCAACAGGGCTGGCAGGGGAGGGCAGTTGGGAGCGACCGGGCCAGCAGTTGGGGGTGATCGGGGCTGGCAGGGGAGCAGTTAGGCGTTGATGAGGCTGGCAGGGGAGTGGTTACGGGGTGATCAGGCTGGCAGGCAGAAGCAGTTAGGGGCAATCAGGCAGGCAGGCAGGCAGGCAAGTGGTTGGGAGTCAGCAGTCCTGGATTGTGAGGATCGGGCCTAAACTGGCAGTCGGATATCCCCCGAGGGGCCCCAGATTAGAGAGGGTGCAGGCTGGGCTGAGGGACAACCCCCCCAGCCAGTGCACAAATTTCGTGCACCGGGCCTCTAGTGAATAATAAAGTTTTCTTCTTACACCATACCCAAAATTGGGGATTCCTGTTGGCACTGAATTGGTGCTAAGGACCATCTGTTGATGACCCTTTCTTTCAAAACTGTACTGGAGGTGCAATGAGGCAAAAATTAAAAGACATACAAGATGTTAAAAACAATAGGTTCAACAATCTTCATTTACAGTTCACATGACTCTGGGTTAAAAATCCTGTGGAATTTACAAAAAATAAAGGAATTCTCTCTGCTTCCTCTCCCCTCCCCAAATCTTACAGAACAGTGAAATTTGGCAAGATTGCAGGATATAAAGGCAATATGCAAATACATGAATGCATGACAATGATTTGAATGAATTTAGCAGTTTTGCAGAATACGTTGCCAATATAGAAAAATAATTTGTTTCTACATATTAGCAGCAAACATTAAAAGAATACCATTTACAATAGCATCAAAAATATGAAACCTTTACAGTTAAATTAGACGAAATTAGTGCAAAAACTAGACTACATATCAAAATATGCAAAATGTTGCTAAGATAAATTATTAAAGTCCTTTAAGAAATGAAGATATAATATGGTCATAGTCCTCAACATTAAATGTCAATTCTCTCCAACTTGACCTATAGAGTCAATATATCAATTTTGACAAGCTGATTCTGATGTTTATAAGGAAATGCAAAGAACCTAAAATAGCCCAAACATTTTGAAATTATTAACACTATATAATCTACACAGTTGACATAAAAATAGACATATACAGGTCAATGGAACAGAACAGTCCAGAAATAAACCTATACATATACAGTGAATTGATTTGGCAACAATTTGCCTCTTTCAAAACAAACAGTTGGATGTAATTATGTAAAAAATAAGAACCCCAATCCTTAACTCAAACCATACACAAAAATGATCTCAAAGTAGATTGCAGACCTATAGGTAAAACCTAAAATATAAAACTCCTAGAAAAAAATTGTAGGAGAAAAATCTTTGTGACCTTGAGGTAAGTAATTATTTCTTAGATAGGACTCAAAAAACATTAAATACAAAACAAAAAAATTAGTAAGTGAGACTTACAAAACTGGGGAAACATACAAATGAAATTGCTTATTTCAGAGAGTGCTAAGAGCTCTGAAAACTAAGGTTAAATGAGATAGAGTGACTGGCTGGACTACCTATGTGGTCAGTTGATGTGAAAACCTGAACGATGAGAGGAACTGGCCATGTGAAGAGCCAATGGAAGACCCAGGAAAGTACAAGGTCGGCCTGTTGGTGGGCTGTTGAGAGTAGTGGGAAGAAAAAAGAAAAGATGCATGGAGCAGAGGGCTACATCACACAGATCCTTGAAAGTCATAGTAAAATATTTAAGCTGTACTGTATTTAGAGGGAAGTGAGAAACCATCGGAGAATAGATTTTAAGCAAGGAGTTGAGGCAGGAGAGTAAGAAGCTAAGAATATTCCTTGGCAAATGGAATGGGAAAACTGAGACAGATAGTGAAATGGCTAAGCAGTTTACAGCCATCTAGTAAATCAAAAATCCTATCTTCCATAACCAAGGACACTTAAGAGTAAATGATTTACACTTCTCTACAACCAGAGGGTAAAATAGCTTAAATCACCCTATTCAGAGAGATACATAGTAGAAATCCAATAATACCATTTGCCAACCACACCCAAGGACAGATAAAGAAATAAATCTCATTTTGGTACATCAGCATAAAGCTGATGAATATTCTATTGAGATCCTTCCCTAAGACCTCCCCTGAACCCCCAGCCTTTAAAACCCTCAAGACAAAGGACCCAGAATGCTTCCCAAGAGCACAAAGGTACTTCCTCTTCCCTCTCTTCTTCACTTTAGGCACGAATCTCCTAAACTCTAAGGGACCCCATGAGACTTGCAACCAAGGGAGCAATGGGCAGCAGCTCCTCAAGGCCCCCTTTTCTCTGACTTTCCACTGAGTTGACAGCAGTCCCACCTTTGCTCACTTCTTTCCCATAACATTTCTAGAGAGCCAAAGCAGTCCCACCTAGTCTCTCCCGTTGCTTCTTGAGTCCTTAGCCTTCCCTTGTTTCACCATCTCCAGCCTTAATAAATGTACTCTCAAAATTACCTGGGTTCCTATTGTGAAATCTTTCCTCCATAAAGTCAAGAACCCACACACTTCAGGCCGGCCCAAGGTAGACAGGCTCCGGGACCAGGCCCTGTCCATTAACAGAGGGATATTTTTAAGAGTAGTAACTGATCCATCAAAGCAAAAGAAAGAAAACTCTGGATGGCAGGAAAGGGGGAGACTAATTGGAGCCAAAATTCTATAAGGACCAGTAGAAAAGACTTGAGATGGGAAGAGGGGAGGGGAGGGAAGAAAAAAAGGAGGAGTTCAAAGCCCACTTACAGAACTGTCTTGTAGGCAGCCAAGTTTACAACACCCAAGAGGGAAATAAGAGGATGTCTTCCTGGAGAGATGGAAGACCCAGAGAATAGACCTCCAGGCACTTAAAATTGAAGATTCCTCTAAAGAAGAAACCCTATCATCCTGCAGTGAGCCCAAAGCAGACACTGAGAATTTATCACCATCTTTTACTACCTTACCCTTAAACATGAACAGAAAACAGATCACTAGACATTTGCAGAAAACCTCCAATCACAAAAAGATCCAAAGTAAACAAGCAAAAAGAAATATGTGATAAAAACAAGCAAAAATACAAGGAAAAGAAAAACACTTTTATTAAAAACAAAACAATTATAACTAATATGTTTATGAAGATAAGATATTACATACATGAAGCAAGAACAGTTGCCATAAAAGGAGTAATCAGAAAACAAGAAAGCTCTAAAATTAAAAATTAGATAGCTAAAATAAAAAATTAAGAGGTAGAAAATAAAACCCCAAATATCTTCCAAAAGAAAGGGAGAGGAAGAAGGTAAGGTAGAAAATAAAAGCTAAAAAGATAAAGTTAAACAATTAGCCCAAGAAATCCAACATCCAACCAACGGAAGTTGCAGAAAGGATGAAGAAAACGAAGGGAGAAAATTATCAAAAATATAACAGAAAAATTTCCCAGAAATGCAGAATAAACCCTGAATCGAAGGAACCAGAAAAATGAAAAAACATACCAAAGCATATCATTATGATGTTTCAGAATAGCAATAAGGACAAAGAAAGAGAAGGCATTACATTTCTCAAAATCAGACCTAGGAAGCTAGAAATCAATGGAGTAATATTTTAAAATTCTGGATGAAATTATTTGCAACATGAAATCTATTCAAATTATCAATCAAGTATAAAGGTAGAAAATAAAATAAATAAAGAGACATTTTCAGGCAGACATTAGCTCAAAAAATTATTTTCCATGAATTCTTTCTTAGAAAGCTACTGAAAAATGTGCTCCAACAAAACAAGAGTATAAACTGAGAAAGATGGTGACATGAGATCTGAAAGCAGTTTCCAGCAGAGAGGGTAAAGGGTAGGCAGAGAATAAAAGTTGTTGAGAAGGAAGAAGGGCTTTGGGACTGGGTGGGAGAGTTGGAGGTAGGGACAGGGGAGGAAAGGAACAATTTCTTTGAACATATGGCAAATATTACTAATGGATGTGTGTAAGATTATGGAACATAGGGGAGGGTGACAAATAATATGTATATACAAAACAGTAATACAAGGTAAATTAAAAATGCAATTATTAACCTCAAGAAAAATGGAGAATCACTGTGCTCTCTCTCTCTTTGCTGGAGCACACCTGGGCCTCTCCTCTCTCTTTCATCCCTCAAGGGGCGTATCTCTCTCCCTCTTTCTCCTAAGCTCCAAGCACCTGTCTACTACCTCTGCAATCTTCTAAATAAACTTTCCCTTATAATTGGAGTTCGAGAGAGAGAGAGAGAGAGAGAGAGAGAGAGAGCCATATAAGAAAGGAAGTGTAGTCAAACTATACTATTTGACCAGCAGGGACAATTTACAGAGTCAAAATATAAATTTTGACTATCAAGTTAGCCAAAAATTATCATTAGTAATGGGATGCAGAAAAAGAAATGGGGACTTTACCATGGTTAGTAATGTCTAAAACTGCAAAAATCAAGAAATAACTATGAATCAAGTATTCAGGAATATGGAAGTAATTAACTAGGGGAAACTGAAACTGAGAGTTGACGGGAACTGCATTTTCCCTAGTACTATTGAGACAGGCCAGTAAGCCAGGACAAGCCAAACAGGGAAAATGAAACAGATAGTTAAACAGCAGTTTACAGCCATCTAGAAAATCTACATGCCACGCAGTTTGCAGCCATCTAGCAAATTATGTCTTCCCTAAACCAAGGACACTTAAGAGTAAATGATTTGCACTTCTCCCCAACCAGAGGTAAATAGCTTAAATCACCCTACTCAGGGAGACAGAGAGCAGAAATCCAATTAGTGCCATTTGTCAACCACCCCCAAAGACAGATGAAGTTAAGAGAATAAACCACATTTTAGTACATCAGCATAAATCTGATGAATATTCTATTGAGAACCTCCCCTAAGTGCCCCGCCTTTAAAACCCTCCAAAACAAAGGTCCTAACACATGCTCTCCCTTCCAGGTGCATGCCAGCATCTTTCCCCACAGGCATGCCTTTCCTAAACTCTAAGGGACCCATGAGGCTTGCAACCAGGGCAACAATGGGCAGTGACAGTTCATCCCAGGCAAACCCCTGACTCTATCCCCAAAGCCCCCTTTTCTCTGACTTCTTAGTGAGTCAAAGCACCCCAGCCTAGGCTCATTTTCCCAGTCCTCCTTGTTTCATTGTCCTTGCTTTAATAAACGTCCTCTAAAACAGCAGTTGCCAACCTATCAGACCTCACAGACCACCAGTAGTCCGCGGACCACTGGTTGGCGACCGCTGCTCTAAAATTCACCTGAACTCATGTGAAATTTTTCCTGCATGAACTCCAGAACCCACACACTACCTGCTGGCCCTAGGCAGGCCCACTCAGGGCCAGTTCCCCTCTCCAGTAACACTACTGATTTTTTAACTTGATTTCTTTTGTTCAAACCTTTAATATATATATAATTTCAGAGAGGAAGGGAGAGGGAGAGATAGAAACATCAATGATGAGAGAGAATCATTGGTCGGATGCCTCCTGCATGCCCACCACAGGGGTAAGAGCCCACGACCTGGGCAGGGCATGTGTCCTGTCTGGGAATCAAACTGTGACCTCCTGGTTCATAGGTCGATGCTCAACCACTGAGCCACACCAGCGGGCTTGTTCAAAACTTTTGAGAAAATGTTTTCTGAATAAAAATGTCTGACCAGCATGTGAAACGTAGGTTATAAAGAAAAGAGGGAGTGGAAAAACACTAGTTAGGAAACCAAGACAAGCCAAAAATTAAGGTGGTGGTGGTGGCAGACATGGAAAAGAAAACATATCAGATTTTTTTTTAATCTATTACACTTTTAATTGACAATGATACTAGCTTAACTTTTACCTGTAACTCCCCTCCAAACAGACAGACTTCTTTTAAGAGGAAGGAGTTCCTTACACAAAATGCTTTGTGTTCACATAAATCTGTACTATTCAAAACAAAACCCGTTCTGCTGGCAGAGATTGTGGGTTCGCAGGGACACTGAAGCTTTCATTAAAATGGAAAGCAGAGTCTTTATGTCTACAAATTACACATTCAATAGTTCCACAAATTTGGCAAAGTTCATGACAAAATCTAGGATGTTTTCACCAAATCATAGACATAAATATGGAAATCATCATCAAACTTGATGAAATAGACAGATGGTTTGGCTTCAACTTGATGAATGACCATGCCAGTCCTTTTAGAGCCATCTTCTTTGGCATATTCCACTCCTTTGCCTACCAGGCTGTCCACAACTTCTCCTGGTTCCCTTTCTGCTGGAGGTGAATCATTAGAATCAGGCATAATGTGAAGGTCAACTTCTTTATAATCATCTAAGAGCTGGTACATGTACAACACAGGGTCTTTCTCATAGATGATGTAAAACCATGTGTTCATTATAAGAGCACGTGCTAAGGTCATTCCCTTCCATTCGTCTTTAGAGCCATCCTCAGTCTCAAACATGTGCTCTACAGCTTTGTCAATCATTGTGTCGGCTAAGTGTACATTGCCGATTCGAGATGTTGCAACTCTATCAGGGAGGACATCCAGTGCAGAAACTCTTTCATCTTTATTAAGTTCTAGTCCATCAACACAGTCAAATCCATGGTATTTTATAAGATACAAAGAAGGGTTTACAGGTCCAGAACGGTTCCTTTCTACTGGGTGACAGGGCCACTGCCCTCCTTCCACCCATGCTGAATCCTGCAGCCTACGATGTTCTGTCGAGGCTGGGACACAGGTTTGCTCAGCCCCATGCTGCTCCGGTGTTTTTTGTGGGACGTCCTTTTTTTCATCATGCTTGCAGATACACCAGCATGGCCTGCATCAGCTCTGGACTGCTGGCCAGGTGTCTTCTCAAATGGGGTCTTCATTCATCTGCATTTAAGTGAGCAGCAAAGCTGCTGAACTAGGGTGCATATTCAATATGCTCCAATTTGAAACTGTGCATAGAATTTCAACGTTCTTGTTAATCCATCATCGATGTGCCTCTTTTACAAATTCAGCAAAAATACGTGAAATCATAAGCACTCTGTCGGCCACTGAGGCTGCTGTCCTCAGTCGGCGGTCCCCGCCATCCCACACTGTGCTCGACCTATATATATCAGATTTTTTAAAGAGATAAAATTGGACTTCCAGATGGAGTGGCTATTTGTAAGGAAGATGGATAGAAAGTAAATAAAAGGTAAAACCTAGAATTACACCCAAATCCTTGGCTGCCGGTAACATCTGAGATGGACAGGAGGGACAGGTGGTATAAATCAAGAGTTCTGTTTTAGATATATAAATGCTCCTCAACTTACAATGGGGTTATGCAAAACATACACACACACACACACACACACACACACACACAACAAAAACATAGTAAGTTGAAAATGCATTTAATTAACTTAACCTACCAAACATCATAGCCCAGCTACCTTAAATGTGCTAAGGGTAATTGCCTTCCTCTTCTTACCAGTAACAGGAGACACAAATGGGCGTTTTATAGACATGATGGGATGTCAAAATACAATATCCAAAAAACACAACACAGTACACTTGTAGAGTACCAGTGGTGTTTACCCTTGTGATCAGTTTTTACCCTCATGCTCTTGTGGCTGACTGGGAGCTGCAGCTCACTGTGCTGCCCAACTTCACAAGAGTATCCAACTGCATATTGCTAGCCCAGGAAAAGATCAAAATTCAAAATCTAAAGTACAGTCTCTACTGAATGCATATGGCTTTTGCAACCATCATAAGTGAAAAAAGTCAAAAAATTCTAAATTGAACCATCATTGTAAGTTAGGGACCACCTGTATTACATTTGAGATGCTTATTAGAGCTCCAAGAGGGGATATTAAAAAAAAATAAAAAACATTTTCCTGGACAGGCAGCTCAGTTGATTAGACCATGATCCTGATATGCCAAGGCTGTGGGTTTGATCCCTGGTCAGAGCACATACTAGAAGCAACCAATGAATACATAAATAAGCAGAACAACAAATCAATTTTCTCTCTCTCTCTCTCTCTCTCTCTCTCTATCAAATCAATAAAAAAAAACTTTTTTAATGGAAAAAAGTTTGATGCACATGCCTGGGATGGAGGAGGGAAGTAAAAGCTGAAGTTATTAATTTTAGTCATTAGTTAGAGTTAGTTTATATTTAAGTCTCTAGGACTAGATAATCTATAATAATAAAAGCATAATATGCAAATTGACCAAATGGCCGAACAGCGGAACGACCTTCCGGACGAAACTAGGGCTGCGAGGGCCAAGGCAGATGGGGCTGCGAAGGCCTACTCTTGCACAAATTTTGTGCATCGGGCCTCTAGTATATTATATAGATATGAACGAAAGGAAAGAAGTTGAAAGCAGAAATATGTTTGCATTACAACATAGTATATTATAGAAATACTAGAGGCCCGGTGCACGAAATTCGTGCACGGGGGGTGGGTTCCACAGCCCGACCTGCACCCTCTCCAGTCTGGGAGCCCACAGGGGAACCCTCTCCAATCCGGGAGCCCTGATGGCTTAGGCCCACTCCCCATGGTTCCCTGCTCTCTGCGGGGCCTGGCCGCTCTGCACCCACTGCTCAGAGGCTCTCCATGGCCCAGAGGCCCTCCACAGCCGGGGCGGGATGCTTGCCTCGTCGCCACAGCAACGAAGCAAGCATTCCACCAGGCCGCTCACACTGCCTGCTCTCAGCGGCCACCCCCCCACCCCCCCGCACCAGGACTCGGGGACTCCGAAGGGGCTGAGGGGACTGGGCACCACCATCTTTGTGATGGAGTGACTGTTAATTTGCATATTACCCTTTTATTAGGTAGGATAATACAAAATAGCATGCATCTAAGGAGAAAGGGCAATAAATTCTTATTTCATAGAGAGATGATAGGTAGAAAGATGTATATAAATTGATGGATATATATATAATTTACATACTTATGAATGTACTAGGAATAACATAAAATGTATTTTCTACCATAAATTGTGATAAAAAAAAAACACTTAAAAAATTCCATGGGATGAGAAGCCAGAAAAAGACAAATAATTAGCCACAAAGGTAGAAAGAACACCATGAAAGTATATGTACAAAAGCCACGAGATATGTTTCATGGAAAGAATGCTCACTTGTATAAAAGGTTGAGTACAATTGGGACTAATAAGTGACCACAGACTTGGCAATATGGAAGCCATTTGTCACTGACCTTGACAAAGGCAGCTTCAGTAAATGGTGGGAGTACAAAACATTTTGACTGAATGAGAGACTGAAAACGTAGACACAATCAATATAGATAGTAGAAGGAAAACCTCCCCAGGAATTTGAAATTTGAAAATCAATTCACTGGGTAAAAGAGCCCAATCAGAGTTCTAAAATAAACTTGCTATGATTTCCATGGGGCAGACCTGTGTCATAGATGTCTAACCCCCAAAGTCAACTGTAGTTCTGTATTTGGAGATAGGGCCTTTAAAGAGTTAATTAAGGTGAAATAAATTAATAAGGATGGGACCCTAATCCAATATAACTGTTGTCCTTATTTGAAAAGATTAGGACACAGACACACAGAGAAAAGACCATGTGAAGACACAGGAAGGACACAGCCATCTATAAGCCAAGGAGAGAGGCCTCAGAAGAAACTAACCCTACTGACACCTTGATCTCAGATTTCTGGCCTCCAGAACTGTGAGAAAATAAATTTCTGTTGTTTAATGTCTGTGGTATTTTGTTATGGCAGCCCTAGCAAAGTAATACAAGGCCCTAGTTTCTCCCTCAAGTCTGGGTGGATCCTCCCCTCCTCTTCACAAGCCCCAGGCCCACCCTAGTCAAAACATGAAGCTACCCCATTGCGGTAGGCAGTTAGATAAACATGAGCAGAGCAAGGATGATGGGCCAGGTACAGAAGGTCACTGGGATGGAAAGCCCTGATTGCCTAGCAACAGACAATTGTAGGGTGGGATCTCCCCCACCCTGACCCCCCAGAGTGGCCTTTCCTCCCCTAGCATATCGCTGGTCATGCAGTTTGGACCCCTGACCTTTCCACCCTAGAGATAACATTTAGGCCTCAGTTGTATTTTAGCTTGAGGCCCAGATAAACAACAAAACCAGCCACAGTTATACTCAAGACCAGCTGCATTGAATAATGACCCCCTCCCCTGATGCCAACCAATTAATCAGTGGAGACTACAACCCTAAAAGGACAACCTGGAAAACTGCTGAGATATTCCCCTGGGGCCTCACCTAAAATTTCCACCCTTAAAACCCTTAGGAGGGAGGACCTAGCTTGCTCTCCCTCCTGGGAGCCAGCCGGGCCTTTCCTTTCCCCCTCCTTTACCTCCCGCCACATTGACACACAAGCTACCATTAGCTTCCTCACTCCCAAGCTCCAAAGGTCCTTCCTTTACCTCTATAACAACCTCTGTGATTTTATAAATAAATGTTCTATTACAGTTTGAGTCTTGGCTCTGAATTATTTCCTACCCAGAACTCAAGTACTGAGATTGCTGAACCCAGGTCCACTCTGACCCCATGGGTCTAACATCCAGTGTAATTTCTGCCACCTACACCACCATCATTAGTTCTTCCAACAGAAAGTCTTGGATTACTTCTCCAAAGTCAAATAGCTACTGAGAGCTGAGAGTGTTACTAGAAAGAGGACCTGGCCCTGAGTGGGTCTGCCTAGGGCCAGCCGGTAGTGTGTGGGTTCTGGACTTTGTGCAGGAAAAATTTCACAACACAAGTCCAGGTGAATTTTAGAGAATGTTTACTAAAACTGGGGACAATGAAACAAGGAAGGGCTGAGGAAATGAAACTACTTTGGCTCACTTAAGAAGTCAGAGAAAAGGGGAATCTTGGGACAGAGTCAGGGGGTTTGCCCAGGATGAACTGCCACTGCCCATTGCTGCCCTGGTTGCTAGTCTCATGGGTTCCCTTAGAGTTTAGGAGGTGCATGCCTGTGTAGCAAGAGGAAGGGGAGTGGAGGCAAAAGGCTAGGGATTCTCCTGGAGGGAGAGAACACACTGGATCTTCGTTTTGAGGGGTTTTAAAAAGGTTGGGTGTTTTGGGCCACAGGAGACCACGGACTGTGACCCAGAGCAACCTGCGCCCACTCCACACTGGGGAGGAGCAACCTGGAACAACCCAGCTCACGCTTCACTCCACCCACAGGAAAGCAAGGACTGTGTGACCCAGAGCAACCCATGCACGATCCACCCTGAACCCAAGGACTTGCTGCTGGGGCTTCCCGGAGCAACCAAGCACACACCCCACTCTGAGCCACAGGAGAGCACTGCTAGGGCAGTCCAGAGCAATACAGTGTGCCCAGCCAGGGGCAACAGGACTGTGATGAAAGCGTACTGCCAGAGGGACTTAGGGCACCACCCTGCCACAAGTGCTGGGACCACACAGCGAATTGCATGCCAGAGGCCTCTGGGTCCTCACAGAGAGTCACACACAAGAGGAACTGTGCAAGTGCTCCTACCGCCCCAAGCATCTGAAGCAGACAACTGAGGGACCAGATCCATGGGAGAAGGGGATACAACTCAGAGCAGAGACAATAAAGCCTCTGGGCTAACGATATCCGGACCATTGGCCAGATAGGGTCTTCAACCTCTCAAACCTCAAACAGGGTGCCCAGGGCCAGAAAGAGACAGCAAAAATGGGGAGACAAAGAAACAACCCCCAAGGAAAGAAAAGGAGGAATCACCAGAAAGGGGACTAAATGAAATGGAGGCAAGCAATATGCCAGAGAAAGTATTCACAGTAAGGGTCATAAAGTTCCTAAACTGGCTAGATGAGAAAATCAACCACATATGTAAGAATCAAGAGGAAATGAAGAATGATATAGTGGCAATAAAAAACACAATGGAAGGTTTCAAAAGTAGACTAGAAGAAGCAGAAGACCAAATCAGCGAGTTAGAAGACAGGGCAGAAAAACAATCTGAACAGCAATTGGGGGAAAAAATTTAAAAGCAGGAGGAAAGTTTTAAAGAGATTTGGGACAACATGACTCGAAGCAACATCTGCACAATAGGTGCGCCAGAAGGTAAAAAAGAGAAGCAAGGAATAGAAAACCTATTTGAAGAAATAATGACAGAAAATTTACCTTACTTGGGGAAGAAAAGTCACACAAGCACAGACAGCCCCAAACAAGATGAACCCAAAAGGACCCAGACCAAGACACAATATTACAATGGCAAACGTTAATAACTAAGAAAGAACCTTAAAGGCTGAAAGAGAGAGACAGAAAGTTACCTACAAGGAATCTCCCATTAGACTATCAAATAATTTCTCAACAGAAACACATGAGGCCAGAAGGGAATGGAATGAAGTACACAAAGTGATACAAAACAAGGGACTGAATCCAAGAATACTCTATCCAGCAAGGCTATGAATCAGCCTGTGACCAATCAAAATTGAAGATGAAATCAAGAGCTTCGCAGACAAAAAAAGGCTAAGGGAGTTTATTACCACCAACCCAGCAATGCAAGAAATGCTAAAAAGACTGTTGTAAAAAAGAAGAAATAGAAAGGGAAGAAGGAACACAGGCATGAAGTATAAAAATGGCAACAAACAAGTACCTATCAATAATAACCTTAAATGTAAATGGCTTAAATACTCCAATCAAAAGACAAAGGATGGCTGAATGGGTAAGATAAAAAGGGATCATTCCTCAACACAATAAAAGCCTTATATGACAAACCTATAGCCAACATCATACTCAACAGGAAAATACTAAAACCATTTCCCCTAAGAACAGGAACAAAACAGGGATGCCCACTTTCACCACTCCTGTTCAACATTGTGCTGGAAGTGCTAGCCATAGCAATCAGATAAGAAGAAGAAACAAAAGGTATCCAAATTGGAAAAGAAGAAGTAAAACTGTCATTATTCACAGATGACATGATATTGTACATAGAAAAACCCTAAAGACTCCATCAAAAAACTACTAAATTAAATAAATGAATTTGGCAACATAGGAGGATACAAAATTAACCCCCAGAAATCTACAGTATTTTTATATAGAGGCCCAGTGCACAAATTCGTGCGTGGATGGGGTCCGGCCGGCCTGGCCCTGATCGGGGTGGATCGGGGCCAGGCTTGTAGGGAGGAGAAGATGGCGGGAGGTTGGCCAGCCAGCCCGCCCCGATCAGGGCCCAGTCAGGGCTCGGCCAGCCAAGGGGATGAGGGGGGAGAGGCCGCCAGAAATTGGCCAGCAGGCCCCACCCCTGAATGGGGTGTGGGGCTGATTAGGGGCGGGGCCGGCTGTGGGGAGGGGCTGTGGGCTGGCCGGCCCCACCCTTAATCTGGGTGGGGGGCCAATCTGGGATGGGGCTGGGCGGGGGGGAAGGGGCTGCAGGAGGTTGGCCAGCCAGTCCTGCCCCCTATTGGGGTAGGGGGGGCAATCGGGGGCGGGGCCAGCTGGAGGGAGGGGCCGCAGGAGGTTGGACACCAGCCCCACCCACGATCAGCAGGCTGGCTGGCCACAGTGGGCGTCATAGTGACTGGTCATTCTGGTCATTACAGTGCTCCAGTTGCTGGCTTTTTATATAAATAAATAATGAACTCTCAGAAAGAGAAACTAAAAAAATAACCCCATATACCATTGCAACAAAAAATTAAGATACCTCGGAATAAACTTAACTAAGGAGGTAAAATACCTGTACTCTGAAAACTACAGGACACTGAAAAAAGAGATAGAGGAAGATATAAACAAGTTGAAGAATACCAGTATACTGTGTTCATGGATTGGTAGAATCAACATCATTAAAATGTCCATACTACCCAAAGCAATCTACAGATTCAATGCAATCCCCATTAAAATACCATTGGCATATTTCACAGACCTAGAACAAACTCTCCAAAAATTCATGTGGAATAAAAAAATATAGCTGCACTAATCCTGAGAAAGAAGAACAAAGTTGGAGGGATCACAATACCAGATATCAAGCTATATTACAAAGCCACTCTTCTCAAAACTGCCTGGCACTGGCACAAGAACAGACACACAGACCAAAGGAACAGAACAGAGAACCCAGAAATCGACCCAAGCCATTATGCTCACATAATATTAATATTTGACAAAGGAGGCAAACAATGGAGTCAAGACAGTCTCTTCAATAAATGGTGTTGGGAAAATTGGACAGATACATGCAAAAAAATGAAACTAGACCACCAACTTACATCATACACAAAAATAAACTCAAAATGGATAAAGGACTTAAACATAAGACGGGAAACCATTAAAGTCTTAGAAGAACCCATAGGCAGCAAAATATCAAACATTTGTCATAGCAATATCTTTACCACTACAGCTCCAAGGACAATGGAAACTAAGGAGGAAATAAACAAATGGGACTACATCAAAATAAAAAACTTCTGCACAGTAAAAGAAACCATCAACAAAACAAGAGAGCCCACTGCATGGGAAAACATATTTGCATGTTATATCTGATAAGAGTTTAATCTCTAAAATTCATAGGGAACTCATATAACTTAACAAAAGGAAGATAACCCAATCAAAAAATGGGCAAAGGACCTAAACAGACACTTTTCAAAAGAGGACATACAGAAGGCCAAGGGACATATGAAAACGTGCTCAAAGTCACTAATCATCTGAGAGATGCAAATCAAAACAACAATGCGATACCATCTCACATCTGTCAGAATGGCTATCATCAACAAATCAACAAATGACAAGTGCTGGCAAGAATGTGGAGAAAAAGGAACCCTTGTGCACTGCTGTTGGGAATGCAGATTGGTGCAGCCACTGTGGAAAACAGTATAAAGTTTCCTCAAAAAATTAAAAATGGGACTCTCATTTGACCCAATAATCCCACTTCTAGGAATACCGTACATCCCAAGAAATCAGAAACACCAATCAGAAAGAATATTTGCACCCTTATGTTCATAGCAGCACAATTTACAATAGCTAAGATTTGGAAATAGCCTAAGTGCCCATCTGCAGATGAGTGGATTAAAAAACTGTGGTACATCTACACAATGGAATACTACGCTGCTGTAAAAAAGGACCTCTTACCATTTGCAACAGCATGGATGGACTTGGAGAGCATTATGCTAAGTGAAATAAGCCAGTTGGAGAAAGATAAATATCACGTGATCTCACTCTTGTGGAATATAATGAACAATATAAACTGATGAACAAAAGTAAATAGATCCAGAGACATAGAAGCATCGAACAGACCTTTGAACCTCAGAGGGGAGGTGGGGGGTAGAGGGGGAGGAGGTGTAAGAGATCAACCAAAGGACTTGTATGCATGCATAAAGCATAACCCATGGACACAGAGAGTAGGGGGGTGAGGGCATGTGCTGGGGGGTGGGAATAGCCAGGGAGAGGTCAATGGGGGGAAAAGGAGACATGTAATATTTTAAACAATAAATAATTTAAATATAATAAAAAATAATTTAAATTTAAAAAAAGAAAATGCTAGGTGTTTAGGGACGGTCTTAGGGGAGGGTCTCAACTGCATCTGTCCTTGGGTGGGGTTTGGCAAATAGCACTAATTGGATTTCCGCTATCTGTCTCCCTGAGTAGGGTGTTTTAAGCTATTACCCTCTGTTTGGGATAAGTGTAAACCATTTACTCCTAAGTGTCCTTGGTTTAGGGAAGACATGATTTGCTAGATGTCTACAAACTGCTTGGCATCAAGATTTTTTAACTATTTGTCTCAGTTTCCCTATTTCACTTGTCCTGGGCTTACTAGTCCGTCTCAAGAGAAAGACTGATATTTGTAGCAATTAGGAATTTAATGTCCCAAAGGCAAGTTTGGCAAATATTCTATCAAAGGTGTTGCCACATATCATGCAGTCTACATGTTTCACTGCCATCTCCAGGTAGCCTGCATCTTCAAATTAGAAAAGAAAGTATATGCTTTCTTCCTTCTTCATATCCAAACAAATAACAAAGGTCTGATTTTCCTTACTTCAAGTATCCTAAACACCTACAATTAGCCCAAAATCTTGACTTCAAAAGCAGGAAATTGAGGAAGTCTTTTCAATTGTTTTATCATCAGAAAAGAAAATTAAAAATATATACATACAAGTTTGTAAATACAAATACATATATATGCATATGCACAAACACACCCATATCTGTGGGAAGCCGCCTCTTGTCTGTCTTCTCTAGCAGAGAGGTGTGGACAAGGAGCCCGGAAGGCTGGTGACCCTTGAAGCCCTGGCCAAGGTTAGGGCTGTGCACCCACTGTTCAGTCGAGACAAGGGTAGCTGAAGCAACTTCCCCACCAGATAGTCATGTAAATCCTTACTGATAAGACAGTCTGCCTGTTACTGGAACTTGCCTGCCTAGGGGCTATATAGGTGTATCCCAAACTCAATAAAAGGGATGGCAAGGCCTGAGCACAAGTGGAGTCCATCCTCTTGGGATGTGCTCTCGCCTGGCCCCCCAATTTCCAAATTATCTCTTGTCTAGTCTCTTCCATTTGTGTGCGGCCCCTCTTCCAGATCCTGAACCCTGAACCACGCAGGACGTGGAGGAACATACAAACACACTTTACGCACATATCCTCTCCAAACCCAACTCAGTTAGTACATTTTTCATGTAATGAATACACCCTATAGTATTTATTTTGAATTCTGACCAGTTATTGCATTAATCTGAACCCATACGTCAATGCAATTATGAGAAAATAAACTCAATGACATTGAAATACTTACCAAATTTTCACAGTTGTTGAGCCACTCTGCTAAGAGATTTGTGGTTATCAGTTACTTAGTATAAAAAAACTCAAAAAGATCTAAAACTGAGCTAATAGCACCTTGAGAAGAAAGTTTATGTCCTGTCCTTCCAAGAAGGAAAAAACTCACAGCAAACAAAACAGCACCATTATCACAGAACTAAGAGCGGGTTACCCAACCCTGGAAGTTTAACGCAGCCAGCGTTTTCAAGTTCTGCCTCGTCTCAACATTTCTGTTTGGAATTTAGTTGAAGCCTGAAACTCCAAGTAAACAAACAATTTCCCATGGGCTTCAAAGCCAACTCTGATCCTATTCCTGATTTGAATGAAGGGAGCGAAACCTGTCTTTACCTTTAGGGTCAGAATCGGTAAAGAAAGAAAAAGGAGTAGCCAATCACTTCACCTTCGAATACAGGCCAAGGTTAAAATCTGGGCAGAGTGTGGTAAGAATGGCAATCAAGAGCAGAAGCTGCCGGTGAAGCAATATCTGGTGTAACCCCGAGTGAAGATGCCCAGACCTGGATCCCGTTCTCTCTCCCTCTCCGGGATGCCAGCGGCGGTCACAGGTCAGGGGTACATCTCCGCTGAGCTCACCCCTGAGAGGTAACTGGACAACAGATGATTTTCAGACACTTGTCCATTCACGCCTTAATTTTTTTTTTAATTTTTTTAACCAGACAGAACAAGCCAGTCAGCAACACGAGGAGAGCTGGCGCGTGCACCGCAGCGTGCAACTGCCCCACGGCGGATGCCCCACTCACCGCACACCATCAGCAGCAGGACGATCAGCAGGGTGGCCACGAACATCAGCAGGGTCAGCCCCACGTTGTGCCACATCTTGCGGGTAGAGGGGCGTCCAGCTCGGAGCGGGGGGCGGGGGGCGCGCGCGGCCGGC
>NW_005871155.1:1432723-1472749 GCF_000147115.1 Myotis lucifugus
ATCCAGCAAGGTAATACGCCATTTTCCCACCCATTTCGCGTAGAAGAGCCGACGTGCTAAAAACCAGTAGACGGAGGCACGGCCGGAGCCAGGCAGATCCCTGACTTCAGTGACGGGTCCACACGCAATGCTGCGGCGTGGGGCATTTGAGGCGGGCGGCTCAGGGGGGGGGCGGGGCGGCGCGGGGCAGACACCGCGGCCGGCGGGCCAACCCGGCCGACCCTTCTTCACGCCCCGGCGGGCGGAGCGCGGGCAGAGGCGGGTCGCGGAATGCCTCGTCTACCCCCTCATCGCTCCCGGGAGCCTGGGACGCGGTGCCGGGAGACCCCGGCGGCGACCGGATGCGCTTCCATGGCGGACCCCACGCGCCCGTGGAAGGAGAGGACAGGCACAGGGACGCGCGGCGATCACACGGCCCACGTCGCCGCCCTCTCGAGGGTTTCCTCGGCCCTAACGAACGGCCGATAACGTCTCCTGGCAGCCGCTAACAGCTGCTTCTCAGCCCCAGGCCCCCTCCCCCTGCGACAGCTCAGCCCCCGTAGTCCCCACCCCTGGCCTCCTCCGTGGCGCAGGGGCGGCTGGGAATTGGAGTCCAGAGCCCCGTGGAGGCTTGAGAAAGCTGTCCCACATGGACTACAACTCCCAGAATGCACCACCGACTCAGCAGCGTTGCTTCTCCCTCCCTGTCTCCCCCTCTCTGCCTTTGGTTTTTCTCAAGCCACAACCTCTGTCTTCAGACTGCGGGTTTTGTATTCCCAGTACCCGCGCAGTTGTCTGTGCCAAAGCGCCGGAGTTAGTTAAACCATTACTCCACATACAAAGCCGTTTTGTTTAAAACCATGATTGACCAAGCACGAAGAGGAAAGAAAGGGGTGGCAGCTGCCTGAAAAACTGGTTGCCTGTGAACCTAGCTTTATAGCTGGGGGCGCTGGTTGTATACTTGGGACTTTTGAGCAAGTCCTCACATCCCTGCCGAAGACACCGGCCTGAGGCACGGAATCTCCCTTTTCTCCCTGTAACAGATGTTGTATGTTTTCTAAGATAATGTATTTTAGAAATGGTCCGCGGGGGACTTAAGGACATCTGCTTTGCCCTTAATTCACCTCAGTTGTCAGTTTAATCCATGCTGCTCCCTTGAGACCAAGCGACAGATGACCCACAACTGAAGATTTTGCCGCACTGGCTTGAACAAACCACTGTGAAACAGGACACTTTCATAAGCTCAAGTTTTCTCTCTCCACCTGAAATTAAAAGTCTTCAATTCTGCCAGATTACATTCATTCATTAAGGAGGTGCCCCCAAAAGAGGAGAGAATAAATGTATAGTCCACTTTTAGAAAGAACCAGATAAAACCTTCATGTTTTCCTATGACTCTCTTGCTCCCTGAAATACCTTTCCATTCTACAAATTCCTTTACCCTCTCCTCTCTAAAAAAAAAAAAAACAAAAAAAAAAAACAACACACAGAATCTATGCAGCAATCCCTGGATTTATTAAATATATCCTCACCATGTCAGGATATATTTGAAAATAATTGTGTATTCCCTACACAACAGTATTATGAACAAATCCATACTATACTGGTGTATGAAAATATTAAGGGATAATGACTCTGCCAAAGATTTAATACAATTTTCTATGAGGAGAGAATGAGCCCAGTGCAACTAAGATGTTTTTTTTTAATCAATTGATGCCTTTTTAATAGATGGTTCAATTCTATTGCAAAAATAAAACACATTTTATTAAAACCTAGTTGAAGAGTTGAAAAAAACAGAACTGGAAGAATTTATTTTAAAGGCTTTTCTCTCTATTCTTCACATATGCCAAGCACTGTTGTAAGTGCTAGGGGTACAGCAAAGGTGTTTATGCTCAAGATTATTATTATAGTTGGAAGATACAGACAATAAGTGTAAATAAGGAAATCTCAGGAACTGCTAATTCCTATATTGAAAACAAGAAAGACAAGGTGATAAAGATAGGGGTGTTATTTTAGACTAGAGGCCCGGTGCACAAAATTCGTGCACTTGGAGGGGGAGGTCCCTCAGCCCAGTCTGCGCCCTCTTGCAGTCTGGGAGCCCTCAGACATCCTTAGCGCTGCTGTGGAGGCATGAGAGGCTTCCACCAGCACCGCTGCTCTTGCCAGCCATTAGTCCAGCTTCTGGCTGAGCAGCGCTCCCACTGTGGGAGCCCACTGACCATCAGGAAGCAGCTCCTGCACTGAGCATCTGCCCCCTGGTGGTCAGTGCATATCATAGCAACCGGTCGTTCCACCATTTGGTCAATTTGCATATTAGCTTTTTATTATATAGGAGATATATACATATATATACATATTTTAAACTGGTCTCCATCGCCCTGCGCTTGCCTCATACTGTCCACAACATCCAGGACCTGAGGGACCACCGATACACAAATACACACACACACTCAGAACGCACACACTCACACCCACACACACACACCCCGACACACTTTAAATATATTTTTTATTGTTGATAGTGTCCTCCAGGTTTTGATAAACAGTCAGACTTGAAAAACACTAGTACCAACTATATTTAAAAATTAGCCCTAACCGGTTTGGCTCAGTGGATAGAGTGTCGGCCTGCGGACTCAAGGGTCCCAGGTTCAATTCCGGTCAAGGGCATGTACCTTGGTTGCGTGCACATCCCCAGTAGGGGGTGTGCAGGAGGCAGCTGATCGATGTTTCTCTCTCATCGATGTTTGTGACTCTCTATCCCTCTCCCTTCCTCTCTGTAAAAAAATCAATAAAATATATTTTTAAAAAAATAAAATAAAATAAAAATTAATTAGGTATCCACCTTTGATATTCCTTGGGTTGTTTTATATTATGTAGTAATTTATATATACATATATATTATTTAGCATTTCACCTATATATGTCGTTTCCAAAATATGATTTTTTAAAGGGAACATCTACTCCTCTGCTATTTCCTTCCATAAAAGAGGAAGCTCAATTGGTAATAATATGTCTGGTCTCTCTATGCTTTTACTCCCTCTGTCGCTGGTCAGGGGAGGAGTGACTTATCTAATTAGTACATTTAGAAAAAACAAACTGGGTTTGCTGAGCTCATTTCCTCCCACATTCTGCTTGGGCATGAGGGAGGGCCACCCCACTTCAGCAATGCCTCAAATTAGGGGTTAATTAACAGGCCTGACTGGCTCTCACATTGTTATGCGTTCTCTAACTTAGTCTTCATTATTAATAAAGGTGATATTATGGCCTCCATATGTCTTACTCATTTTTTAAATTTCTCAGTTGGGCAACATGTATTCATTGTTCCCCCTCAGCGATCCCACACTGCTTTTAAGATAATTAACAGAAGGAGCCAGGAATTTGGCATTTAGGTATTGCCACATTGTAGATGCTTGTCACATATTGATTGATCCAAATGTTTGATCTCTAAAGCCTGGAAATAGGCCTGCGTTTTAGTCATTTGTTCTCTAAGTATTGTGGAAAGAATTATACTAAATGTGGGATACATACAAGGTAACTAAGACAAGACTCCTGTCCTCAAGGAAACCCAGTTCTACAGCAAATATTTACCAAATGCCTACTCT
Organism: Myotis lucifugus; assembly: GCF_000147115.1. Classification (NCBI taxonomy): domain Eukaryota; kingdom Metazoa; phylum Chordata; class Mammalia; order Chiroptera; family Vespertilionidae; genus Myotis; species Myotis lucifugus. The sequence continues at coordinate 1,436,302 of NW_005871155.1, forward strand.
GTGCCAAAACTAACACAAAAATAAACAAAATATGCCTCCTTACATAAAAGAATCCAAACAGCTCAGCATTTTTTCAATGTTGACCCATCTGTGCTTCACAAAATCAGTTTAGTGAGTCATGACCAGCCACTAATGGAATGGAATGGAATGGAATGGAATAGAATAGAATAGAATAGAATAGAATAGAATAGAATAGGTCACTGTGTACTACAAGTAGTAAAGGCAAGCAGTACTCATGAAACTTGTTTCAGTTCTTTGTGTGTGTATGTGTATGTGTAAATTCAGTTGCAAAGCAAAATATATTCTTACTGTGGGTTATAGTTTTTAAAAGTTGAAAATCCATACTCCAGCAAGGGGATTCAGGAATTTTTTATTTCTTTTACTGTGCATAAATGACAATATTAAATCTTATTTTACACATATATCATAGAAATTTTATAGATGAGATCGAGGCTTAGGGAATCTAAAAAATTTGGTAGTAGGTAATGGATAGATTTGACATTCAAACCCTGGTCAGTCTGGCTTGAAATTTTGTTTCTGTTTTACCACAAGACTGGCTATGACATTAGGAAAGTTCTTGAGAAAAGGGGAAGATTAAGGGAAAAGTCCTAAAGTAATGAACATGCATTTTGTGAATGTATGTGGAGGAAGTGTGAGGGTCCTTAAGAGTCCATGGAAAAGACACAATTTCTTTCAGTTCTAATGAATTTGGAGTACAGGTGGTTGAGAACTCCTGTTTTATAATTAGACTATGGCTGTGACTTCTGACTTGATTGAATTACTAAGCCTGTGTGACATTTGTAAACATTTGTAAAAAAGGTATAATACTAGTATCTTCTTCAGGGGATTATTTTGAGAATTTAATGAGATGCTATAGAAAGCTTACTTAACAAGCGCCCTGTACCTAGGAGGTCTTCAATAAATGTTAGCTACAAATCTCAATAACCCAATATATTCTAACTAGAGGCCCAGTGCACAAAAATTTGTGCACTCGGGGGGGAGGGGGTTCCCCCAGCCCGGCCTGTGCCCTCTCGCAGTCTGGGACCCCTCGGGAGATAACGACCTGCTGGCTTAGGCCTGCTCCCGAGTGGCAGAGGGCACGCCCAATCCCTAGGTGCAGCCCCTGGTCAGGCTCAGAGCAGGGCCGATTGGGGAGTTGGGGCGCCGCCCCCTGTCATGCACAGAGCAGGGCGGATCGGGAGGTTGTGATGCCACCCTCAGTCACACTCAGGGTAGGGCCGATTGGGGGGTTGGGGCGCTGCACCCTGTCACTCACAGAGCAGGGCCAATTAGGGGGTTGGGGTGCTGCCCCCTGTCACTCACAGAGCAGGGCCGATCAGGGGGTTGTGGAGCTCCCCCCTGTCACGCACAGAGCAGGGCCCATCAGGGGGTTGAGGAGCTCCCCCCTGTCACTCACAGAGCAGGGCCGATCAGGGGGTTGAGGAGCTCCCCCCGTCACTCACAAAGTAGGGCCGATAGGGGAGTTGGGGCACCACCCCCTGTCACACACAGAGCAGGCGGATCAGGGGGTTGGGCGCTGCCCTCCTGTCACGCTGATCCCGGTGCCGGGAGGCATATTACCTTTTACTATATAGAATAGAGGCCTGGTGCACGGGTGGGGGCCGGCTGGTTTGCCCTGAAGGGTGTCCTGGATCAGGGTGGGGGTCCCCACTGGGGTGCCTGGCCAGTCTGGCTGAGGGGCTGAGGGCCGTTTTCAGGCTGGCAGGTGACTGAAGCTCCCAATCGCTCCTTTTTTCTTTTTTTTTTTTTTTTTTTTATTCTGGGCCAGCTTTAGCTCTGAGGCCTCGGCTGCTGAAAGCCGGTTTCTGGCCTTTGTTTACCTTCTGTATTTGATACAATTTTGTGGTCCGGCTGGCTGAAGCCCGGCTGACTGAAAGCCGCTTTCTGGGGTTTTGTTTAGCTTCTATATTTGCAACATAGTTGCTTAGAGTTGCAGCTGAGAGGCCGGCAAGTCAGGCGGGGAAAGTTGGAGTTCGCCATCACTGGAGCAAGCAAGCCTCCCTGTTCGCTTCAGTGCATGGCTGCCGGCCGCCATCTTGGCTGACAGTTAATTTGCATAAGGATCTGCTGATTAGCCAATGGGAAGGGTAGCGGCCGTACGGCTAATTACCATGTTTCTCTTTTATTAGTGTAGATATACAATGGAGGAACTGGGTAGCAGGATTGGTGTTATTCAATTCATTTTTACTTAATTTGGAATACAGACTGTTAGGGTTTGATCAGAGAAGCAGAACCACCATGCGCACATAAGGTAATAGGGGAATTATTGTAAGAATCAAAGGAAATTGTGTGAATTAAAAGCAATTATTACAAGAATTAAAGGCAATTATTATAAGAAAGAAGGCAGGGCAGTCCATACAGGCAATTGCCTCCAGGTCTAGTGCCGAGCCTATAGTGGCTATAGTGGAATTGGGGAAGGAAAGTTGGATGTGGACAAGAGCAAGGGTGAACTAGGACTAAGGGGACAACTATTACCTACTAACTGGAACCCACACCTACCTCGTCTCACCTCCAACCTCTATGCTTTGGGTGACGATGCTGGAACCCTTCACCATGGAGCTGCTCGCACGAGGTGGGCTAGCTGCAGGTCAGAGACACTGTGCCTGGCACCTTCCACCAGCCATTAAAACATTGAAAAAATAATTAGCAGTTGCTTTATTTCTATCTCCCAAATAGCATCCAAAATGTCTCTAATGGCCAACACTGATCCAGAACCACACAGGATAAGTTGACATAGTAAAAGCCACCACACAGTGAGAGTCACTAAGACTTTTTTATTTCTTTTTCTTTTTTTAGCAAGGAAATGACTTGATGAAAATGTTTTAAAAACATAGATCTGTCAGCAGAGTAGAGGTGAGATTGGGCGTGAGGAAAGAGATCATTGGCATAGTCCAGAAGAGTGGTCTCCGGACCTTTTTTTATTGTGCTTTTGGTAAAGGTAGACTAGATAAGTGGGGCCAAGCCTCTGGCTCAATACAACTTAAAAATCTGAATTTAAAAAATCTTTCTAGTCTGGCCAGTGTAGCTCAGTGGTTGGGAGTCAACCTATGAACCAGGAGGTCAAGGTTCGATTCCCGATCAGGGCACATGCCCGGGTTTCGGGCTCAATCCCAAGTGTGCAGCATGCTGGAGGCAGCCAATCAATGATTCTCTCTCATCATTGATATTTCTATCTTTCTCTCTTTCTCCCTTCCTCTCTGCAATCAATAAAAATATATTTAAATTATAAATATATATATATTATATATATATATCTTTCTAAGTGTCAAAAAACTAATAAAATAATGAGTGATAACTGGGCCAAGATTGGGGAATAGGCAGAAATGGAAATCCAGCGATGTTAGTGAGCTGGCATTTGGGGGCTCGTTTACCCAGGGGAGCACTGGAAGGTCCTGAAGAGAAGGCTGAGCAGTGCTTTCCAGCATGCTGGGGATTTTGGTGAAGCTGGCCTGGGCTCGGGTGCCTGGAGACTACCAGGCACATAGGACTGAGACACCAGAGGGCTGCACCGCAGGAGAAAGGGGGAACCAAAAATAAACCTGCAGCCTGGTCAGCTTTGCCTGATCTAGCTGACCCCTAAAAGTTCAAATCCTGAAATTGGATTAAGGGAATCCTGGATTACTACAGCTCCAAATTGTTACTACAAATGGTTTGACTGAAACAAATGAAAAAGCTCAACATCCTACACCCCAAATTGTTACTACAAATGACCTTTCAAAAGTAATTTTCAGCACAAATGCAAACAGTTTTTTATTGCTTGCCATTCTTGTTAAAATATTTTTTTTGAGCACACACATTAATACATGGTTTTTTTGCTTACAAAAAAAGAGCTAGAAATGAAATAGAGTAAGTTTTTATTTTTAATGATAGGTAACAATATTAATACTCATGTTTAGTTTGCCAGGGTAACAAGTACCACACACTGGGTAACTTAACATGACAGAAATGTATTCTCTCACAGTCCTGGAGGCTGGAAGTACAAGATCAAAGTGATGGCAGGGCCATGACATCTCTAAAGCCTCTAGGGGAGGATCCGCCCTGGGCTCTTTTAGTTTCTGGACACTGCCTCCCCCAACCCCAACATGCCCTGACCTTTGGCAGCATACACCCAATCTTTGCCTCTTCTTCCCATGGCTATTTTCCCTCTGTGCCACTGCCCTCTCTTTTTATAAGATCAACAGTCGTTAATTTAACTAATTCCAGGTTTCCCCCACTATCTGAAATTAGAATGTTCCTATGACATCTTTCACAAACAAAAAAACAAAGAAGCAATTACCATTACTTAATATGGAAAACTTTTTTATTGTTCCCAGACCCCAAAGATAACCGACCAAATTATACCAAATACCCTTAATTATGCCCGTTTTACACTAAGCACCTTGTGAGCTCTGATACCTTTAGGACACATCTTGCTAACAGATAGATGCACAGAGTAAATTGAGATAAAGCGCAGGGGTCACAGATACAGTCCACAGCCCTGGCGAATTTGCTGAAATGCTGATTTTGGTTTGTGGGGAAGGAGCTTGAAGGGGCCACCCTCACTGCTCAGGGTGTGGGCTGCCCCGAGCTGCCTCTGCGAAACACGCATTGGATGCTATTTTCGTTTTTCCCCTTTATATGTAAAAGCAAAAAACTCTTTGGATTTCTTCCAAATAGTGAAAAGAGGCACTAATGTAGGTCTTTTGTGGGGTAAGGCAAAATTTTGAAAAGGGGGCAATACCTGAATGTCTGCAACAACCCTATTTCCAAGTCACTCATCTTGGAGAATTGGAGGTGAGGATTTCTACTGATATATTCATGGGATACAATTCAACCCATAACAATCACAAAATAGTCTCCATTACTTAAAAAATCTTTTGAAGCTGATTAATACTTTGAAATTCAGCAGCTCAGTGATTTAAGTTTGGTTTATCTTAATGCTTAATTGCAATGTTTGTCAGAATTGTAAGAAATTACTCAAAATATCCAGGGATGCAAATTAAAGCAGGGCATTCCTGACCACCTTTCTACATTGTGATACAAGTGGTTTCAATCCCAATCCACTTACTATAAAAAGATTTTTGTTGATATTTAGCTAGTAAATTTCCATCTCTCCTGTGTTAATTGTTCTCAAACACTAATTGGAAGATGATGCATTTTTATTGTTTTTATAAAAAGGTTAGAAATCCATGGGAGCCCTGGCTGTGAAGCTCACTTGGTTAGAGCATCATCGTGGTACACCAAGGTTTCGGGTTGGATCCCAGGTCAGGGCACATACGGGAAGTAACCAATGAATGCATAAATGGAACAACAAATGTTCTCTCTCACACATTTCTCTCTTTCCCTTTCCCTTCCCCTTTCTCTCTAAAATAAAATAAAATAAATCCATGGGAACTATTTGTTTGGAACATTTTTAAACAAGTGAAAAAAAATCTAGTTCCAAGTATGTGTGCAGATAGGCACGCAAGTGTGTAGTTTTTGACAATTAAGTCATAAAATAATGGGAATGTTTTCAAAATATTCTCTCAATAGGCTGCATTTCTTTCAAAAGCAATTACTTTCTCATTATTGTTAAGCCATCCTCTTTATCTTGAGGAAACAGATCAAATGTGTTTTTTTCCCCCCAGAACTGCCTGCTATGTAGTATGCTTTAAAGAGTCACGCTATCATTTTGTTGCAGAAAAGGCCAGCAAACCTTGTATAGTTCTCTTCTTGGATGGACCATCCTTATGTGCCCCCCTCGATGTCAGAGTGTGGCTCTACCTATAGGGAGTGCTGGTGGCGCTTCAGGGATTGCCTCCTCCACACCCTGCCCTGTGGCGGCCTACACCAGGGATTGACCCATGCACGAAAAGAAAGATCTGGGCAGCTCAGCCTAAGCACAACTTGGAAGGTCAACCTAGCCCCAGAGCTCCCGTGGGGTCAGCTAAGGTTGCCTTTGGCCTGCAATGCAGCTGTCTTTTCCCTCTTCTCGGCCCTGCTTCCTTCTTCTCCTTCCTTTTACTCATGTTGAAACAAGGGCATGCCTTCATAATCATCTTGCAGGCTGTGTCTCAGAATTTCCTTCTCAGAAACCCAACCTGCAACACCATCTTTTAAGAGGAGACAAAAATGTAACTTGTCTGTACATGCTTTGCCAAGAAGAAAACAGAAAACTCCTATGTGGTACAAAAGGACTGCCTGGCCAGTCTAGTAATGACTTACTTTTAAGGTCTTGCTTTTACAAAATTAAGCCCATTGGAATCAACTCATAACAAGGAAACAGCAATGCATTGTGATACAACAAATGTGGAACTCTTACTGTGGCCTCAGGATACTTCCTATTATTCTCTTTCACGTATGACCATAAAGCATATGGGCCAAGTGACAGCCACAGGGTCAATCCCTATAGCAAATGTTAGGCATGCTTGTTCTCTTACCTTTTAAAATAAAAACATATATTTTTCTCATATTTCCTTGTTAATTCATATGAAAATTAATAAACAGAAACCACATTTAAAATGGAGAAGAGGACTCTCATGCACATGACACTCAATACATAATACTGGCCCCAACAGGAAAAAGCCATTATGTTCTCATTTATTGTTAAGACATCCTCTAAAAGAAGTGATACTCACCAGGAAGAAGAAAAGATTCCTCCTCATCCAGTAACAGCTTAGCCAATGGGATATTGCCATAACTCAGCCAATGGAAAGTCACTATATTTTAAACTTTATTTCCTACAATGAACTCTTTGTTTACAATAGCCCCCCCTCCCAAGTCCATAGGAAAAAAATTCATCTTCTTTGTTTCTTTGGACTTTTGAGGGTTCACCATTAGACCATGCATCCTGAATTGCAAATTTTTGTTGTTCTTAAATAAACCTATTTCTGCTGGCTAGATATATTATTATCTTTTTGTTAAAGGTCAACATTCTCAATGTATAATATTGCACATTCTATTCATCTGGGCAAAAAGACACAAGACCTAAACATTGAGTGTGGCAAAGGAAGGGCAGAGGGAACAACACTATGAAGACAGGACCAGTGAGTTGTCTGTTCTACTGAGGCCACAGAGAGCCAATAACTTCCAGATCGTTAGCCCCAGTGACTGATTGAAAGTCATTTTGCTGGACAGAAATCTTTGAGTTAGGGAATAGGTAATATTGCCGTGAGTTGGGAATAGGTAATATTGGCATGCTAGATTTAGATCATGATGGTGGGACACCTGGATAAAGATGTTCAGCAGAAAGATCTTAGTGGGTGTCTGGAGGTTGTTCAAGAGAGCAGTCAGGACTCAAGTAGCCATCTGCATATTTGGGAGTGTTAAAGTTAAAGGAGTGATGAAGTATAAGGATAGAACAAGATTGACATAGTGTTTAAAAAAGATTAGGCCTAGCTTGGTTCCATTCCCCATCAGGGCACATGCTTGGTTGCAGGTTAGATCCCTTGTTGGGGTGTGTGTGGGAGGCAACTGATTGATATCTCTCTCTCTCTCTCTCTCTCTCTCTCTCTCTCTCTTTTCCCCTTCCTCTCCCTAAATAATAATAATAATAATAATAATAATCAATGAAACACATAATAATAATTAATAATAATCAATGAAACATATCCTTGGTGAGGATTTTTAAAAAATTAGGAACAAAAAAAAAAAAAAAAAAAGAACATCCCAAAACACACACAAAATATTAGGCCTAGCAGTGGAGTCGAGGATATGTTGGAAAAAATCTTAGGCCTTATAGGGGTTCTGAACATGTTACCTCAAAATATGCCACTTAGGCATATTGATAAAAAAATAGTATATGCAAGAAGGGCACTCTGACCTCCTTTTTCTTCCTGAAAGCGGGAGATAAAAACTGCCCTGTGAAAGGTGTCCTTCCTGTACCAGGAGGAAGGAAGACATTCTTATCACCACAGATGGGGAATCGAGGCCGAGAGAAAACTGTACAAACCAGCCTTCTTGTATTACCCTTATCTTCCTAGCCACGTCTCCACGATTAACTGCCTTAGTCCAAACTCCTTGGTCTTGTCACATTTTCACAATTTACTATTTCTTGTTCAACCTATAATATAAGCTTGGACCCTGACTGCTTCTTCAGGGCTTCATTTTCCTTGTGAAGCCTCCCATGTGCATGTGAAAATTACCAAGTGAAATGTGTACGCTTTTCTCCTGTTAAACTGTCTTATGTCAGTTTCACTCTTAGGCCCAGCTGGAGAGTAGAGGAGACATTGTACTTCACCTACAGTCTCTAGGGGATCTTCAGGAGGCCACAGGGGTGCAGATGCAGGCTAACAAAGTCCTAGGCAAGCGCACAGGGAGGGCAGAGGGATGGACGGGGGAGAGATATCACTAAGAAAGGTGAGTTTTCTGACTAACAGGAGTGAGAAACCAGGGAGAAGAGTTCAAACTTTCCTTTTAGACCTTATTTGGAAAAATATTTTTATTTCAAATACACTACTATCCTCTACTCTCTTTTAAACTGATGGAAATCCACAAAAATATGGCTTACATCTTGGAAGTGGTTTGGTTAAATTACAGTTACGCACTGAACACACACCATTTTCCCAATAGCAACTTAAATTAATAGAATTTTTATCTACACATATAGCAACAACTGTCGTGAGCAAGAAAGCACATACAGCTGCTACTCATTTTCCTTCTTGGGCTAACCATTCCCATAACAGGTAGAATATTTAATTGTAGACCATATGTAAAAAATTTTTATTGTAGCTGGCTAGGTTAATTTTTTAGTTTTATAAGGAAAAGTTAAACTAATTTAGAATTTTAAGAGATAGCTATATTATTATTTTCACAACTTAATAGGTTGAACATTTATAGTGGATATTGTCTGTGCCATAAAACGCAGCTACAACAAAAACGCCATAAACTGTTCGGCTTAAATAACAAACATTTATTTCTCACAGATCTGAAGGCTGGAAGTCCAAGATGAAGGCACCAGCAGATTCAGTGTCTGGTGAGAAACACTTCCTGGTTTATAGAAGGCCAGGTTCTCATTGTGTCCTCACATGGCAGGAGAGGGAGAGGGAGAGGGAAAAGGAGAGAGGGAGAGAGAGAGAGAGAGAGAGAGAGAGAGAGAGAGAGAGAGAGAGAGAGATTTTCAGGGTTCCTTTTACCAGGGCACTAATCCCATTTATGAGGGCTCTACCCTCATGTCCTAATTATTTCCAAAGGCCTCACCTCCTAATACCATTATATTGAGGGTTAAGATTTCAACATATGAACTTGGGGGAAGCAAACATTTGGTCTATAACATAATCATATTTATTTCCTTTAGCAGCTCAACCTATCTTATTTCTAAGGTACCATAGCAACCTCTAACTCACACACACACACACACACACATTAGGTAACAATGGGGGAAGGGAGGCACTAATCAAAAAGAAAAAATGACTAAATCATGTCATGTTTTCTTTGGTGATACCCAGAATGGAATCGCATCCCTCCTTTTGAACAATAAAGCCTCTTACATTTCCAAGGAGATGTGGTGCTTTACTGGATCTTTATTTTCTAATACAAAGATTTTAATTTCTTTTTCCCCCAGTTTAGTTTTAGGAAGTTAATCAGTTCAATAACTAAGTTATTTCATATCCATTTGAATCAGGACTGGGGAAAGCTTGCATTTGGGGATTACCAGAAACACTTTAATTGTATTTAATATTGCAGTTCAAGCCACTATTTTCAGACCACTGCTTAGAACAGTGATGGCGAACCTATGACACGCGTGTCAGAGGTGACACGCGAGCTCATTTTTTTGGTTGATTTTTCTTTGTTCAATGGCATTTAAATATATAAAATAAATATCAAAAATAGAAGTCTTTGTTTTACTATTGTTGCAAATATCAAAAAATGTCTATATGTGACACAGCACCAGAGTTAAGTTAGGGTTTTTCAAAATGCTGACAAGCCGAGCTCAAAAGGTTCGCTATCACTGGCTTAGAATGTACTTATCAATAGAGTATTTTTCCTCCTTATCATGAAAATGTAAAGTTAAGCTCAAAGTTTACATTGTAACTTAATTAAAGTCTAGCTAACAGTGGCTAATAACGTTCCTGTAGTACAACTTGTCTATGTGAGGTTCGCGGCACAGGAAACTGAGTCAGAGAGTCAGGCAGATTGAAGGAGGGGAATTTATTCTGCGCTCCCGGGCGAGGTCCACAGGTCCTGGGGTTGGGCCAGTGGAGTCCCGCAGAGAGGGAGTAGGGGCATTTTTTAATACAGCTGTTCAGGGAGGGCGGGGGAGCATGAGCTGTGGGAGTTCCCGCGCGGGGTCGTCACGGTTTCCAGGTTTCCTCATCTGTCTGGTAGCTGACCTGTTAGGAATTCCAGGGCGGGACCGGTATGTGCGTCACCATCTACCTGGTGCACTGGCCTGTTACGGATTCTAGGAAGGGCCCAGTATCTACGTCACCATCTGCCTGGCAGAGGCATGCATCAGTTCCTGGACCCCCTTTCGACGTAACATCCTACTGTGTTAGCTCATTTAATTGTCATCTCAATTCTATTAGGTAGGAATTATTATTATTTCCATTTTAGCAGTTTTTTAAAATATGTTTTTATTGATTTAGAGAGAGGGGAAAGGAGAGGGGGAGACAGAGAGAGAGAGAGAGAGAAGAGAGAGGAGAGAGAGAGAGATTGGTTGCCTCCCCCATGTACCCCAATTGATGATCAAACCTACAACCCAGGCATGTGCCTTTACCAGGAATTGAACTGGCGACCTTTCGGCGCACAGGAGGATGCCCAACTAGCTGACCCACTCCAGTCAGGGCTATTCTTTCCATTTTACAGATAAGGAAGCTGAAGCACAAGAGGGTAAATGACTAACCAAACTTACATACCTGATAAAAGGGAGAGTCAAGATTCAGACCCAGAGAGCCCGCCCCGAGGCCATGCTCTTAACCATTCTCCTATTCTCCCTGCTCAAGCAAAAGGTAAGTGGTTATTGTTGGGAAGGGGGTGGGGATACTCCAGATTGCCTCCACAAAACTCCAGGAATCAAACATAGTTATGTTGTACATGGGGGGGAATCAAACAGCTGGCACCTATAATATACATGGCTCCTGGAAGACATAGCAGGTCTTTCCTGCCATCCAGCCTACCCTGGAAGCCCACCTTCCAACATTCCATCTCCACCATAAGAAAGACAATGCAACATAGTCTCATGACTTTCTTTCAATGAATAGTGACCAAAAAAAAAAAAAGAAAAAAAGCTGAAAGTGTCCTCTAGTTCAGATATTTCAAACTTCAAGCCACCATGCATTCATGAGTTGTGAAAAGCATTTTTAATGAATGAATAGAATAAAAAATATCAGAGTATATTTCACAGAGTAAGATATTGCCTTATTTATGAAACTTATTTTGTACATGATCACAACCTAAAATACATTTCTTACTGTAAGTTGCAAACAAAAAACTTTGATATCTACTGATCTAGTCTATATTCCTGTGAGACTGGGACCAAACCTTCACTCAACAACGGTTGTACATCTGGTCTTAAGTGCACCTTTAAAATTTCAAGTCTAGCACTTACAACTTACTTTGACAGCTTTTGTTGCCTTAAGAATGACTTTAGCCCTAACTGGTTTGGTTCAGTGGATAGAGCGTTGGCCTGTGGACTGAAGGGTCCCAGGTTCGATTCCAGTCAAGGGCATGTACCTTGGTTGCGGACACATCCCCAGTAGGGGGCGTGCAGGAGGCAGTTGATCAATGTTTCTCTCTCATCAATGTTTCTAACTCTCAATCCCTCTCCCTTCCTCTCTGTAAAAAAATCAATAAAATATATATTTTTAAAAAGAATAACTCTAGATTATATTTAAGATTGCTACTTAACTTTTGAATCCTTGGCCTTGCAATGTCTTATTTTGTTTTCATCTAAAACTATATAGCTTAAGCATAAGTGATTTATAGGTGGTTTACAGGTGAATACCTCCAAAAGTGGAGAATTTTTCCAACAAAAAATTTTGTCAAAGAACTAACAGAAATCATCAGTCTATTGCTACTCAAAGTGTGGTACACAGACCAGCAGACTCAGCAGCACCCAAAGAGAAGTTCAGGCTCCACCCCAGGTTGGCTCAGTCAAGATCTGCAAGATCCATAGCTGATACTTATGCACGGATCTCATCCTTTGCTTCCCTACAATCAGACTTTAGGTATTAGCAAGGGGAACAACATCATCAAATTAGATTTAATAGAGCTTTTCCTAAAACTATAAAATGACAAGGGAGAATAGTAAGTAAAAGTTGTGTCTGTGTACATATGAATCAGTGTACATATTTTTATATACCTATGTGTATGTATGTATGTATGTAGTATGTATGTATGTATAATAGTTTCTTTGAGACTATTACAAATGTGTTCTTCCAACTCAGTGTAAATGTATGCGAAAGATGTAAGTTTTGTGAAGCAAGACTTCAGCTTTATAGATAAGCATGGTTATTCATGTCTTCATTCTCTGGTCACCTACTACTCCGTCTCTCACCTGCTTGCCCATCTGCTGTAATTCACCTCCTTATTCCTTCTCACCCCTCCCCCTTTCTCTTTCTCTATATATTTTCTGCTATACTCTCTCTCAACCCAAGCAAAACATTAACCTTTTGCCCATTCTGCTCTTAGGAGTGTCCATCTAAATGGATTTGTGTGTGTGGATATATCCTTCTTAGTTTGTGTCTATGATAGATTTAATGAAATTTATTAGGGGATGCAATGAAATGTATAGTGAAATTTTACTTTAAAATGCATTTATTTATTCCAATGATCTAGGAATTATGGGGATGGAGTACAAAGATGAAGAGAATATTGTCCTCTTGTTTTTTTTTACAATGTCATGGGAGAGAGATGAAACATGTAGAAATGCAGATTCTATGTTAAGAGAGTGTCGAGGAAGCAGAATTCACTTTGAGAGACTCAGAGAAATGTTCCCAAAGGAGGTGGTTTTTCATTGGTCTTTTAAAAATAAATGGCATTTCTATAGGTGGAGAAAGGAGAAGAGATAAAGAAAGGGCATTTCAAGTGAGCATGATGATGTTCTCAGGGAACAATAAACACCAATTGATAGAACCTATGGAATAGTGAGATCGAAAGAACAGATAGTGCCTAGTTGTAGAGAACTCAATGTCATGCTCAGGCACTAGGTTCAATTCTAGGGTCTAAAAGAAACCACTTGTTATATCCAATTAGTTATTTCTGCTCAAAAACCCAGAGGAGTAATTTTGTTTAGAAACACAGAGCTGATGGTGTCCTGCCTATAGCATCTACCCTACCCTCCAGTCCCCCTTTTCACAGGCTCCCATAATTCTTTAGTGCAAGAGCAAAACTACCTCCTGTGACACACAAAGCCCTTTGGTCTGGCTCTGCCTTCCCTCCCTTCCCTTTCCCCTTGATATCTTCACTGGAACCTTGCTGTCTGTCACTCCTGGGACCACCCAGGCTTCCTCTCAACTTGTTGCTTTCAGGCCTAGAATACTCTTCCTCCTCCCACCCATCCTGCTCTTCATCTGGTTAGCACCTGTCTATCCACACAGTTTATCTCAGCTCAGTTACTGCTTTCTGACTTAATTAACCTAAGTTAGCTCTCTCTGTTATTCACAGAAAACCATATCCTTTCAAAGCACATCTCATAGTTCATAATTAAACACTTATTGATCTCTTTTTTTGGTGAAATTCCACTGCCCAATAAGACTATAAATTCCCTGAAGACAGATTTAACATCCTTTTAGCTCAAAATGGAACTCCTGCCCTTAGCACTGTGCCTGTCACATAGTTTATTGAATGAATGACATATTTGGACTGAGATTTGGCATATAAATCAGAAGGCATTGTAGAGAGTTGGACACTGGCAAGCACAGGCATGTGTGGGCATGGGGCAGGGGATTATGGTCTTACAAATTTCTAATTTTTACTTAGTACTTTTTAACATTGTGAATGTGTAAATTATACATACATAAATGCATGTGCATCTGTATTCTTCTATAGGATCTGCAGGAGACAAATGCCAATTGTAGATTAATAGTTGGTCAAACAGATGTTTGCTTAAAGGAGAAAATTCTTTTAGTACAGATTATAAATAAGACATTCTTCAGAGTCCATACTTGAAAAGCACACGTCAAAAATCACCTATATTTATCAGAGGTGCACGTTATTCCAGCAGAGGGCGCTAAAATAAAAATTTGGCACAGTGAAGCCTAGCAAAAGTTTGTTTAGTTAGCTAATTGATTTGCCTATTCAGTCTTGAGCATCAAGTTCTTAAAGCAAATGTATCTTAAAAGGACTAGTCTTGTACAATATGGGCATGGGAATCTTAGAACCAAAATTTTTAATATGTGAAATTTTTAATATTAAATCTTAAATACAAGGGCACTTCATGTTGCCTTGTCACTTTATAAAGCTTTTAGTTAATATTCCCCGGCGAGAAAAGCAAACTTGTTGTAGGGTGATGTATTACATATATTATATGTAATATATTAGATATTATGTTAGTTACCAGGAGATTGAAAAATGAGCTTTTAAGGAAGTCTGGCAAAATTATCGTTAGTCCCTCAAATTTGCAGCGGATATTTTATCCCTCTCATCAAGCCAAAAAGGTATAAAAGGTTATTTTAGATATAAAAGGTTATCTGGAGGCTCATTTGTTTAATCCTCAGAAGCTTTTAAGAAACCCTGTGTATCAGTCAAGCAAGTCAAGGCAATATCGTGGTAACAACCTCAGTTTCAGTAACTTAAACAGCAAAAGTTTATTTTCTAGCTCATGTTTCATGTCCATCATAGAGTTGGCTGGGGCCTCTGCCCAGTATTGTTATCATTAGAGGAACGAGGTTGACCACCTTGAAAGTCACCAGTCACAGTCACCGTCACCATAGCAGAGGGAAAGAAAAGCATGGGGCATCATGCACTGGCTCCCAAAGCTTGTCTGGAGGTGGCATCCACTACCTGCACACAGTTTCTTAACTAAAGCAAATTACTTGTCCCTCCCCCTGCTGAGACTAAGTGTTTCCTACAATCTCTGTCTGACTCATTTCCGTAGTAAGACAGGGACTCTTGGTCTCAAACATTTAAAAAATAAAAATAAAAAATAAAGCAAATTACTTGGCCACACCTAACTTGTAGAGTTCTGGAAATATACTACTACTGGAGGCCCGGTGCACGAAATTCATGCACGGAGCGGGGGGAGGGGGGGTCCCCTCAGCCCAGCCTGCACCCTCTCCAATCTGGGATCCCTTGGGGGATGTCTGACTGCCTGTTTAGGCCCGATCTGGGGGATCAGTCATAAACCGGCAGTCGGACATCCCTCTCACAATCCAGGACCACTGGCTCCTAACCACCTCTGCTTGCCGGCCTGATCGCCCCTAACTGCCCACCCACCCTGCTGGCCTGGTCACCCCTCACTGACCCCTCTGCCAGCCTGGTTGCCCCTCACTGCCCCCCCCCCCCGCCTGCCTGGTCGTCCCACACAGCCTACTGTTCGGTCGTTTGGTCGCCCCTCACTGCCCCCCCTGCCAGCCTGGTCGCCCCACTCAGCCTGATGTTCAGTCGTTGTGTGAGGGTGTGCCAACCAATTTGCATATTCTTCTATTATTAGTATGGATGGTGCATCTGGGAGGAAAACCAGAAATATTTGAAGGATAGACCTAGTAACTACCACATACAACCAATATAATAATAATACATCATTATAATATAGAAATGCTGATTTTGAAGTTATCATTATATCTTCCAAGTAAGGGTCTGTAGGCTGTATTACTAACCCAACTTTCTTCCCTAGTTGTAAGAACTGTTGCATGGATAATTAACATATTTTGCCTTTGGCTTTTACATTTATTGTCATATATGGTTTGGAGGGGAGCAGTGAATATTAGATTTACTTCTCTACTTAGGTTTTTCTTCTATTACTATTGAAGCCTATTTGTCTTTTCTGAGAAGACAGTAACTGCTGTGTGTGTACAGAGATGGGAAGGGAACAATTGGTCTTAGGGAAAAGGTTCAGGCAGCCAGAGGTTAAGCTTTTGCTGCTGATGGGTGACAAAATAAAAATGAAAAATTTGCCACTCAGCATTCCCTTTTTGCTTAACCTCAGAAAGCCAGAGAAACAGGTGTCTCTAAAAAAGATGTAAAATGGAATAGTCCTGTAAAGCACTGGAAAGAAGAGCTTCTTTTCTCAATGTAACAGACTTAAAAAATCTCAGATGGATCTCCACTAAGCACCTAGGGTTTGACCGCCTCCTGCACTGATAGCCCTCACTGCTCACCAAGAACAATCCAGGGTTGTAATCAGGTTGTAATCAGAGAGGCACAAAGCTAGTTATCTCGGAACCGAGGCTTCTGCCAAGCTGGGGCTGGCAAGCTGCCTGACCTCAACAAAGCCTAAGGAAGCGTTAGGTCAGAAGCAGTCTGGTGAGATGAATGGCAGCAGGGACCACAGGGACCGTGGCCACTAGTGATTCAAAAACAACCCCAGGCCTTTTAAAAGGGACCGGCAAAGAGACAATTGGCAGTTATGGATGGTCAACATGCCACCCCAACCTGGGTCCTGCTGGAGGTGGGTGAAGTGTGCAAGCTGCTGAGTTGTGGAGAAAGCTGCAAAGAATACTTTGTGCATTTCCAGAGAATCAATAGGGAAAAACAGAAGCCGCAAATAAACCTCATCAGAATGTGGCATTACATTTTAATATTCATCATCTTCACTTTCCATCCACCTAAGCTCTGTTCGCTAACATCCTATTTATCATTCAAGGGCCTTGCAGCTCCCATGTTCTCCAACAACTTTTTCTAATCCCCCCAAATTAGAATTCTTTTTTCTCTCTCTCTGTTCTGCATCACTGTTTATCCGTAGCTCTATGATAGCGCTCACCACAGTCCTCTTTCCATTGCATCTGCTTGTGTATTTGTCTGTCTCCTTCACCCTCACCTCTGGGTTGTGAGCATTTAGAAGCATTGATCAAATATAATTTTTCTGCTGATTTTGCTCAGCTCCTATCCAGTTCTTTGTACACAGAAGGTGCTCAATACATAACTGTTTATTTAGATGGGCAACATGGACATTTTATGATGGCATTCAATTTCCTTTGTTAATCTAAGATATATCTCAAACATCCATAAAGGTGCCAATAAAAATAAAGCCCAGCCTAATCAGTGTGGCTCAGTGATTGAGCATCGACCTATGAACCAAGTCATGGTTCAATTCCAGGTCAGGGCACATGCCCAGGTTGCTGGCTCGATCCCCAGTGGGGGACAGGCAGGAGGCAGCCAATCAATGATTCTCTCTCATCATTGAAGTTTCTATCTCTCTCTCCCTCTCCCTCTCCCTTCCTCTCTGAAATCTATAAAAAATATATTTTAAAAATAAATAAAGTCCATATTCAGGATGGCATTAATTTTTCCTAATGCATTTACCCAGACAGTATAGCCTAGATGTGAATGAAGAACATGGACTTTGGAATCAGAGTTACCTGGTTCTGAATCTCAGCTCTGTTCCAAGCAAATTATTTCATCTCCCTAACCCTTAGCTTTCTGTTTATAAAATAGGGCTGCTAATACCTAAATCAATGGCTGTTTTAAGGATTGAATGAGATAAAATATGCAAAGCACTTGCCATAGTGCTTGGCTCATAAAAAGGCCTCAAAAGACCTTTTTGTTAGTATCATGCACATTCCCACAAGCTCCCGTGGCTACAAGCACAATAACCATAAAAGTCTAAAAGTATACTGTTTAAAAATGGATGAGAGAAAGAGAATCTGTGGACCCAAAGATAATTAAGATGTATCAATCCGTTGCAATGTGTGGGGACCTTACATAGATCCTAACTGAAATTAACTGAACACCGATTTTGTTGGTATTAAGACATTTTTATTAATTTTTAAGATGTGATAATTGCATTGAAGTTGTGGTTATTAAAAAGAAGAGTTCTTGCCCTGGCTGGTTTGGCAAGGTGGGTAGAGCTTCAGCCTGTGGACTGAAGGGTCCTGGGTTCGATTCCAGTCAAGGGCACATGCTTGCGTTTCAGGCTTGATCCCCACTAGGGGGCATACATGAGGCAGCCGATCAATGATTCTCTCACATCGTTGATGTTTCTATCTCTGTGCCTTCCTCTCTAAAATCAATAAAAATATATTTAAAAAAGAAGAGTTCTTATTTTTTAGAGATACAACTCAATACATTCACCGATTAAGATTTATAATATCTGGTGTTTGCTTCAAAATAAGCAAGTGTGGGACTGGGGGAAGCAAATGAAGGTTTGGATGAAAGAAAACCTGGCTGTCAGATGATAATTACTGAAGCTGGATAATGGGTGCATGGCAGTTTCATTCATCAACCTTGGCATATTGGGACAATGCTCTAACAATGCTCTAAAAATTTAGCTCTCTGAATATATTCATGGGTCAGGTCCCCCGTGGGAAGCAGTTTCTGAGATGAAGAAAATTTCCTGGGGGTGCACTGGGAATCAGCATCTGTGAGGGAATGAAGCAAGCAGGACTAGGCTGGGGGAGAAGGACTCATTCAATCCTATTGGGCACTCAGGGGCAAGATCGCCCTTCAGAGTGGTCCTGAATTAGGTCAAGGGAACTGGGCCTTTCTATCCTCACTTGGCCAGTCACTGGATATGGGTACAACCTGGGCAAAAGAGGAAGTGTCGCTTTGAGCAAGGCGGCAAGGCTCTGTAGCCTGGAGTAGGTCCAGAAACACAATTGGCTGGCTGAAGCCAACACTTGCAGGAACTGGGGGAATAAGTGGACATGAATAATAGTAAATGTTGGTCAATAGCAAAAACCCTCACACACAAAAAAAGAAAGAAAAGAAAAGAAAACCTTATTTATTCCATCTGAAGTACAAAGACTGGATTTTTTCATATCCTTAATAAAGACTTTCAGATAGTGGTATTTTATTTTTGTATATTAGCAAGTCAACTTTCTCCTCATTAGTCTATCTACCAGTTACTAGTTTGAGGAAGACAGAGAATCAAACTCACAACTTTGGCATATTGGGACAATTCTCTAACCAACTGAGCTACCCGGCCAGGGCTGCAAGATTTTTTTTTAATTGAATAAAAATGTTAGTAGATCCTGAATATCTGAAGCCTTGGTGAATGTAACTGAAGACAGGTTTGAACTATATTTTCAAACTTCTATTAGTTGACTGTACAGAGAAAAATTATTATTACTAGTCCACACAATCAGCTAGTAAAGAACTAATAATCCTAAACTAGAAAGTAGGCCTAGCCCAGTGATGGCGAACCTATGACACGCGTGTCAGAGGTGACACGCGAACTCATTTTTTTGGTTGATTTTTCTTTGTTAAATGGCATTTAAATATATAAAATAAATATCAAAAATCTAAATCTTTGTTTTACTATGGTTGCAAATATCAAAAAATTTCTATATGTGACACGGCACCAGAGTTAAGTTAGGGTTTTTCAAGATGCTGACACACCGAGCTCAAAAGGTTCGCCATCACTGGCCTAGCCCTATGGAATTTTAAGTGTTTCACTCTTACTCAGTGGCACATCAGTGGAGGGGGAGCAATTCTATCTGGACTCTTGTGCTCTGTGTGGAATCAGTTGACATTCACTCTCTCACCTGAATTTAGCAGATAGCTGGGCTGGGATGGAAGGTCCCAGAGGGCTTCACTTACATGCCCGGTGCTTGGTGTTCCTCCATGTGGTTTTTTTCCTCTTAACATGGTGTCTCATATTTCAGCAGCATGCTTTAGCTTCTTTACATCCAGGTGTCTGGTTTCCTCAAGCAAATGCAGAACCTGCCAGTCAATAAAGGCTAGACTCAGAACTGGAATGTGATTACTACAGCTATATTTATTGGTCACATCAAGTCACAAAAGCAGCCCAGGTTTAAGGGAAGGGAAATTGATTTCAGCTCTTGATGTACTTATGGGAAAAAAAGGATGAACAACAACATCTACGTCAGGTACAATATTTAAAATTTCACATAAATATGAGAAAAACTAAGTGAATTCATCACCAGAAGACCTATTCCACACAGAAAAACAAAGAGGTCAAGTAAATTATACAGGCATAGGAATATGACCCTTGACAGAAAATTGGATCTACACAAAGAAATTATCTCCAGAAATGGTTCAACCAAAAGTAAAACATAAAAGATATTTTGTTTTTAATTGCTCTAAAAGATAATTGATTATCCAAAGCAAAAAATAGTAGCAATAAATTGTTAAATTATAGCATTATCTATATATATAAAGCCTAAGCGACCATTACAGCTGGTTGACCGAACAACCAGTTGACCGGTCGCTATGATGTGCACTGACCACCAGGGGGCAGATGCTCAATGCAGGAGCTGCCCCCTGGTGGTCAGTGCGCTCCCACAGCCAACCTCCCACGGTCCCTCTCCCCCTCCACCCCCCACTCCCCCCCGCCCCCCCGCCCCCCGGCTGGCTGTCCCTGATCACCTGCCAGGCCAAGGGACCCCACCTGTGTATGAATTTGTGCACCGGGCCTCTAGTGGTATATATAAAAGAAAAATGTATGCCAACAACAGCACAACAGAAATACTAGTTGATGGGTTGAAAAACAATATTATTAAGATGTCAATTCTCTCAAAATTGATCTACAGATTCAACACAATCCCAATCAAACTTTCTGCAAAAAACTTTGGAGGAATGTTGATAAGATGATTCTAAAACTTATATGGAAAGCTGATTCTAAAATTTAGCTGGAATAGCCAAAACAATTTTGAAAGAGAAAGTGGAAAACTTATAAAACTTGATTTCAAAACTTATCCTAAAGGAAAGAGTAATCAAGACAACCTGGTACTGGTGAAAGGATAAATACATAGATCAATGGAGCGGAATAGAAAGTCCAGAAACAGACCCACACATAGACAGTTAATTGATTTTTGACAAAGGTACAAAGTCAACTCAAAGATAAAGTCTTTTCAACAAATGGTGCTGGAATGATTGCATGTGCAAAAACAAATAAACAAATCACACAAACTTTTATTCTTCCCTTGAACCAAACACAAAAACTAACTGAAAATGAACCACATAGGCATAAAATAAACATAAAACTACAAAATTTCTAGAAGAAAATATAGCAAGAAATTTTTGTGACTTCAAGAAGGCAAATATTTATTTTTTTATTTTTCCCCATCACCATTTATCCTCCCTATACCTCCCACATCTCCCCCTATTCCTTCCTCCCAAGGCAAATATTTCTTATATACAACAAACACCAAAAGCACAATTCATATTTTTAATTAAAAGTTGAACTTCATTAAAATTAAAAACTCTGAAAGGCTCTTTTAAGAAAAAATAAGCTGTAGGCTAGAAGAATATATTTGCACTATGCATAACTGATAAAGAACTTATATCCAGAACCTATGAAGGACTCTCAAAACTCAATAATAATAAAAAATAACCCAATTAAAAATGGGCAAAAGATTTGAAGATACTCTACTGAAGAAACGTGCTGGTGGCAAATACACACATGAAAAGTTCTCAGAAAAACTTGTTGAATAGATGGATGAATGAATGAATGAGGTTTGGTCTTCCTGAAGGTTTTTCCTACTTGATTTACTCTTTAGAACTCATTTTGATGATTATTCTAGTAACTAGAGCAAGTGAAAATTATTCTATTAAATTATAGCATTATGGTATATATAAAAGAAATATATACAAAAACACATACTAAAGCCATTTAAAAATACTTTGTGAGTATGCCTATCTCAGGTCCCTCCTAGTAGGGCAAGTAATTTTTTAAAACTTAGCTACATTCAGATAAAAAGTATCTCACAACGCTGCCTGTTATGATATTTCTTTTTAAAAATCTTTCTAGCTTTTGTTTATTTATTATTATTATTTTAAAATATGCTTTTGTTGATTTTAGAGAGGAAGGAAAGGAAAGGAAGAGAGATTGAAAAACATTGATTGGCTGCTTCCTGCTCACCTGCACTGGGGATCAAGCCCAGAAGCTGGGCATGTGCCCTAACCTGGAATCAACTAGTGACCTCTCCCTGCACAGGATGACACCCAACCAACTGAGCCACACCAGCCAGGGCTGTTATGGTATATCTTAACATCAAATGATGGTACTGTGCAAAGTTCTTTGGAGTCAGTCCATTTAGTGGGAGTCAATTTTATTTAGTCCAGGTCCTCAGCTTTCCAAGATCTGGCTTAATGCAGGGGTGAATTTGAACAGATAAGATTACAAAAATGACAAATTTGCACAAAAATTCCTCTCTCATTTTGGCTTTTGATACTCACTATCAGTGAGTTCCAGACAGTACTACTAGACAAACAGTGCGGATGAACATCCATTAACGACCCTAACAGGCTCTGTGTGTGAAAAGACCGCCCCACCACAACTTGGCTGTCATGGGAGTTTCTGCTTTTTTCAATGCTAACAGCTTATTTCCTCAGCAATCCTCATTTGCAGAAAGTAGCTAAGAATTAAAAGCTGTTATTACCTTTTTTTTTTTAAATATAGTTTATTGATTTTTTACAGAGAGGAAGGGAGAGAGATAGAGAGTCAGAAACATCGATGAGAGAGAAACATCGACCAGCTGCCTCCTGCACATCCCCCACTGGGGATGTGCCCGCAACCCAGGTACATGCCCTTGACCGGAATCGAACCTGGGACCTTTCAGTCCGCAGGCCGACGCTCTATCCACTGAGCCAAACCGGTTTCGGCTGTTATTACCTTTTTCATGAAGACTTTGTCAGAGGACCTTTAGAAACCTCTGAAATTATGTACTTCTCTCTTGGTCTCCATTATTTCATATTTTAAATTTGGTTTGCAACCTATCTTCTGGGAGAATAAAGAATCTTAACTATTCTCATTGAAACATGGTTTGGGTGTTTTTCCCCCTGTTTTTTCTTTTTTCCTGAAGTGGAGTAAAGGTTATTGACCTGCCCCTCAGCCAGTTCCAAAGGACATCAGTTTGTTTTAAACTGTTTGTTTAAGGAATTCCAAAGGTGGTCAGTCCTTTGCATTTGTTCGTATGCTCTGAGTACTACTGAGAGAGCATGCTGAAGTGTCAAGAGATAGTCTGGCTACTGAATACAGTTTAGTTTGGAGGATAAACAGTATAGTCAGTAGCAGAAGTTCATTTAGCATGATCCAAAGCTATACAGTACTTGCTAGAGAGTTTGGAGGTCAAGTGAGTATGGGGGAGGGGAGCATGATAAAAGAGGTCATCCTCCAAAGTGGGGTCCTTAGTGACTACTGTGTGCCAAAGTTCAAGAATTTAGTGACTTCAGTTTACTAGAAATGATACAAATTGTTGCACAAAGAATTCGAGTTATTGGTGTATTGCCTTTTTTAAAATTGATTTTTTAGAAAGAGAGAGAGAGAAATTTGTTATTCCACTTATTTATGCATTCATTGGTTGCTTCTTGTATGTGCCAGACCAGAGATGGAACCCACAACCTTGGTTACCAGGACAACGCTCTAACCAATTGAGTATCTACCTGGCCAGGGTGGTGTCGTGCCTTTTAATGCTGTTGCAGACCTAAATGTAAAAGAGCAGGTGAGTACAAATTCAACTAAAAGCATCACCACACTTCATCCTGTTTCAATGCAGGGAGGATAGATGATCAGCATAAGCACATGTAAATTGATGTGTCTTTTTAAAAACAAAAAAACACAGAAAAGTGCAAAGGAGTTAAATTTTACTTCTTTCATTGGTAATAGGAAATGTTACTTGGCCCTAGCCAGTTTTGCTCCGTGGTTAGAGCATCGGACTGAAGGGTCTTGGGTTTGATTTAGGTCAAGAGCACATACCTCAGTTGCAGGCTCAATCCCTAGGCCCTGAGGGGGAGGGGGTCAGCCAACCGATGTGTCTCACATAGACGTTTCTTTCTGTCTCTACCCCTCCCCTCCACTCTCTCTAAAAATCAATGGAAAACATATCCTAGGATGAGGATTAACAAAACAAAAACAGAAATGTTACTTGGCTGCATACTTGCTAGGTAACTTTATCTCACGTTCTAACATGTAAGTTTCCTAGAAGTGAATTCCTACTTTCCTGAATTGCAACTAATATTAGAATTCTACAGGCCCCTTGGTGAGGTTTCTTCACTGCTCGTGCCATGTCCAGCTCCCATATCAGAAACATGGACATAATGTTATGAAATACAAACTCCTAACACAGCCATCATGCTTAATAGAAAATGGCTGGAACTATGTCTCCCAAGTGCAGGCCTTGCAAGAGTAATGACCATATTTTTCATGATAATCCTAAACACTAAAAGCCTAATATGCTAAGTATCCAGTCATCCGGTCATCCATTCAACCAATCAAAGGGTAATATGCTAATGATATGCTAAGGCCACTCAACTGCTCACTATGACATGCACTGACCACCAGGGGGCAGACAGTTGACTGGTCGACCAGTCGCTATGATGTGCACTGACCACCAGGGAGCAGACAGTTGACTGGTCGACCAGTCGCTATGATGTGCACTGACCACCAGGGGGCAGACACTACAACCGGTAGGTTACCTCGCTGCTGGGGTCTGGCTGATTGGGACCAAAATGTGCCGGACATGCCCTGGAGCCCTCCTGCGGTCCCTCCCCGGCTGGTCAACCTCCTGTGTCCCTCCCTGGCCCCAATCGTGCACTGATGGGGTCCTCAGCCTGGCCTGCACCCTCTCGCAATCTGGGACACCTTGGGGGATGTCAGAGAGCTGGTTTCAGCCCAATCCGTCAGGCCAGGCTGAGGGACCCCACTGGTGCATGAATTCGTGCACCGGGCCTCTAGTGCTTATATAAATTACTAGAGGCCCAGTGCATGAAATTCGTGCACGGGTAGGGTCCCTAGCGGCTGCCAGCTGCCGGCTGCCGGCCAGAGCCTCCCTTCCCCCAGCTACCTGCTGCTGCCTCCGGCCGAGGCAGGAACGGCCAGGGGGAGGTGCCACGGGCGGTTGGCCAGCCAGCCCCCACCCCGGTCGAACTCCCGGTCAAGGGGGCAATTTGCATATTAGGCTTTTATTATATTGGATATCATTAAGTTAGCATTGTTCAGGGATTACATTTCCCTGTTAATAGTATTAATATACTTTTCAAAGACTTTTGAATCTAATGAGATTATCACTAAAATGTCTGAAAACCTTAGGTGGCATGGGATTAAAAAAATAAAGGTAGGTCTGTCTTAAATGTAAATTGAATGTCTACTATGTGACAAAAACTATAAAGACAGTTGGAATTAACATCTTAAGTAAAATTCTCATGTAAACTGAAGTATTTGTATAACCAAATTAATTATAAATTATCTTTAAGAGCTAGTTATAGAATGGTGCCAGACTATATCAAAATTATTGTCATATATACTTTTCTATTCAACTAGTTTAATGAGAGAACCATGTAATATTTTACTCAAAAATTCTTCACACTCATTCTCCTCTTGAATTCTGACCTGTCTCATTGAAAAGGACCAATCACATTACATAAAGCCTCCAGTTAATTTTTTTCTTTTCAGAGCTTATGTAAATTTTAAAAAGTCTTTGAAAGTCACTCTATTTTCAGATAGAACATGGTAGATGTATAAAAACAAATTGGGCAACAACAATTAATGTGGCATTGTTGATATTGGCAGCTAGCCTCAGTATTTCCAAATCCTACATGTTCTTATCTCCATATCAAAATATTCACCTTTCTCCCTGAATTTCTGCATTGCTACTGAACCAATGTTTCATTTTAAAACTGTTATTTATTCTGACTTTCTTATCCAAACTGTGCAGTGGCTAACCAAAGAGTATATAAAGGAAAGTTTCTGGAAATAAATAAGCTAATAAATGAAGAAGGAATGATAGAGATTGAATAGCACAATTTTGTAAGCCCTAATGAATCACTGGATGTAGGCACTGAGCACCAACTGATGCCTAAACACCACAAAGAATAACAATAAGATATTATGTGCCCCCTGATGAAAACACACAATACCACCTATGAAAGTTTTCTTGCCAAAAGATTTCCAGTCTGAATCCCAAGCCTTTAGAACTCGTTACAAATTTACAAAGCACAGAGGTCAGAAGCACATGTTAACCTTTACCCTGGGGATGCCATTAACAAATTCCAGACTGTGGGAAATTCTATAGTACAAGCAGATAAATTGCAAGAAACAAAAAGAAAATAAAAGAGATGGAGGGGGAAGTAGAGATTAAAAGAGACTTAAAAGATGCATCAATTGTAATGTTAAAACATTTTTGGAAATTTATACAGTGTATTACCTAATCTCTTTGAGCCTCAGTTTCCTCGTCTGTACAGTGGGGCTGGTCACAGAACTATTGTGAGGATTACATGAGCTACTATTCTAAGCCATTTAACATGTTTATATCAGACTAGAGGCCCAGTACGTGAAATTTGTGCATGGGTGGGGTCCCTAGGCCTGGCCGGTGATCTGGGCCTATTGGGATGTCTCACCCAGTCCCAATCAGGGCCAGGCCAGCTGGGGCCTGCAGGACAGGGCCTGCCAGATGGGGGGAGGGGCTGCAGGAGGTTTGCCTGCTGGCGGAGGTTCGCTGTGGGAGCACACTGACCACCAGGCAGCAGCTCCTGCATTTAACATCTGCCCCCTGGTGGTCAATGCATATCATAGCGACTGGTTGACCAGTAATTCTGGTCATTCCAGTCGTTCGGTCATAACGGTCGCTTAGGCTTTTATATAGAGAGATATCCAATAGTTACCTACAAATACCACATATAAAAAATGATGAGCTAAAAGAATGATGAGGTTATAAACTGAGGCTACCTGCTATGACTTCTGGATTAATCTTAGGATTTCTTTGGTCTTTTCCCAGATGTTGAAGAAGTTGCTTGGGTTGCAACAATGCACATGGTTGAAACTTGTGTCAAGTAAAAGGCGTTTCAAACTCCTAAAAATCATTTAGGTTCCTCATCTGTATCTGCTTCAGAGGCTCATTCACAGATATTCTGGTAAAATAAAATGTTAACTATTCAGGAATTGTTATTCACTGAATTACAAAGCAAACAAATATGTTAATCTTTAATAAAACTATACTCTTCTGTTTTTTTATTAGCCTGTCATTTTTTTAAAATATATTTCTTTATTGATTTCAGAGAGGAAGGGAGATGGGAGAAAGAGAAACATCAATGATGAGAGAGAACCATTGATCGGCTGCCTCCCACATGCCCCCCACTGGGGATCGAGCCCGCAACCCAGGCACATGCTCTTGGCTGGAATCGAACCTGGGACCCTCCAGTCCACAGGCCGACGCTCCATCCACCGAGCCAAGCCGGCCAGGGCTAGCCTGTCATCTTGAAACATTCAAATTCCTTACTTTCATTTTGGTGGAATCAACAAAAATTTTGAGTAGTTTTTTGTTGACATATATGATTTTATTGTTGACTGTATTTTTTTCTGGATGAGGATGGAAAGAATATTTAGGAGAAGTCAGTCTAAAGTAAGGAAAAAGTCAGGGAGCAATCTATTACATTTTATGTGTTCATGCAAATTTAATCATCGATTACATTCACATTGTTAACATCTCAATAATTTACAATAATGTTTTACCCATGATTTGTTATAGATCAATTATTTCTGACCAAATTTTACCACTGGTCACAAGATCAGAAACTTCAAAATGATTAATTACGAGGACATAGTCTCTACTCCTACCACTCCCATTCCAGACATGAATATTTCTGGCAGAGAAAGATGTGTGACTACACATCCCTCTTTCCTTGACACACACGCTTACACTTACAAGGGGGTATGGGAAAGGAGAGTCCATGCAGCGTGTCCCTCCATGAGACCTAAATGGTTGGATTTTAATCAGTAATTTCTCACTTTTCTCAGTTTATTTCTGGGCCTCAAGTTCAGGGTGGTAGGTTTATAACAAAAACAGGCTGGAGGACTACTGCCTTGGGTTAATCTCCAAGGGTACACCTGAGGAAGGAACAGCACTCTATGGCATGGGGCGGGAAGATGCTCTCAGGTTGTCTGGAGGAACTGTGACATCTCACCTTCCATGTGAACGGATGTACCATTGTGTGCTTGTGCTACTTGACATTTACAAAATGATTTTTAAAAGAATATTAAAAGGAAGCCCTGGCGGGTGTGTCTCAGTTGGTTGGGTGTCATCCCATGCACCAAAAATGTTGCTGGTTTGATTCCTGGTCAGGGCACATGCCTGGGTTTCAGACTCTATCCTCGGTAGGGGGTATACAGGAGGCAGCCGACCAATGTTTCACTCTCACATTGATGCTTCTCTCTCTCTCTCTCTCTCTCTCTCTCTCTCTCTCTCTCTCTCTTTCTCTCTCTCTCTCTCTCTCTATCTCTCTCTCTCTCTCTCTCTCTCTCTCTCTCTCTCTCTCTCTCTCTCTTTCTCTCTCCCCCTCCCTCCCTTCTTCTCTCCCTCTCTTTTTCTCTCTTATTCTAGAAATCAATAAAAAAATCCTTTTTAAAAAGAATATTAAAAAATGAATGTAATTTAACTAAAATAGCACACAAGGAAGACAAAGTGGTAAAGTGAATGAATGCTTCGCATAAATAAGTTCTATAAAATGAGCATAACAGAAAGAGGGAAAGTCATATGGTTATAAGAGTATGAAGTGATGGCCCGCTAGAGTTCCTTGAGCTAGGTAGGCTGCAGCTGACCAGTGGACATCACATGAGCATGTATTACCAGGTTCCCTCAGGCTGAGGTCCTCAAATATGCAGGAGAAATCAGTCTAAAGTAAGGAAAAAGTCAGGGAGCAATCTATTACATTTTATGTGTTCATGCAAATTTAATCATCAAATACATTCACATTGTTAACATCTCAAAGGTAGGGCATCAAGGTAGAGGCTGATGGCCATGGATCTCTATTCACAAGAGTGGGTGAGGGAAATATGGTCTTGCATCCAACTACAACCCCTGACTCACATGTCCAGCCATAACAGCCACCTTCCTTTCCTCCAACAAGCCCAGTTTTTCTGTCTCAGTGCATTTTCACTTGCTGTTTTTCCACCTAGAAAGATTTCCCTTAGATTTTCTCATGGCTTTACAGATGGCTTGTTTTACCATGGAGATCTCAGGTCACCTATCATCTGCTTAGAGAGGCCTTTCCTGAGTGTCCTGTCTAAATCGAATCTTCCCACCACATCATCCTCTATCATAATCCTACTAGAGGCCCGGTGTACGAAATTCGTGACCTCGGGTTGGGGGGGGGGGGGCATCCCTCAGCCCAGCCTGCACACTCTAGTGCTCCAGGAGCCCTTGGGGGATGTCCAACTGCTACAGAGGCGGGAGAGGCTCCCGCCATTGCCACTGTACTTGCCAGCCATGAGCCTGGCTTCTGGCTGAGCAGCACTCCCACAGAGCACACTGACCACCAGGGGGCAGCTCCTGCATTGAGAGTCTGCCTCCTGGTGGTCAGTGTGCGTCATAGCGACCAGTCATTCTGGTTGATTTGCATATTAGTCTTTTATTAAAGAGGATTTTTCATGATACTTCTCTATCTAAAATTACTTTGTTTATTGTCTTCTTCCTTCCCGTTAAAGTATCCTATATAATAAATGCCTAATATGCTAAGTGTCCAGCCAGCCATTCAACCAATCAAAGCGTAATAGGCTAATGATATGCTAAGGCTGCTCAACTGCTTGCTATGACGTGCACTGACCACCAGGGGGCAGATGCTCCAACCAGTAGATTAGCTTGCTGCTGGGGTCCAGCCGATCATGACTGAGCAAGACAGGCTGGGAATGCCCTGGAGCCCTCCTGTGGTCCCTCTTCAGCCCCGATCGTGCACCAGTGGGGTCCCTCGGCCTTGCCTGCACCCTCTCGCAATCTGGGATCCCTTGGGGGATGTCAGAGAGCCAGTTTTAGCCCGATGATGGAACGACTGGTCGCTTTGATGCTCACTGACCACTAGGGGACAGACACTCAATGCAGGAGTTGCCCTCTGCTGGTCAGTGCGCTCCCACAGGGGAAGCACCACTCAGCCAGAAG
Organism: Myotis lucifugus; assembly: GCF_000147115.1. Lineage (NCBI taxonomy): Eukaryota > Metazoa > Chordata > Mammalia > Chiroptera > Vespertilionidae > Myotis > Myotis lucifugus. The sequence continues at coordinate 1,466,208 of NW_005871155.1, forward strand.
CCGGGCTCATGGCTGGCGAGCACCCTGGTGGTGGCGGGAGCCTCTCCCGCCTCCGTGGCAGCACTAAAGATGTCCAACTAATGGCTTAGGCCTGCTCCTCATGGTGAGCAGGCCTAAGCCATCAGTTGGACATCCCTCGAGGGCTCCCAGACTGCGAGAGGACACAGGCTGGGCTGAGGGACGCCCCCTCCCAACTGCATAAATTTCGTGCACCAGGCCTCTAGTAAGCTTCATAAAAGAACAGGATTTATCTATATTGCTCAAAGCCTATTCATAACATCTAGATTCTACAGAGATCACACATCTTCCTAATAAAGGGTCAAACAGTAGATATTTGAGGATTTGCAGGCCATACAGTTTCTGTCAGAACTACTCAGCTGTGCCATTGCAATGTGAAAGCTGCCAAAGAAAATATGGAAATATATGGATATGGACTGTGTTTTAATGAAATTTTATTTACAAAAAAATAAATGGCAGCTGGCCTGGCCAGTGTGACTCAGTGGTTGAGCATCTACCTATGAACTAGGAGGTCACAGTTTCATTCCTGGTCAGAGCACATGCCTGGGGTTGTGTGCTCGATCCCCAGTAGGGGGCATGCAGGAGGCAACCGATCAATGATTCTTTCTCATCATTGATGTTTCTATCTTTCTCTTCCTTTCCCTTCCTCTCTGAAATCAATAACAATATATTAAAAAAACACACACGAAATAAACAGGTAGCCGGCCAGATTTGGCCCATTGCTGTAGTCTGCCAACCCCTGCTCTAGAACATTGTACTGGAACATAGTACTCAGTAAATATTTTAAAGTAAATGATTTTTATCTTGATTAATTCAAGGTAATGATTATCCACTTGTTATTCCATCCCAACCAAATAAAAAGCAGATACATATATGGCTTAAATGACATAAACTTATACAGTATAAATCCTTAGCCCTGTTAGTATTGAATAAAAAGGTGCACCAAATTTGTTGACGGTAACCTAAGTCGTATGGCTTTATTCCTTTTTAAAAAATATATATTTTATTGATTTTTTACAGAGAGGAAGGGAGAGGGATAGAGAGTTAGAAACATCGATGAGAGAGAAACATCGATCAGCTGCCTCCTTCACATCCCCTACTGGGGATGTGCCCGCAACCAAGGCACATGCCCTTGACCAGAATCGAACCTGGGACCCTTCAGTCTGCAGGCTGACGCTCTATACACTGAGCCAAACCAATTAGGGCTGGCTTTATTCCTTTTTAAGCTTATAGGTACAGAGCTTTCTTTACACAGAGGCAAAGTATATGCCCAAGGGAAGGATGTGACTTCCAGAGTCCGTTTCTAGAGGCAGGAGTGACAATGAGAACACTGGACCAGGGGTCAGTAGATCATGCATTAGGGCTATGATCTATTAGTGGCTGGTCATCTCTAACTTCTCTGAGATAACCTTCCTTCACCTATAAAATATAAACATAGAAAAGAGATCTCTATTTCTAATACATGATTAGGCTATAATTCTGTTATCGTGGCACTATAACTGACACATGTCCTCAATGCAGTTTTGCCCTACAGCTAAGAAACACAAGTAGATTCCAGCTTTTGTGTAATCCGTACAAGAGAACAAATAATAAAGAAAACATTATAAAATCATAGTAAAATATTTTATTGATAAATAAGAAGGAATTCATGTTACATCTGTTTAGAACATTAAGGTACTATCCCAGTTCTGTATTTATAGAGGAAGAACAACTTCCTTTTTCTATTTAATGAAATATTGGTGGGAAAAATACCCTCTGACCATCTTTTTCCTTTATTGTAGTGACAAGGAAAGCCATAAAATAATATTTTAAGAAATAGGTAAGATATAGGTGATATTTTAGACCTGCTTCTGGCCCTGTGGGTTGCTATACATTCTTAGATAAATGTAAAATAATGATTATGAGGCTAAATGGCAGGGGGGAGTATAGGGATAGTTCAAATCTTAAGAATTTCTTCCACATGTTAACCTGGTATGCTTTGCAAGGTATAGATAACATCAATGGTACAATTCCTGCAAGCAAACAGCAGGGTGCTTAGAGACTGGTTGTCATACTTCCTGCCCCTTTAATTTTGTTAAAAAGATAGACTAACACTTTCCCTAAGTAGATGATAGTCTTGTGTTCTAAAATGTAGTCCATGGGCCACCTGCCTGCATCAGCATTATTTGTGATACTTGTTAAAAATTTGTATTCCTAGCCTGCACCAGCGATCAACTGGATGAGTCCAAGGTGTCTGCATTGTTTAAATGTGAAAGTCCACGGCCAGCGTGGCTTTCGGGGTTCAAAGGCTTGGAGGAAGAGCTGACGCACGAATGACACACAAGACGAAATATTAATTTTTTAAAAAAATATATATTTTATTGATTTTTTACAGAGAGGAAGGGAGAGAGAGAGTCAGAAACATAGATGAGAGACAGAAACATCGATCGGCTGCCTCCTGCACACCCCCCACTGGGGATGTGCCCGCAACCAAGGTACATGCCCTTGACCGGAATCAAACCTGGGACCCTTGAGTCCGCAGGCCGACGCTCTATCCACTGAGCCAAACCGGCCATGGCAACAAAATATTAATTTTGATACCGGGGGAAACCAGAGAAAAACTCAACCATAGCAGTCAAGTTAGCCCTGAGTCTCCGTTCCCAGCTGCTTTTATTTACTAGAATACACAATTGCCTTTAGGAATGCAAACAGACATATCAATGGTAATGTTTACTAAACAGTAAGATTGTCAGGTTTGAGGGGAGTTTGCTTTAGGCCATTGAGTCAGCAGCAGGTAATAAAATGTAAATATTCACCCTGTGAATATCAAAAGGAGTCCTGGTCAGCCTTCTGCCAGACTCCTCACTTTTATATTAATTACTGTTGATCTTGGTTTCCAGCATTTAAATCCTCAGGTACAATTTACACATAAAAATGTCTGAGGATCACTATCTAGATTAAGAATTCACATGCTACTACATCAGATTAATGACACAGTGAAATTCAGATCCTGTATTTGCTAGTTTAATATCCAAAGCATGTGGAAACTATTTTTATGGCTTTAAAAGTATAAAATGTTTTAAAAAATCTGGAAAATTAAAAGGAGAAAACTAATTCCATAACACTCTTATTTGGGGAAATAAACATTTAATATTTGGTGAATATTTGGGTGAATTTCCTTCCAGTCACTGGATGTCATAATATGGATCATCACAGATTATGAAGGCAGGGGCCATGTTTGTACATTTGTCACTGTATCCCCAGGTCTTACTACAATGTCTGGTATAGGACGCACTCAAATATTATTGAATGAGCAAAGTTAATGAATGAATGAAACTAGTATCAAACTGTATATTTAGTTTGGGTCATATGGACACTTTTTATAAAAAGACTAGGGGCCCAGTGCATGAATTCGTGCACCTTGAAAGGAACTGTGGGCCATGAGGCTGCGGTAGGCAGAGGGACGGGTCTCAGCCCATCCTCCGTGCCCCCGCCTGGCCCCTCCCGTCATGGCCCCCGTCTGCGGGCAGCCCCGCTCCCGCCGCAGCTCCCACACGCTGACGATGCCGGCCCTGCTTACACCTGCTGATGGCAGAGAGTAACTGGGGACAGTGCCAGCAGCGGATGCGAGTGAGGCCAGCACCATCAGCAGGTGTGAGCGGTGGCTGCTGCCCCGATCGCCCCTAAGGAGCAGGGGGAGGTGGAGAAGCCCTCAGGGCCAGTCAGCGCAGGGAACCGCCACTTGCACCTGCTGATGGCGCTGAGCGATCAGGACCTGTGCTGGGCACTGGCAGCAGGTGCGAGCACCAGGCGACTACGGTGTGCGGGAGCAAAGAATTTTCAGTAACCACCAGAGGCTCATGCCCATGACAGCGACCAGCACCCACCTTGGTCTGGTGCCCTTGCTCACTTGCTCCACCATCCCACCCCAGCTGAGACCCGCCATGTTCCACATATGGCCCCTGGTGGTCAGCGCATGTCATAGCAACAGGTTGTTTGGTTGTTCCAGTTGTTCTGCCTTTCAGTCTATTTGCATATTAGCCTTTTATTGTATAGGATGCCAGCATTAAATAGAATATCACTTTCTGATTCCTACAGGCATCAGATCAATAACAATATCAATAACTCGTACTCTTGCACCAGAAGTTTTTCTAGTGTTTTACTCATGTTAATGTAATCCTAACAACAATATGTTGTGTGCCATTTTTGCCCCCATTTTATAGATCAGGAAACTGGAGCACAGAGAGGTTAAATAACTAATCCAATATCACAATGCCAGTATGTGGAAGGACTGGCTCCTGAGCTCACAGGTAGTGAGATTTTATAACAAATATCTACCTATTTGTGGTCTAAGGTTAACCATATGCACATGTTTAGCACTCTAACTATAGAAAACTCTAAATATTAGGTGATTATATGACAATTAAGACTTAGACATGCATAACCCATGGACACAGACAATAGAGTGCTGAAGGCCTGGGGTGAGGGTGGGCTGGAGGGGGTCAATGGGGCAAAAAGGGGACATATGTAATATTTTCAGCAATAGAGAACTATTTTAAAAAATAAAATAAATAAAAGTGTATTTTTATAAAAAGACAGACATGGCACCTTGTTTATTCACTCTGTTACTTTACAAAACTACAAATAACTCTGCATCACTTCAAGTGTGGAATACTCCGTTTATGTTGCAAGTTCCTCTGTGTACATCCAGATGTGATGTTCCCGCCACCAATAAACATGTCTACTTTGCTTGCATTTCAGTTTACCACACTGGCCACATAAAACAAATACACATTCTTAAGGAAAGGTCATGTAACACTCTTACTTTTCCCAACATCTTCTCCTTAGGTGACAAAAATCTATATATATAAAAGCCTAAGCAACTGATGGCTGAATGACCAGTCGCTATGACACCCACTGACCACCAAGGGGCAGATGCTCAACGCAGGAGATGCGCCCTGGTGGTCAGTGTGCTCCCACAGCGGGAGCGGGCTCAGCTGACCAACCCATCCCGGCGGCCCACCAGCCTGGTGGCAGCCACTCACTCCCTCAGTAGTCCTTCAGGTCCAATCTCTGGAGAACGGGCCAGGCACTGATGGACCAGTGCTGCCGGCCCTCCTTGTAAGTCGACCTCAGGCACTGCAGCTGCTTCCCCTCCCTAGACGCTCCACAAGGAAGAAAGGATATAAAAGCAGTCACCAGGTTGCTCCCCGACAACCGCACAAACATCGGTGGGACAGATCCGGATCCCGGGTGGCAAAGCATCCCACTGCCCACTCAGAGGGCCTATAGCATCCCGCCCCCCCCCTCAGGACCCCACCCATGCACGAATTCGTGAACCAGGCCTGTAGTAAATAAATCCTATATCATAAAAGCTAATATGCAAATTGTCCCCTTGACCAGGAGTTCGACCAGGAGTTTGACCAGGGGGTGGGGCCAGCTGGCCAACTGCCTGTGCCCCCCCTCGGGCCAGCCAGGCCCTATCAGCCCCGATTGGGTAGGGCCGGCAGGCCCCTACCTGTGCACAAATTCATGTACCAGGCCTTTAGTAAATAAATAAGCAAGAGAGAGAGAGAGAGAGAGAGAGAGAGAGAGAGAGAGAGAAGGAGAGGAAGGAAGGGAGGGAAGGAGGGAGAGGAAAGGAAGGAAGGAAGGATGGAAGGAAGGAAGGAATTTAAAGCCCAGGATCTAAAATCCCATACTCTCTGTTCACAAATATGTGGTAAAATAACCATTGGCGGCATTAGCCCCTGGAATCTGGAGGTAAGCGTAGTGCCAGAAACGGAATCTCCTGCTCAGACGTCACACTGCTGCCCTCATCCCTAAAGGAACCCGACTAATTCGTCTTTCTAAACCACCTACACCCGCAAATCTGCATGAGCAAGACCATTCTCCCTTGACCGTGAGCTTGAAAGGAGCCCAGCTAACAGCAGGACCAGTGCCCTGACGGTCTACATCTCCGTCCTCCCACTGCTCCCAGCAGGCATCGCAGCCTCCCAGGGAGCGGAGACAGGGGCAGCCGGCGGCTCCTCGCCCAGACTCTGAACGTGGAGCCCTCGAGCCCGAGCCCCGCGGGCGCCCGCTGAGCCTGCAAAGCACCGCCCGCCCGGCAGGGGGCGCCGCGGTCGAGCGGGAGAAGCCGGGCACCCGCGAGGGGGCGCGCGAGGCCAGCCCCGCCCCTCCCTAGCCCCCTCGCGAGGCGGCGGGCGAGGCCCCGGCAGGGGAGGTGGCGGAGACCGGCGGGCGCCCGAAACGCTCTGCGGCTCGGAGCGCCGCGCTGGAGTGGCGCGAGCCCGAGGGGGCGGGGAGGCGCGGGGGCGGCGTACGTGCACTGGATGTGGGTGTGGGTGGGTAGGGAGCGCGGCGCCCGGGAGCGCGGGCAGAGGACGCTGGCTACCCTGGACAGTGCATCGGCCGCCGGGGTCGCTGCGCCGCCGCCGCGGATCATGGTGAGTGGGGCCACGCGCCGCCACCGCCGCTCTTTCTTTCTTTCGCTCCCGGACCGACGCGCTAAGCGGGAAGGGGCCGAGCGGGTGGCCGTGCGG
>NW_005871155.1:1473471-1481619 GCF_000147115.1 Myotis lucifugus
CGTATTTATCCTGGCTTCTCTCCTCCCTCCCATATGGTTTCCTCGCCACTTCGGGGCTGGTAAAATATGCTCATCCGCTGTTCGTTCCCCACTCCAGCTGACACTAGTCAGTCCTAGATTGTTGCCCTCTCTACCCTTGCAGGTGCACACTATGTATCTGATTCTATCTGAAGCCTTTTTTCAGCCACTTTATCTAAAATGCCAGCCTTTCCCACCCCATTCACCACAGTTCATATTCCCCTGAACTGCTTCATTTTTTTCTTCATCTAATATTTAACTCACTATGGATTTTGTTTATCTTGTTGATTGAATATGCTCCCCACCAGAATGTAAGTTTCAGTATGGCTGAGATTGTGGTCATGTTCTCCACTGCTATATTTCTAGTAGCTGCAACAGTGCCTGGCACATATTAAGTGCTCAATATATATATATATCTATATATATATATGTAGATATAGATATATATAGATATAGATATAGATATAGATATAGATATTTTTTTAATTAACCCAATAAGCAGCATACTTTATGCAAATGTGCAAATGGGAAGCAGCAATGCAACTATAAGGATTATCTACCCAACTGACACTTGATGAGAATCTCAAGTGAAGTTTGAGAGGAGGGACATTCTTCGAAAGAAGAGCGTGGATTTGGTGACCCTCAGTGATAGGAGTATTGGGAGGGCCATCATTTATGCCTGGGTCTGTCAACTTCATGCTCTTGACACCTTGACCCCTCAGTGGACAAATCATTTTTCGGGCTAACTGTTCTCCCCTTCCAGGTCTGAACCTTTGTTTCAACTTATTATGAATTGTAATGAGTAAGGGAACAAGTCCAAGGACAACTCCCTAATTGGATGGAAGAGTTGTGGGAATTAATCTGAAAGAGCCAAAACTAAGGGCAAGCTCTTATAAGCTCTACTCTATACAGTCGTGATACTTCTCTGTAGATAAGCATTTCTCAGTAACTTTGAGTCTTCAGAGGAGCTATTTTTAAATCCAAGTCATCTCACTATTTTTTAAAAACACAGGGTCTGGGGTGAAAGTCATAAATCAGGGGGTCAGTTGAGAGAGATCCCTTTGGATTCATGTTTGACATGAACAATCTCACAACGTCTGTACTAAATAGTTTTACTCCAAAACAGATTCTTCCCTTGAAATTCCCTTTTGGTTTTCCATTTCCATAATGTAAATTGATGGCAATCTTTGTGTTAAGCCTATGGACGTGGGTGTTTTTATATATATATATAATTTGAGCCAAACTGCTTGATAAAATTTACATGGGCAAGTTTCTGAAAATGGTATAATTATAGCCATCACTGTACAAATGCAGCAGTTCTATGATTGCTGTTTAGTCAGATAGGTGGTAGAAATTACAGGTAAAAAGCAAAGGAAGAGAAGTTTGTATTTGAAATTAAAATCAACCAAACAAACATAAATTAAAAACACCTTATTTTTTTAGTCCAATTTATATTTCTAGGAGATTTTGCTATGTTATGATTCCAGTCAAAGTATCAAGCCATTTTTTCTGTTTCTTGAAAGTGTTGCATTTTCAAGGAATACAAAATCCATTTTAAAATTTTCCAGTTGGTTAAGCTTAATTTTTGTTTCTTCAACAAAATGTTGCAATTTAATCCAGTTTTCTCCAAAACATTTAAATCACAGTTTGGGAGCTTCAGATACTTTTATAGTTTGAAAGACATTGTTTAAAATTTAAGTGGGTCCATGTCATCTATCTAGTTATATACAGAAAACAGGGCCCTGTCGTCCAGGATTGTGTCCACAGTCATCTCCATTGTACCATCTAACTTGATGGGTCTGAGTTTTTAAGAGCAGATATTGATAAAGGGCAAGAAGTTGCCCTGGAAACTCTTATTTAGGCCCAGCATGGTGAAAATATGCCAACATCAGTAGCTTATCATAATTCTAAAGTTGCACATTTACACATTTGTATTTTTTCTTAATCGAAATTTAGGACATCGCTGGTATATCACTGACTCTGACAATGAACCATTCTAATAAATTGTTAGTTTAAATATAACCATTTAAAAATCTAACAATTTAATCATTGCAGATGACAATGAACCATTCTAATAAATTGTTAGTTTAAATACAACCATTTAAAAATCTAACAATTTAATCATTGCAGAGTATAAATTGTTCTGGAATTGATGATGTGGCAATTTAGAGCTTCAGATTTGGGGTCAGTCATGAGTTTGAATCCCAAGGCCAACATTTAACTGTGACTTTGGGCAGATTAACTTCTTTAGGCCTCAGTTTTTTCTTTTATAAAAGAAGACTGCAATATTTCTAAGGTTATTGGGAGAAACAAATAAGATAATGCATTTTTAAAAAACATAATGCTGCCCTGGCTGGTTTGGCTCAGTGGATAGAGCGTTGGCCTGTAGACTGAAGGGCCCGGGATTTGATTCCAGTCAGGGGCACAGGTCTGGGTTGCGGGCTTGATACCCAGTGGAGGGCATGCAGGAGGCAGCCAATCTGTGATTTCTCTCATCATTGATGTTTCTATCTCTCTCTCTCTCCCCCTCTCCATTCCTCTCTGAAATCAATAAAAATATATTTTTTTAAAAAAGGAAAAGCAATTCAATGTTTTAAAAAAACAATGCTTCGAGTGCTCAGTAAATATTAACTATTATAATGTGTTCTTTTTCTCCCACATCTGTTTTCAGTTGGGAGACCTCAGAATGGTGTCTGTGATTCACCCCTAAGTTCTCTTCCCTTATGTGATGCTGATACACATCTATATCAGCAGTGTCCAGTAGAAATAGAATGCAAGCCACATAGTAATTTTTAAATTTTTAGTAGTCACATTAAAACAGTGGTTCTCAACCTTCTGGCCCTTTAAATACAGTTCCTCATGTTGTGACCCAACCATAAAATTATTTTCGTTGCTACTTCATAACTGTAATCTTGCTACTGTTATGAATCGTAATGTAAATATCTGATATGCAGGATGGTCTTAGGTGACCCCTGTGAAAGGGTCGTTCGACCACCAAAGGGGTCGTGACCCACAGGTTGAGAACCGCTGCATTAAAAAGTAAAAAGATATGAAATTGATTTTTAATACTTTTCATTTAACTCAATTCATGCAAATATTATTTCAACATGTAATCAGTGTGAAAAATGTTAGCGAGGTATTTTTTATCTGAAATCTTCAAAATCTGGTGTATATTTATACTTACAGCACATTCAGTTCATGCTAGCCACAATTTCAAGTGCTCCATAGCCACATGTGGTGAGGAGCTACTGTATTGGACAAAACAGCTCTAATTTACCTCTTTCTTCACAGCTTTCAAATTTACCTCTTATCTGTTAGACCCTTTCCACTCGGGAGAACTCACTGCCACCCTAAACCTCGCATTACGAAAAGAAAGCTCATCTTTCAGACTCGCCTCTCTGTTCCCTTTTGCTGTTAGTAATTCCACCAGCTCTCGAGTCTACTGTGTCTGAAATCTGATTCTTACTCTTTTTTTTCTTTTATGTTGTTTATTGTATAATATTCTCATATTTTTACCTGAAAATATCTTTAAATCTCTTCTCCTTTCCTCTCCAGCCCCCTCTCTACTATTCCTACCTTTTCTACAGGTTTCCTCTTTTGTGGTCTCTTTATTTTCAACTTGTTTACTTGGTTATTTTTCCAAGGCTAGGTTCATCATTTTCATGTAGTAACTTAATGCTGGGGGGCTCTAGTCTCCTATTATGTTCAAAGATTCCCCCCTTCCCTTCTTGACAAATGTAGTTCTGTCCCTCTGAATCACTGGGCTCCACGTTCTCTCCACTCTTTCATCAGCCCCTTTTCATGTTGTCACAAATGCTTCCTATTTTATAGTTTATGTCTATATTAAACACCTTTCCTTTATCAGATAGCTAAGAAATATAATTACTTTAACTGATAATCTGATGTTAAAATGATCCACCCAAATAAAGAAGCACAAAGGAAGGAAAAAAAAATAAACCGTGGAAAGGGGAAATGAAACTATTTGAACTTTATCTACTTTGAAGAAATAGAGTACCTGATTAATAATAATAATAGCAACAACCACAACAGTGATGACACTTGACATTTACTCAGTGCTTTATAGGAAACAGCACTTTCTCTGTACCTAGTAAACAGAGGCACAAAACAAAAGAATGGACCGAAAGTCAGGAAACCTGGTTTCTAGTCCTGGCTTTATTATTAACTAGGGGCCCAGTGCACCTTGAAAGGAACTGTCTGCGGCTGCGAGGCTGTGGTGGGCACAGGGGCGGATCTCAGCCTATCCTCCACACCCGGCCTGGCCCTCCCCTTGAAGCCCTCCAGCAGCCCCCACCGACACCACTGCTCCCACACGCTGATAGCACGGGCTCCACTCACACCTGCTGACAGTGTGGAGCAATTGGGGCCGGCGCTGTCAGCGGGTACGAACAGCGGCTGCTGCCCTGATCGCCCCTCAGGAGCAGGGGGAGGTGGAGAAGCCCTCAGGGGCGATTGGGGTCAGCAGCCGGTGCGAGTGGGGCTGTCGCTGGCAGTGGGTGCGAGAGGCGGCTGCCAGCTCTGATTAACCCTCAGGAGTAGGAGGAGGTGGAGAAGTCCTCAGGGGCGATCGGAGCAGGCAGCCACAGCTCGCACCCGCTGACAGCGCTGAGCAATTGGGCCCGGGCGCCGGTAGTGGGTGCAAGCGGCAGCTCCAGCACGGGCAGCGGGTACGAGCAGGGCCGGCACCGGCAGCAGGTGCAAGCGCCCGGCGGGACTGTGGCGCATGGGAGCAAAGATTTTCAGTAACCACCAGAGGCTTGCCCCAATGACAGCGACCAGTGCCCCGCCTTGGTCTGGCACCCCCACTCACCTGCTCCACCATCCCACTGCGGCTTATGCCCACCATGTTCCGCACGTGCCCCCTGGTGGTCAGTACATGTCATAGCGACCGGTTCTTCGGGTGTTCCACCGTTCGGTCTATTTGCTTATTAGGGTTTTATTTAGATAGACTAGCTCTATTCCCTTCAGTCACTTTGAGACACTTTATTCACCTGCAAAATGGGGTGTTTTTTGTTAAGATCATTTTGTCAATCAAATGGGGCTGACCATCACACTGGCTGGATCTTCCCTTAGAGAGCTGTACCACTGTCTTCTTAATTCATTCTTAATCAGACCTACCTTAACCACTCTATTTAAAACTATAACCTGCTCTCCCACATTCACACATGTCAGCTCTTACACAGCTCTCTTTTTTCCCCTCTGTAACACTTATAACCTGAATATGTACTCATTTATATAACACTTGGAATCTTCTAATAATTTACTTATTATGTGATCTTGTTTGTCTCTTCCTACCTGAATGCCAACTCTGAGAAGACAGATTTTTGTTTGCATTGTTCAGTGACACATCTCTAGGCTGAACTTTCCCCTAGTCACAAAATACTGACTTCTGCGCATGGGCCACAAAGTTTCAATCACACTGTAGATGCACGCCCGCACGTGGTATTTTGTGGAAGAGCCACACTCAAGGGGCCAAAGAGCCACATGTGGCTTGCGAGCCGCAGTTTGCTGACCACTGCCCTAGGCAAAATAGCACTTAGAGGCTATTTCACCTCCCTCTCTCCATAGGCTGGGGAATTGTCATTGCTATTTTTTTATATTTTTAAGAAAGGCATTATCTGCTTTCCTTTGGCCCTTTCTCTATTCAGATTCCTAAAAGGAAATGGCATGTATCACAAGTTTGTTTGTTTTTTAGGTTTATTGCCTGAAGTCTGCTTCAAACTCACCAGCACAGAACAGTTTCACTGTTGTGTAAGCCCTGCTCTTCATTAAACAATAGTCTGGTTATTACATCAACCCCTTAAAGGTCCTGCTGCTGCTACTAAAGTACTGCCATGTCCCTTTCGTAAATGAGGTTTACTATATCATCCTTTTCTTTTTACAGTTTTTAAAATCCTCACCTGAGGATATGTTTATTGTTTTTGTTTTTTTTTTTTTTTTTGAGAGAGAGAGAGAGAGAGAGAGAGAGAAGTAAACATTGATATGAGAGAGAAACATCCATCAGATGCCTTTTGTACATACGCTGACTCGGGATCAAACTCGCAACCTAGGTATGTGCCCTGACCAAGAATCAAAACTGCCACCTTTTTGGTGTACAGGACGACACTCAACCAACTGAACCACCCTACCAGGGCTTCTTTTTAAAATTTAAAATGGAAATGTCCCAGTTGTAATCTATTTCTGAAAACACTAATCTTATTGGTGCTCACTTTGGATAAGGTATGTAATAGTCATAAGTCCTTAGTACAAACTTTGGAATTAATTGTTTGCACTATTTCTTTTGAAGGAAAGAATTACACTCTCTACATAGAATACCAGATTTTATAAGTGATACCAAGGAGACACGAACATACATACAGGGTGTGTCCCCCCCCCCCCCCCCGCAAATGTATACACACACTTTGAATAATTATAAAATCAGTGATTAAAATATATTTCATTTTCAAAATTGAGCTGTCAGCTGTTAAAGTGTGTATACATTTTTTAAGGACACCCTGTATATTGCCTCAGTAAACTTTTGATTAAATATACTCATTGATATATTCATTCAACACATGCTCAATAACAACAGTTATTGAGTGAATAGGCACTGTCAGTCAGCAGTAGCTGAGCCTTCAAGTCACTCAGGGCAGTAAACGTGCTTTCGTGTGTGTACCATTTTATCCAACATAAAAACTTAGTCTAATAAAGTGACTAATGATGCTATTACAAAAAAAAAAAAAGCTGACACTAAACTCTTTTACTTCTTTATCATTCCAAGAATTGGCTAGGGCCAGACGGTGGTTGGTAATTAAAGAGCCAAAATCATTGGGATTGATAAAGCTGAGATCAAGGCTCTGTCTATTGTGACACTGGAGTATTCAAAAGTTGTCAGTTCAGTGAGAGGAGAAAAGATCCAAACAGCTGTCTGAGAGGCAGCCTGGACAGAAGGAGCATGAACTCAGGAATTAGACAGACATGTTTCAGCGCACATTCCCAGACGGGGAAGCCAGACCTACTGACTCAGGACCTCTGAGTGAGGGGCCTAGAAGTCTGCACGCCAGGAATCAAGTTCATATGAAGTTGGAATAGTGCTCAGGGTCTCAAAGGAGTGAGGGACTACTTCCTGGCAAAAATGTTATTGTATGCTTCATGAAGCAGTTGGGATCAACGCTGAATCTGAATAGGTTGGATTTTGATATGAAGGAAAAGGGAGGAATGTAGGATTGAGCAGAACATTCCATTTAAGGCAATAAGTGGGTAAGGACCCAGAAAGCAATAGCAGATGCATTTGAGGAACAATATACTATGAGCAATATATAGACAAGGTCATGTTTTCACAGAGCCTGGTATAGATTAGGTGTTCAATAATACATTTCTGAAGGCTCTGGACCAACTGATAATTGTATGGCTCAGTTAAATTTTGAAGAGTATTGCATCTGAAGCTAAGAAGTTTCTTCTAGATTTTGTAAACCAGATTTTTAAAATGGAGAGTCAGATGATGAAAGTATCATTTAGGAAGATTAACCTGATTGCATAATATTTGGGGCTGGGAGATCCTGGATAAGGAGGTTATAGAGAGATGAACTAATATGTCAGTTCTTCTCACTTGTTTTCATGTTATCAACTTTTAAAAATGTATCTCTTTAACCACACACTCCTGGATTTAATTCTCTACTCCATTTATCTATAAAACTAGAGGCCTGATGCACAAAAATTTGTGCACTCAGGAGGGAGGGTGTCCCTCAGCCTGGCCTGTGCCCCCTCACAGTCTGGGACCCCTCGGTGGATGTCCAACTGCTGGCTTAGGCCGTTCCCTGGGGGATTGGAACTAAGCTGACACTCAGACATCACTCTGGCAGCCCAGGAGCCCTCAGGGGATGTCCACCTGCCAGCTTATGCCCGCTCCCCGGGGGATTGGGCCTAAGTTGGCAGTCAGACATCCCTTGGGCAGCCTGGGAGCCTTGGGGTATGTCTGACTGACAGCTTAGACCCGCTCCCTGGGGGGAGAGGGCCTAAGCTGCAGTCGGACATCCTTAGCGCTGCTGAGGAGGCGAGAGAGGCTCCTGCCACCACCGCTGCACTCGCAGCCGTCAGCCCGGCTTGTGGCTGAGTGTAGCTCCCCTGTGGGGA
>NW_005871155.1:1481941-1486644 GCF_000147115.1 Myotis lucifugus
CCCCCATTGCTTGCTTCCATATACCATGTTTTCCCTGATAACCTAGGCCGTGGTCGCCAATTGCGGCTTGCCAAGCACATGCGGCTCTTTGCCCCCTGAGTGTTGATTTTCCACAAAATACCCAGGTGCGGGCGTCGCTCATACAGTGTGACTTCAACTCCGTCGGCCCCTGCAGCAATAGTTGGTATCTCTGTGGAAGATCCACACTCAATGGGTCAAAGAGCCGCATGTGGCTCGCGAGCCGCAGTTTGCCGACCACTGCCCTAGGCATTTGCAGCAAGACTGAAAAAAACAAACCATAAAAAGTGACCATATCAAAATTTAAAATTTTGAGATGACGGAAGACACCATAGGTGGAAATTTTTTAAAAAAGGCAGCAGACTAAAAGAAGGCATTTGCAATCTATATAGCAATATAGGTTGTTATATATACAAATAACTTTTAAAATCAATAAACAGAAGACAGGCAATCCATTAGAAACGTGGATAAGAGTTATTAAATGGCAGCTCACTGAAGAGGAAATCTGCACAGCCAATAAACATTCTACAGACATGGACCACTGCAGTAGTAATAAGGAACTGCAAATCAAAACCATCCCACACCCATGAACTTGGCAAAATTTAAAATTCTGACAGAGAATCCCATGAAAATTTTAGAGCAATATGGTAGTTTTTACTAAAATTAAAAGTATATTTCTCTAACAACATAGCAATTTCACAACTAGATTTATTCCCAGAGAAATTCTCACTTATAAACACAAGGAGATTAGTATAAAAGCAACATTTTTTGTAATAGCAAAAAACTGGAGCAACCTAAAATATCCGTAAGGAAATAGATATATAACAATATACTCCATAACATGATGGGGTATGATACAGCAGTTACAGTAAATGAACTAGTAACAACATGATAGGTCAAGCTGCAGAAAGATAAGTATGATGTAATTTATATACCGGTATATGTGTACACATGTACAAAACAGTGCTGTTTTTGTTGTGAATGTAGATGTATAAAAATCTGGACAGGAGGGCTTGACATCAAATTTATTATAATAGTTATATCTGATGAGGGAACATGGGACACAGGATTAGGGAGATAGACAAAGGGAATGACAAGTTTATCAGTTAGATTTTATTTCTCAGTTACCAGCACCTAGTAGGTATATTCAAAGATATTTATGGAATTAATATTAAAATATTTGAAACAAATATGACCCAATTTTAACATGTGTGATATATTTATTCTTTATATTTTTATGCCTTTACGTTTTTTCCCAAGTTAAGATAGGTTTAGATTTGGGATCTGCATTAGAGTCTCAGGTCAGAGATCTGGTAGGTGTAGCCCATAAAGGACAGACGAGCCATAGGGCAAGAGGGCCTTCTACTGTTTTCTTCACCCCTAATCCCTTCTTCTTGGTTAACATTTGAAAGGCCTTATGAGGTCAGGCTGAGCATCCTGCAGTTTTAGAGAACTAAAGGACAATGTAGAAGGACGTGTTTGCCATTCTCAACATCAGTTAAAGGAATAAGGATATTTTCCCATGTGTGAAAGCAGCATAGCAAATACTAACAATAATAGCAGTTAGCAACGTTTAATAACACTTACTGAATTCTTAGTACATCCCAGGTACTGTTGTAAGAACCTTTCCTGTATTCACGGATCCTCCCTGCAACCTTTGGAGTTGGTACTGTCATTTCCTTTTTGCAGATAGGGAAACTGAGGCAAGTTGGGGAAAGAAGTATAAAAGGAAAGTATTTTTACTCAAATTATATACCATAAATATTTGTGTTTCCTAATGAAACATCAGTTATGAAAAGCTTCTGAACCCACTGCATGTCCTATACTCTCACTTTTCTTTCTCTAGTCCCTCGTTTACCCAGTGTTGTCTTTGAAAATATTTATGTCGAATATCTTTTGGATCCATTTCCAGTGTTACACCTCAAACTGGAATTTTGCTACTCTCCTTTTTACACCACTGCTGATTTAAAAAAAAATCACTGTTGAGACAAGCACTGATTAAAGAAAAGATAATGTATACTGTCGCCTCTCTTGAAATTTTCCAAGTATGATGGCAGTGGGAGATATAAGGATACGGTGATATGCCACTGAATTGGAATTTAAAAATGCAGGACACTGAATGAATGTCTAGTAAGTTTCTACTTAGTATACAGCCTGTCTTAGATGCTTTTCCAAACATGACATCATTTAATCTTCACAATATTGTGAAGTCAGGATGATTTTTCTCCTTTTATAGAAAACTAGAGGCCTGGTGCACAAAATTTGTGCACGGGGGAGGGGGTGTTCCTCAGCCTGGCCTGTGCCCTCTCACAATCCGGGACCCCTCGGGTAGGGTCCCTAGGCCTGGCTGGTGATCACGGCCTATCGGGACTTTCCTTCCCCTGGCTACCGGCAGCTTGCCCGGCCCCTGCCGCTGCTTGCCATCTGTACGACACTGCCCTCCTCTCTCCGGCCACTGGTTGCCTCCCTCTCTGGGCGACATGCGTGGGGTGCGATCGCTTGGCTGGCCTGGGCCTCCCACTGTGGGGTGATTGCTGGCCAGCCCCACACACCTACCACAGCGTCACTGGCCGGTGGCCTGGGCCTCCCTCTGTGGGGCAATCTAGTGTGATGGCAGGGCCCCCCGACCAATTGCATCGTATCCGCCTTGGCTGGCCTGGTGCCAGTGCATGTCATAGCATGGTCATCCGGAAGGTCGTCCGGACGGTTGTTTTGCTGTTCGGTCATTTGGTTGATTTGCATATTATGCTTTTATTATTATAGATGGTGATGTTATGCAGCTATTTAGTGTCAGAGCCAAGACTAGCACCCTTCTGAAACTTCCATTATTTGCAGCTACTTAGTGTCAGGGCAAAGACCAGAATCCTTGTGAAACTACCATTATTTGCAACAAACCACACCGAATGCCATGCTACCTGTTTTAGCAATAGCCTTAAGTGACCACCTCCCCACACACAAGACACAGGATTGGCTAAAAATAATCACTATCTGAGTGGCAGGATGATACAGCCTTCCTCTAAGCCAGTGGTTCTCAACCTTGGCTGCACATTAGAATCACCTGGGAATCTTTAAAAAATCCTGATTTCTAGGCCTCATTCCAGGATTTTTTGAGATTCCCAGGGCGGGCAGGCCGATTGCTGCTGCCCCGCCCGGCCGCCCCGGGTCCAGTCGCAGATAGCAAGCCCAGATGGCGGCAGGGCAGGCGGAATGGCGCTGTCCCGCCCCACCTCCTTGGGTGGCAAATAGCAGGCCCGGATGGTGGCGGGGCAGGCAGGATGGCACTGACCCACCCTGCCTGCAGTATGCAAATTAGCCGCCATCTTTGTTGGTGGTTAATTTGCATATCATGCTGATTAGCCAATGGGAGGCATAGTGAAGGTATGGTCAATTACCATGTTTGTCTATTATTAGATAGGATATGAGTGAGGTGATGTGATATTTATCTTTCTCCGCCTGGCTTATTTCACTTAGCATAATGCTCTCCAGTTCCATTCATGCTATTGCAAATGGTAAGAATTCCTTCTTTTTTACCGCAGCGTAGTATTCCATTGTGTAGATGTACCACAGTTTTTAATCCACTCATCTGCTGATGGGCACTTAGGCTGTTTCCAGATCTTAGCTATTGCAAATTGTGCTGCTATGAACATAGGGGTGCATATATCCCTTCTGATTAGTGTTTCTGGTTTCTTGGGATATATTCCTAGAAGTGGGATCACTGGGTCAAATGGGAGTTCCATTTTTAACTTTTTGAGGAAACTTTATACTGTTTTCCACAGTGGCTGCACCGGTCTGCATTCCCACCAGCAGTGCATGAGGGTTCCTTTTTCTCCACATCCTCTCCAGCACTTGTCGTTTGTTGATTTGTTGATGATAGCCATTCTGACAAATGTGAGATGGTATAGCATTGTTGTTTTTTAGTTCTTTACCTTCACTTCTTTATCTGCATACATATCTCTCACCCCAACCATAGCCTAAAATGGTTGCCCATACGCAATTTCATAAGGACTCAATTGAATCCCACTTTGAGGAGCCCTTATCCTGAGCAGGGCAACAGGTAAAACTTGATCCCAATGGAGATGAGCATAGTTTGGTTATATTTTTCTTCAAGGTGTGATTCATCTTGTCTACCTTCCCAGAAGCCGGAGGTCTCCACGCCATATGGAGTCTCCACTTGATTCCTAAAAATTTACTAACCTTCTGTATAATTTCTGAAACAAAAGCAGGTCTGTTATAGCTCTGGATGCTGCCAGGTAGGCCAAAGATGGAATCATTTCCTTCAGAAAGGCTTTCACTACCTCGAGGATTTCTCAGTTCTAGTAGGGATAGGCTTGTCCCCATCCTGAACAGGCATCAACAAAGACTAGCAAATACTTCCACCTTCGGACTCTTCATTGGGGAAAAGTCTGTTTGCCAGTCCTCAAACGGGCATTGTCCTTGGAATTGTCACTTCTTTCTTTTTTTTAAAAATTTTTGTTTTACTGCTTAAAGTATTACAAAGAGTATTACATATGTCTCCTTTCCCTCCTCTTCTTGACATTCCTCCGGCCTCCCCTACCCCCCAGTGTCTTATGTCCATTGGTTATGCTTATATGCATGCATACAAGTCCTTCAGTTGATCTCTTACTCCCCCTCCTGCCCCCCAACCCTCCCCAGCCTTCCCGCTGTAGTTTGACAGTCTGTTCGAT